>NC_044310.1:35576866-35921866 GCF_007474595.2 Lynx canadensis | reverse complement strand
ATTAAAATTAAAAAAAAAATTAAGATAGTAATTGAAACACTATCTATAGAACAGGTGCACTATTTAGCATCTTCTCTCTCTCCACAGGCATCCACTAGTTTCCCTGTTATTTCAAAATACATCCTGAGAATAAATGGAAGAATCTGCACAGGGGAGTTCATGGCCTAGACTCCTTATTTTGGTATTTGGGTGAGGGAAGTCTTGTTAGCTAACCTTCTCCCCATTTTAATTATATATCTTCCTCAGAAAATAAACTCTGGCATCAAACTTCTTATCATCTTTACTTTCATATATGTAATAATTCAGAAACTTGATCTTTCATGTAAATACTTGAAAATATATATATAATTGAATACAAGTGTGTATTCCAGAAAAAATTATAAAGGAGTCCAAAAAGAAAGAGACAGTTATGGGAAGAAACAGTTGACTAATATAAAAGTACAATGAAAATGGATATCAGGATTTACTTGTACAGTAGGTCTAAAATGAATTGTTCAAATTAGAATAAGAAGTCAAAAGTTAAAATGAAATTAATTCCATTTAAATTATACATGTTTATGAAGATGAAATCTTATTGATATAGTAAAGAAGGGGTGCCTGGGTGGCTCAGTCAGTTGAGCATCCAACTTTTGATCCCAGGTCGTGATCCCAAGATTGTGGGATCGAGCCCTGTGTCAGGATCTGTACTGAGCATGGAGGCTGCTTAAGATTCTCTCTTTATCTCCCCTCCCTCAGCCCCTCTCCCCTACTTGTACTTGCTTTCTCTCTCTGTCTAAAATAAAAAAATAATTAAAAATTTTAAAAATATATGGTAAAGAAAATAAAAGTTTCTTAACAAGAAAAAAAGAAGAGCTATTAGAATCTCCAGAAAAACAAAAAACCATAGTTGAAAGATGAAGCAAATTTAAAATGTGGCCTATATTTTAGCAATCATTGGCAAATAGGATAAGAAACTCCATTTAGCTCTGACACTTCTACTTTTGTCGTTAACGTTTTATAACTTCTAGGTTGGATTTTTAAAAGTCCTAATGGACTTGGGAACATCTTTGTAAACTTCAGCCATTATTAACTATACTAGTCTCAAATCCATTTCTTGGCCTTCCTCTACTTTGCTCTATTTTGCAGAGGATTGGCTCATATGAATTATATATCTAAAGTTCCCTAACCTGGTTACTTTTGGTCAGTGGGAAGGATGTTGAAGGGTCTCTGCTACAGGAAGCATCACCAAATTTTCCATGATTTCAGGTCTCACCAGCCTCCCTTCCTTCCACCTCAGCTCCTACAGGACAGTCTTTGCCTGTATGGTTTCAGTTCCCACCGAGTCATCCCAAGTTATGGGATCTATTAACACCACCTACTCTTCTCACTCTCCAGCCCTAGAGGTGGTAGAGGTTTCCTGCTGTTGCTAAGTCCTGAGTTGCTTCCCCATCCCTGTTTCACTAATACATTTTTAAGTAGCTCCCTAAAATACATTTTTAAGTAGCTCCCTAAAATAAATTCCTTCTATTTAACTGCTGGCATGGGCTCTGTTTCTCTGACTGAAACTTGACAGATAGAATTAATCTAAGTAGTATATATAAATCATGAGAATTAATGTTACTCAATCATCCATCAAAGGACAAGAAAGGTGAGCACCAAGACTAAAGAGTATCCAGAGCAGTGAGTTAGATAAGAGTTTTACCACACAGGTTTATATATAAATATAAAATATATACATATAAAATAAAATATTTTTTATATATGGAATTCCAGAGGGTATTTCCCCTAATATGAATCATTCTCCCTCAGTATCCAATCCTAAATTCTACAACTATCTATTGAATGTCTCTTCATGCTATATCCTGAGGGAGACACAAAAATAAACTAAACATGATACTTGTGCTCAAGGACCTCAGAGTTTTGTATAAAAAATAAAACATGTACAAGTGATCAGAAATAGACAACACCTGTTCTATGAGAATTCAAAGAAAGGATCAATTTCTGCTGAAGGTTCAAGAAGAACCTCAAGAAGGAAATGTTGTCAATTGTGCTCCCTCTCAGCAAAGTGGCTGGGCCTACGGTCTTCGTGTGCACATGACCCTACTGTCCTCATGGTGCAAGGAGTTCTGCTACCTGCTGCTGCTCTGCTTCTCTCAGAAGAGCAACCAGGGCAATCCCCCCACCCCAGGAAACTCCCCATGCAGCCCTCCCTCAACTCCATGAGCTCCATGAAACCCAGTCTATCACACAGTGATGGGTCATTCCCCTATGACTCTGTTCCTTGACAGCAGAACACCAACCAGTCTCCCATCTCCCTCTCTGTGGTCACTATAGTTTGGGGAGTAACCGACACATCCCAGAGCCAGCTCCTATGGCCAATACCAACAACCCCATAAATCCAGGCAGCAATCCCATAGCATCAGGCATGACCACCAATAACCCCAGCCTCAACTTCCCCCCATTTGTTGGGTGGCAGCAGCAGTTCTTGGGCAAGGCCAGGCCTGCTCAGCCCTACATCCAGCAGAGCATGTATAGCCAGCCCAACGACTCCAGCAGCAGGGGCTTCGGGACCAGCTACCCCCTGGGTCCTAATGCCCCTGCAGACATGGGTACACTTCCGCACACCTGGCCACCCACTGACTTCATGCACCTTGAGGCCAATCCCCATCAAATCATATCTACACATTAAAGATGACTCCCAGCCAGATGGTCATGCCCAACATCATGGAAATGATCACAGCCCTGGGCCCAGCAGGTCCCCCCTACCCACTCCTGCCTCTAACCGGGGCCGGAGAAGGGGGCGGGAGGGTGCCAATTCCAACAATCACAACAACCAAGGCAACAACTACCAGGGCCATGGCAACTTTGACTTCCCCCATGGAAACCCTGGCCAGATGTCTATGAACGACTTCATCTACAGGCCCCGCCATAGCTCTCCCACTCTCCAAACATGCCCAACAACGTGACCACCCTCAAGAAACCCCTCAGTCACCCTGTGCAAGAAGCTATGCCGCAAGCTGGCAGTTCTGACCAGCCCCATCTCTCCATATGACAAGGTTTGCACGTCCTGCACTCCAACAGCTAGTAAAGGCCTCCATTACATCACAGTAGGGCTCCTCCTCTTCCTTCCCAGTTTCCCCTGCAATTGCAACAGTCTGTTCCCAGCAACCATACACACAGCGGCCTGACTTTTAACCCCTCCTTGGCCTTGGAGGGTCAGGCTGGAGCACACGGAGCATCCGACATGAAGACATGCTGGAGCCATACTGGATCTCCTTCCAGAACTCACAAATTCTTTTTTTTTTTTTTAATGTTTATTTTTGACAGGGAGAAAGACAGAGCATGAGCAGGGGAGGGGCAGAGAGAAGGGAGACACAGAAGCTGAAGCAGGCTCCAGGCTCTGAGCTTTCAGCACAGAGCCTGATACAGAGCTTGAACCCACGAACAGCGAGATCATGACTTGAGCTGAAGTCAGACATTCAACCGACTGAGCCACCCAGGCACCCCCAGAACTCACAAATCCTGATAAGCTCCTCTCATATTTGGATCCCCCTGACATACCAAGTGCTAGTAACGATGATATCCTTTCTCTGAGAACAACTGAAGCCCACCCTTCCATTGCGGCCATCCCTCCCCACTCTGCCTCCTTCCCCAACTGTCCCACACACACTTTACCACTGGGAGCTCATGCCCCCAGACCACCCCTACTGTGGCCTTCTCGAAGCAGAGGGGTGGGAGAGTGCACTGTGAAGGTTGTGTGCGTCTGGGGCCCATGCCCAGAGCATGCTCTAAAGATGACCCTCACGGTGACAACAGGCCTGGTGAGAGTATATAAGCTGAGGAAGCCCTCCTGGTCCCTCTCTGCATGCTAATTCCAAAGGACCCTCCAGTGCCCCCCAAGGTTCTTCCATTTTCTAAACTGTAACCCTGCCTCCCTGCTTCCTGGCCCAGAGCCTCCTTCAAATGACTGAGCCTGAGGGAAGGCAGGCACTGAGCCTTGGAGGAGCAGTGACAGTTGGCGGCAGTTAAAACAGCCCACCCACCACCACCATTACCCACCACAGAAAAGCACAAACCTCTGGGAAAGAGAACTCCCTCAGGGCCAAGTTTGTAGGTTTGACCTCTGACCTCTAAGCCAAGATACCCTGTAAATACTCTCTCAGAAAGCAGAGAAAAAAAGGACAAGATTCTGTATTTGAGGGAGGGTGTGCCATTCCTCTGGTGGGAAAGGGGGTTAAGGCATCCTCAGAGCCAGGATAGTGAAGCTGGCCCCACGACTTCTGGACTCAGGCAGCGCTGGTATGGGGGGACAGAGAGAGAGCGTTCCCAGCCAAAATTATTGTGCCTCTAGTAGGGGGACAGAGGGATGCTGCCAGCTGGAGTCAGATAGGAACAGCAACTTATAACTTTGCTCCAAGCCACTCCTTGTTTATAAGTGACAATTTAGGGTTGCCTGGGTGGCTCAGTTGGTTAAGAGTCCAACTTTTGATTTCAGCTCAGGTCATGATCTGGGAATCAGGTTTGTGAATTCGAGCCCCTCATTGGATTCTGCTTGCGATTCTCCCTCTTTCTCTCTCTTTGTCTCTTTCTCAAAAATAAATAAATTAAACATTTAAAAAAAAATTACAATTTAGGGGCACCTGGGTGGTTCAGTCAGTTAAGCATAGACTCTTGATTTCAGCTCAGGTCATGATCTCACAGCTCAAGGGTTCAAGCCCTGTGTCAGGATCTGAGCTGACAGCACGGATCCTGCTTGGGATTCTCTCTCTCCTTCTCTCTGCCCCTCCCCTGCTTGCACACTCTGTCTCTCTCTCTCTCAAAATAAATAAAGAAATGACAATTTTATTAAGCTACAAAGTCATCTGAGAAAAGGGACAGTAGACTTGGATGGCAAGTAAACCATTTCTCTCCAAGCACCCTGTTTCCCTCTTCCTGCCTCCACTCACCTCTCCCAGACTGTTAATGGAACACTTACTTCCCTCTGTCCTAGTTCTGCTTTGACCACCCTGATAGTCGGTTGGGCCCGTGGAGAAGCAGGGGAGACTCCGGCACCTGTGTAGGCTTGGCAGCAGGCATCTCTCTGGCCTGGCTGTCCCATCTGTCCCTTTGCTCAAGACTTCCCCAGCTGCACCCCGGTCTGTCACCAAATGTGCCAGGATGTGCCTGCCAACATCACGTGGTATTTTTGTATTGCACTTGGCTGCCGACCTCTCCTTCCCTCTGTGTCCCCCTGCCCTGCAAAGCTGCCCACACTCCTGCCCACTGGAGCAGAAGAAGCCTCTGGTTTTCCTTCCACTGCTTCGCTCCATCAGGCTTACTGCTCTCTCAGTCTCCCAGCCTGTGGAGTGCCCCTTTTGTTTTGGGATCATCTGTGTCCTGCTAAGCCACATGGTCTGTGATGCTGCAGGGCAATCAGGTCATTTGGGTCACATCTCTGAATTCATTGCACCCCTCCCTGCTGCTGTCTGGGGTCTCCTGCTTCCCATCCACTGTCTGTGATCTCAATCTCTGTCTACCCCTGTGGTGGCTGGTCCCCAGAACTCCTCTGGACTTGACCAGAATGGTGGCCTCAGCTGTTGATTTCTAATCACTGTATCAGATAGCTGGCACAACGTTTTCTGTAGGAAAGCTGCCAATGTCTCCGCCCCCTTTTCCTTTGTTGAGGTTTTTTTCAAACAGCATGGTATTCAGTATTCAAAGCAATTATTTTAAAAATTGCTTTTGTAAATATCTTTGTGAATATTTTACTATTGTCTTTGGTAATATTCAACATTTTCATGACCTGGTTATATAGCCTTTGCTGGTGTTTTTAAAATACCTTGACTCAACAACAGGACTGAGTCCTTTTAAAAAACAAACAAAGGGGCGCCTGGGTGGCGCAGTCGGTTAAGCGTCCGACTTCAGCCAGGTCACGATCTCGCGGTCTGTGAGTTCGAGCCCCGCGTCGGGCTCTGGGCTGATGGCTCAGAGCCTGGAGCCTGTTTCCGATTCTGTGTCTCCCTCTCTCTCTGCCCCTCCCCCGTTCATGCTCTGTCTCTCTCTGTCCCAAAAATAAATAAACGTTGAAAAAAAATTTTTAAAAACAAACAAAAAAATAAATAAAAAATAATTAAAAAAAAACAACAACAAAAAAAACAGCAAACAAAAACAAAAAAGCAACCAGGGCTGTTTGTACAGATGAAGGGACAAAGTACATGGGTGACTGTACCATGAGTTAGATCAGGCTGCCCCCTGTTTAGAACCATCTCTAAAGATGCCAGGTAGCATGTGGGCATCCTTGCCCAGTGACTGATAGCCCTGATAGGTGGCCACACTCTGTGTTAGGCCATCTGGGAATGTTCTGCCCCAGACAAACTTACAAGTGCCTCCCTTAGAAGTTCCTGCTTATATGGGCACCTGGGTGGCTCAGTCGGTTAAGCATCTGACTTAGAGCCTGGAGCCCACTTTAGATTCTGTGTCTATCTCAAAAATAAACAAACATTAAAAAGAAGAAGAAGAAGAAGAAGAAGAAGAAGAAGAAGAAGAAGAAGAAGAAAAGAGAAAAGAAGAAGAAGGAGAAGGACAAGGACAAGGACAAGGAGAAGAAGAACAAGGAGAAGAAGAACAAGGAGAAGAAGAACAAGGAGAAGAAGAACAAGGAGAAGAAGAACAAGGAGAAGAAGAACAAGGAGAAGAAGAACAAGGAGAAGAAGAACAAGGAGAAGAAGAACAAGGAGAAGAAGAACAAGGAGAAGAAGAACAAGGAGAAGAAGAACAAGGAGAAGAAGAAGTAGTAGTAGTAGTAGTAGTTCCTGCTTGCTGCTGTGCTACTTTTTCCCAGAAAGGCCTGGGATCCATTCTCATTCTTATCAGGTGTCCCCATTCTGCTCACCAACCTACCCACAGCTTTCTAGTACAGAGGGTCGATCTGCTCCCCACAGCCCAGGCTCTGGGCACCTCCCATAACCATCTGTGAGGAAGCCAGGGCTCAGCACCTGAGGCAGGTTTCCTGCAAACCTCCAGCAGCAAGCTGGGCAAAAAGCTTTCCAGAACCGTGATACCTGAAGCCCGTGCTCTGGGGACATACTATTCCAGAAGGATTTTGGAACCAGGCCAGGTGGTGAGGGAGGCAGAAATGTGTCTAAGGCTGGAGCAAGCCCTGGATGGTGACAGATTCAGGTTACAACAGCCTCCCCAAGCAAGGAGATGCTGCATCCTTTTGGATGACTACTTGGAGCCATAAGTAACCTCAACAGAAACGAGGTCTCAGCAAGCCACTTCTCTATGACAAGGATCCACCCAGGCCATAGACATATTTCTGCTGCCACTCCACAAAATGGACAAGGCGCCAGCTGGCAGGTGGGAAGGCCCGAATACAGGCACTCACCCCCTCTTCTTGGTTCGAAGCTTTACACATGTATCATGTTCCCTGTAGCCATTTTATTTTTTTTTTATTTTTATTTTTTTTAATTTTTTTTTTCAACGTTTATTTATTTTTGGGACAGAGAGAGACAGAGCATGAACGGGGGAGGGGCAGAGAGAGAGGGAGACACAGAATCGGAAGCAGGCTCCAGGCTCTGAGCCATCAGCCCAGAGCCCGACGCGGGGCTCGAACTCACGGACCGCGAGATCGTGACCTGGCTGAAGTTGGACGCTTAACCGACTGCGCCACCCAGGCGCCCCTGTAGCCATTTTATTTTTAAAGAAATTTCTAATACTTTCTCCCTAATGGAAGCTTTAACCCCCCATCCCCACCAGAGCTCCCTTGATCTGACCATCTAGACAGGATGATGTCAGCAGTAGACTCAAGGTATGTGTGTACATATGTAAATGAGAAAGAGAGACATGTAACAGATGCATTAATTTCCCTTGGAATGTGTATTGTTTTTATTTTACAGAACAAAACAAAAGGCTTAGAACTCCATCTTAACGTAGAAAAACTAGATCCTATTTGTTAGCGTTTGTGAGGTCTCTCTCCACATTTGTCTCAGGTAATATACTCTGACTCTGTGTGGAAGAAATGTTTGTTCTTTTTTGTTTTTATTTTATCTACATGCACTATTTAGATTCAGTGTACTAGTCACCTATGTGCTATGGAAATAATGAAAAGAAACTGGAATTTCAGAAGAAAATTATAACCAAATTCATACTTTGTATAATTTTTAATATCATGATTGCAGGTGATTCACACCTACACACATAAACACACCCACAGTGCAGCCTGAAGTAACTACCACAGAAACTGTCACTGTCTTTTTACATCTATGTACAATGCAATCATTTCAAACTTTAAACTGCTCAGAAATTAATTTTTTTAATTTAAAATTTTTAAAATTTTTATTTATTTATTTTGAGAGAGAGGAGATTGAGACAGAAAGAGCACGTGCAAGTGGGGGAGGGGCAGAGAGAGATTCTCAAGTGCACTTATAGTGCACAGCCAATGCAGGGCTCAAACTCATGAACTGTGAGACCATGACTTGAGCTGAACCAAGAGCTGATCACTTAACTGACTGAGCCACCCCAGAAACCTAATTTCTAGTCTTGCAAAGCAGTATGTAGTTAGATGATGTGACAACCTCTAATATTTATCTAGTAAATATGTATCCAGATGAAACCTGTAAAAAAAAAAAAAAAGGAAATGTCATTTGAACAGAACCTTAAACTATTTTGATATTGAGAGATTGTGGATGGAACAGGATGAACAAAGGAGTGGACTTGGGAAAATGTAGGTGGCTTATACTGAATGGTAAGTATTTTAGTTTGACTAGTGAAGTATGTGAATAGAAGTAGTCAGCAATAGGGGCGCCTGGGTGGCTCAGTTGGTTAAGCATCTGACTTTAGCTCAGGTCATGATCTCATAGTTCATGAGTTCAAGCCTGACATCGGGCTCTGTGCTGATAGCTCAGAACCTGGACCCTGCTTTGGATTCTGTGTCTCCCTTTCTTTCTCCCCCTCCCCTGCTCACACTCTTGTCTCTCTCTCAAAAATAAATAAATATTTAAAAAAAAAAAGGGGGGCACCTGGGTGGCTCAGTCGGTTGGGCGTCTGACTTCGGCTTGGGTCATGATCTCGCGGTTTATGAGTTCGAGCCCCATGTCGGGCTCTGTGCTGACAGCTCAGAGCCTGGAGCCTGCTTCGGATTCTGCGTCTTCCCCTCTCTCTGCCCCTCCCCTGCTCATGCTCTGTGTCTCTCTGTCTCTCAATAATAAATAAATGTTAAAAAAAATTAAAAAGAAAAAAAAGTAGTGAGCAATATACATGGAAAAGTAGTAAATACCCGAATCTTGGAAAATCTTTGAGTACCAAGTTTCAGAATATAGAAGCTTCAGGCACTGGGCCATGGGTTAGCAAACTATAAGCCATTGGCAAAATCTGGCTTGCTGCCTATTTTTGTTAGAACCATGTTATAGGTCAAAATTTGCAATCTATTTGATGATAGAAAACACTAATCTTGAACCCCAATTAAATGAAATGTTAGCTCCTCTCAAAAAGAATCCCATCCTCGTCATGAGTAGAACTGTATTACAAACAAAAACAAAAACACATAAAAAACCACAAAAAAACCCAAATAACAACAAACCAAAGGGAGGAGAGGGGGAAAGGAGGAGGGAGGAAGGAGGGAGGGAGGACGGCGGGAGGGCGTGAGGGCGGAAGTGTGAGGAGGGTAGGGATGGAAGGAAGGAATGGAGGAGGGAGGGGAGGGAGGGAGGAAGGGAGGGCGGGAGGGGAGGGAGGGATGAGTAAGTGGAGGGAGGGAGGACTGAATGGGCGGAGGGGGGACGGCAGGTTCGGGAGGGAAGGAAGGAGGGGATGGACGGAACGGAAGGACGGGGGAGGGAGGACGGAGCGTGCGGGTGAGGGAGGAAGGAAGTACGACGGGGAGGGGGGGGAGGAGGGAGGCAGGAGGAGGGAGGAGGAGGAGGAGAGGAGGGAGGGGGAAGGGAAGGGGAGGGAGGGAGAAAGGAGGAAGGGGAGGGAGGGAGGGAGAAGGAAGGAAGGGAGGGAGGAGGGCGAAGGAAGGAAGGGGAGGGAGGGAGAAGGAGAGGGAGGAGGGAGGAAAGGAAGGAAGGGGAGGAGGGAGGAGAAGGAAGGAAGGTGAGGGAGGATAAGGCAGGAAGGGATTCGGAATGAAGGAGGGAGGGGAGGGTACTGAGGAGTTCTTTTCGCTGCTTCTTACCCTTTTCTTTTTCTTTCTTCCTTCCTTCCTTTTCTTTTTCTTTCTTTCTTTCTTTCTTTCTTTCTTCTTCCTTTTCTTGCTTTCTTCCTTCCTTTTCTTGCTTTCTTGCTTTCTTCCTTCCTTTTCTTGCTTTCTTCCTTCCTTTTCTTGCTTGCTTTCTTGCTTTCTTCCTTCCTTTTCTTGCTTGCTTTCTTCCTTCCTTTTCTTGCTTGCTTTTCTTGCTTTTGTTTTAGAGAGACAGAGAGAGTTCAAGTAGGGGAGGGGCAGATGTAGAGAGAGAATCCTAAGCAGGCTCCACACTCATCACAGAACCCAACACGGGACTCCATCCTGCAATCCCAGGATCATGACCTGATCCAAAATCAAGAGTCAGATTCTCAACCAACTGAGCCATCCAGGAGCTCCTCAATTTTTTCAATAAAGGTTTGTGGAAATGTGTGAACACCTATATCATATCCTCAATTTTTCCTTAGTCTACAAAGCCTAAACTATCTATTATCTGATATTTTATAGAAAATGTATGCTGGGGCGCCTGGGTGGCTCAGTCGGTTAAGCGTCCAACTTCGGCTCAGGTCATGATCTCACAGTCCGTGAGTTTGAGCCCCATGTCGGTCTCTGTGCTGACAGCTCAGAGCCTGGAGCCTGCTTCAGATTCTGTGTCTCCCTCTCTCTCTGACCCTCCCCCATTCATGCTCTGTCTCTCTCTGTCTCAAAAATAAATAAACATTAAAAAAAAAAAGAAAATGTATGCTGACCTCTGTAACAGGCAATGAAATAGCTAGGCTCAGAGATGTACTTTGGGAAGGTTGGTTGCATTGGCATCATCATTTCAAGCAAAGTGGAAATCAGTGGCAGGGAGACTTTAAAGGACCTCAATACAGTAATCCAGGAAAGAGATGATAAAGGCTGTATTAGTCAAAAAGTATCTGGTTGCAAGTGATCAAAACCTAACTCAATCAGGAAAGCAAAAGTGAACATGGAACACACTGCTGATTGCCTATCCGATATCCATTCCTCTGTCTTCCACATGAAGGAATTCTAATTTTGTATGGGACAGCAGTACTTGTAACAGCTAAAAATTCTTACCTTTCTAGAGTGCAAGTGGGGTAATCTGTACTTAAGGGATGGCCATATAACTCAACTCTGGCCAAAGAGAGAATAAAAGAAAGTTTCAGAGTTCTACTTCCAGGGGTATGTGGATACTATGCTTATTCCTTCAGTCTTCTGTTCTTTATCCTTTCCTTCTCTTCTTGGTAAGACAGCAGACTCTACTTGGGAGGTGTAGCCTCTATTTTGCCTCACACTGAGGATGGTGGAACAGGAAGCCTAGTCTTTTATGAAATTCTGTAACCTGAAGCAGCTGCTCTTACCCGGATGTCTATCTCCAAGCATCTTTTCATAAGAGGAAAATAAATTCCTATACAGGTAAGTCATGTTAATTACTTACAACTGAATACATCCCTCACTGATAAAGGGAATGTATTGGAGGGATCCTAAAGTAACTCACAGATTGTACAAACTGAACTGGAGTTCAATAAATGGATCTTGGAAGAAGCTGAAGTACTGTAGATCTCCCTTCTTTATCTCATTATTGTTCTCTGCATGTTGAATTAACTTTTTTTGTTTGTCTAATCCAGCTTTCTCTACTCCTCAATCCATATAGCAGAAAACATGACCAACAACAGCTTCTATGTTTTATATTAAATATTGACAGTCACTGAAAAGAGATCAACCTCACTCTCTTGGTCTTAAATATAAAAAGATAAGAAGAAACTCATTTGCCCAGCGTGGGTCAGATGACTGCCCCTGGACCAATCAACCCTTAACATGTGCACAAGGTCATATATAGACATGCAATCTCCAGCAAGAACCATATGGATAGAATTAGAGGAGAGCAGTTTTCACATGAAAAAGAAAGCCTAACAGACAAAACAATAGATGCTTACTATAAAGACTGAATTAGGGAGGTGGTACCAGAGTTAGAGATAAGAAAGATTCAAAGAATATGGGGCACCTGGGTGGCTCAGTCGGTTAAGCATCTGACTTCAGCTCAGGTCATGATCTCATGGCTCATGAGTTCGAGCCCCATGTGGGCTCTGTGCTGACAGTTCAGAGCCTGGAGCCTGCTTTAGGTTCTGTGTCTCCCTCTCTCTCTGCCCCTCCCCCTCTCACTCTTGACTTTCTCTCCCTCTCTCTAAAAAATAAATACACACTAAAAATTTTAAAAAAAGAAGAAAGACTCAAGGAATAATTAAAAGGATAATCCACAAGTGACTGATTGTCTTGGAAGAATTGTCTTGCAATGTTGCTCTTCAACAAATGGCGTTAGGACTGGACCACTTTCTTACACCATACACAAAAATAAATTCAAAATGGATGAAAGACCTAAATGTGAGACAGAAAACCTTCAAAATCCTAGAAGAGAACACAGGCAGCAACTTCTGTGACTTTGGCCTGAGCAACTTCTTACTAGAAACATCGTTGGAGCAAGGGAAACAAAAGCAAAAATTAACTATTGGAATTTCATCAAGATAAAAAGCTTCAGGGTGCACCAGGATGGCTCCATTAATAAGTGTCTGACTTCAGGTCCGGTCATCATCTCACAGTTCATGAGTTTGAGCCCTGTGTCAGACTCTGTGCTAATAGCATGGAGCCTGGAGCCTGCTTCAGATTCTGTGTCTCCCTCTCTCTCTGCCCCTCTTCCCCCACTCTCTCTCTTTCTCTCTCTCTCAAAAATAAAAATAAATAAATAACAAATTTAAAAATTTTTTAATTGAAAAAAAGATAAAAAGGCTTCAGCACAGCAAAGGAAATGATCAACAAAACTAAAAGGCAACCTACAGAATGGAAGAAGATATTTTCAAATGACATATCAGACAAAAGGTTAGTATCCAGAATCTATAAAGAACTTATCAGGGGCGCATGGGTGGCTCAGTCGGTTGGGCGTCCGACTTCAGCTCAGATCACGATCTCGCGGTCCGTGGGTTCGAGCCCCGCGTCGGGCTCTGGGCTGATGGCTCAGAGCCTGGAGCCTGCTTCTGATTCTGTGTCTCCCTCTCTCTCTGCCCCTCCCCCGTTCATGCTCTGTCTCTCTCTGTCTCAAAAATAAATAAATGTTAAAAAAAAAAAAAGAACTTATCAAACACTTAAAAAACAAACCCAGAGAAGAAATGGGCAAAAGACCTGAATAGACACTTCTCCAAGGAAGACATTCAGATGGCTAACCGACACATGAAAAGTTGCTCAACATCACTCATCATCAGGGAAATACAAATCAAAACCACAATAAGATACCACCTCATACCTGTTAGAGTGGCTAAAATTAACAATACAAGAAACAACAGGTGTTGGTGAGGATGTGGAGAAAGGGGAACCCTCTTGCACTGTTGGTGGGAATGCAAACTGGTACAGCCACTCTGGAAAACAATATGGATGTTCTTCAAAAAACTAAAAATAGAACTACCCTCTGGTCCAACAATTGCACTACTAGGTATTTATCCAAAGGGTAAAAAAAATACAGATTCTAAGGGGTACATGCACCCCAATGTTTATAGCAGCATTATCAACAATAGCCAAATATGGAGAGACCCCAAATATCCATCAACTACTGAATGGATAAAGAAGATGTGGCATACATATGTGGCATACATATATGCATACATATATGTGGATACATATATCCATATTCCAGTATATGGAATACTACTCAGCCATCAAAAAGAATGAAATTTTGTCCTTTGTGAGGATGTAGATAGAGCTACAATGTATTCTACTAAGTGAAATAAGTCAAGCAGAAAAAGACAAATACCATATGATCTCACTCATAGTGGGATTTAAGAAACAAAACAAATGAACATATAAGAAGGGGGAGGGGAAAGAAGAGAGAGGGAAACAAACTGCAAGAGACTTTTTTTTTTAGTGTTTATTTTTGAGATAGTGTGAACAGGGGAGGAGCAGAGGGAGGGGGAGACAGAGGATATGAAATGGGCTCTGTGCTGATAGAAGAGAGCCCAATGTGGGGCTCAAATTGACAACCTGTGAGATCGTGACCTGAGCCAAAGTCAGACATTCCACTGACTGAGCCACTCAGGCACCCACAAGAGACTCTTAACAATGGAAAACAAACTGAGGGTTGATGGAGGGAGGAGGGTGGGGGATGGGTGAGATGGGTGACAGGTATTAAAGAGGGTGCTTATTATTATGAGCACTAAGTGTTGTATGTATGTGATGAATCACTAAATTCTACTCCTGAAACCAATTTTGCACTGTATGTTAACTAACTACAATTTAAATAAAAAGTAGGGGTGCCTGTGTGGCTCAGTCAGTTAAGCATCTGAATTTGGTCATGGTCTCATGGTTCGTGACTCAAGCCCTGCATCGAACTGTCTAGTGGCAGCATGTAGCCCACTTTGGGTCCTCTGTCCCCCTCTCTCTCTGTCCCTTCTTCACGTGTGCTCTCTCTCTCTCTCAAAAATAAATATAAAAAAATGAAATTTAAATTAAAAGTAAGAAAAAAAGAAGAGGGAATGTTGAAAAGAAGGGAGAAGTTGAGAATGACTTCAAAGTTTGTTTCTTCCAAAAAAAAAAAAAAAAGAAGAACTTATTATTGAATCAAATTGACTTATTATAAATAGTAACTTTGGTCTGAACAATGTTGATTCTTCTCTACACACAATTTACATGGTTTTAGGGGTGCCTGGTTAGCTTAGTTGGTAGAGTAGGTAAGTCTTTGTCTCGGGGTTGTGGGTTTGAACCCAACATTCAGTGTAGAGATTATTTAAAAATAAAATCTTAATTAACAGGGCACCTGGGTGGCTCAGTGGTTAAGCATCTGACTTCGGCTCAGGTCATGATCTCGCAGTCCGTGGGTTCGAGCCCTGGGTCCGGCTCTGTGCTGACAGTTCAGAGCCTGGAGCCTGCCTCAGATTCTGTGTCTCCCTCTCTCTCTGCTCCTCCCCCATTCATGCTCTATCTCTCTCTGTCTCTCAAAAATAAACATTAAAAAAAATTTAAAATAAATAAATATAAAATCTTGATTAAAAAAATTTACATGGTTTTAAACACCAGATTTTGACCTTAGTTCCACACAGATTCAATATAGGTCAATGTGAGAATCACAAAGCTTCCAATAAATGAAGGAGCAGAATGCAGGGAACAGATAATTCACAAAAGAATGAAATTAAAAGAATTAACAAACATGAAAAATGTTCTAACTTATTAGTGACCAAAGAAATGCAAATTAAGACAAGGAGATGTACTATTTTTTTTTTTTTAACCTATTAGATTAGCAAATAGGCTGGCTGCTAAGGCAATGTTAGGCCTTTGTACTTACCTGTGTTTCAGATGGCAAGGATATAGATTACAGTCTTTAGAGTAACCATTGTGGTCAAATTATTCATGAACCATAGAAATGTTCCACCTTAATGATTCTACTTCTGAGAAAAGATACTAGGCAAAAAATCCAAAATATGGAGAAAAAAAAACCCTTATGCATTAAAGATATCTTTCAGGGGTGCCTGGCCTGGCTCAGTCAGTAGAGCATGCGACTCTTGATCTCAGGTTTGCAAGTTCAAACCCCCATGTTGGGTGTAGAGATTACTTAAAAAATAAAATCTTAAAAAAACCTAAACCTAAAAGATGTTTTTCACAGCATTGTTTAGAATAGTGAAAATTAGGGGCACCTGGCTGGCTCAGTCAGTAGAGCAAGTGACTCTTGATCTTGGGGTTGTGAGTTTGAACCTCATGTTGGATGTGGAGATTACTTAAAAAAAATAATAATAAATCTTACAAAAAATAAGTTTACCCCAGAGAACCACTACTAAATGTTTTCTGTGTTTGCAAACTTTTTTCTGTGCACAGAAACTTGTATATCCTAGTATTTTTACTTATCATTACACAATAAACACTTTACATGTCATTAAATAGTCTTCTACAATATTTTGGGAGCACCTAGGAAGCTCAGTCAGTTAGGCATCTGACTCTTGATCTCAGCTCAGGTCTTGGTCTCAGAGTCATAAATTCAAGCTCTGCATTGGGCTCTGTGCCAGGGGTGAAACCTAGTTAAAAAAAAAATATGGCAGATAATCTACACACAAAAATGTATAATTATTTACTCAATCATTCCCTTAGTTGTAAAGTTATTATAATGCTTGGTTGCAAGTACTTAAACTCACCTAAGTTGTCTTTTTTTTAAAATAATGTTTATTTATTTTTGAGAGCGAGTGTGTGTGCACATGCACAAGTGGGGTAGGGGCAGAGAGAGAAGGGGACAGAGAATCTGAAGCAGGCTCTGTGTTGACAGCAGAGAGCCCAATGCAGGACTTAAACTCACAAACTGTGAGGCGATTAACCAACTGAGCCACACAGGCACCCCTCACCTAAGTTGTCTTAAAGGAAAAATCATAAGCTGTTATAAGGATGCTGTGTTTTACAGCATGAAGAGGTGGGAATGCATAAAATAGCTAGAATGTGCAATAGAATGCTCTGAAGAAAGTTTTATCTCTGTCTCTTACCTCTGCTTCTCTCCACATTCTTCTCTCTGCTTCATCCTCCTCTCTCTACAGACTGATGTTCTCTGCTCTGCTCTACAATCTATCTGGCAGATAATAGCCTTGACACAATTCCTGAGTTTTTATACTCCTTCCATTCAAGATGTCAGCTCAAATTAAATTGGAATTCCTAGGTGAGAAAGATAATTAACCTAGTTTGGCCAGGTGCCTACCCTGGTCTAGTCAAAAGTAGCCAATGGATCAAGGCCCCACTTCTGAGGCTGGATAAGGAGGGTGATGACATGAATAGGACCCTCTGTTTTCAGAGAAAGGTGAATCATTATGAGCTGGGAATATACCTCAAAAAAAGGTCTACTATGGCCTTTATATGTCAACTTTCCTTAGAACAGATAGGTAAATGAAATCATCAGATAAAATGATGTAAGCATTTTAAAGCCAATTGCTTTCCAGAAAGAGCACCAACCTGCCCTCTTACCTGCAGTAACTGGGAGTTCCTGTTTGCCTACACCTGTTAACTTTAAGGAAATGGAGGCTAATTTGAAAGGGGAAAAGTGGTATCTCATTGTTGTTTTAATTTGTGGTTTGGGTTTGTGTTTTTTTTTTTTTTATCACTAGTGAGGCTGAGCATTTTCTCAGGTATTTATACACTGATGCTTCTTCTGGACAGGGCAGAGATATGTGTAGTTTCTTCCCATCTCCTTGGTAAAAAGTATGAAGATCTCCCCTGCAGAGCTGAGGAGTCAGGCTTTCTGATAGGAGAGATGAATGAATGGGGCCTCTGGCGGTGTTATACAAATATCTGCATTTCTTCTGGGCTGCCCACACCTGCTCTCCAGCCACTGCTGTCTCCTGCCTGGTTCCACTCCCTGTCCCACCACCAGTCTGCCTGGTCCTCCCCTCCTCCTTAAGAGCCATAGCTGAGTATGGATAGAAGTCCTGGGCTGTCTGGACAGCTCTGTCTTCTGGGAAGTAGGTACTTGTAGAGAAAGTTCAGAAGTCCCCATTGGCAGGAGTCAACACTGTAGCAGTCTATACTGCAGCATAGAAGCTAGACACTTACATGTGGCACCAGAAACAGCTACCTGGAGATTTTAGCTGTGCTGACCTTGTGGATGGAACGTGAAACTATGAAGACCAAAGTTTCATTCCCCTTCCCTGCATCTGTCCATGAAGTTGCACCCATGCCACCCACAGCCTCTAGTGCATAATTCTGTCACTGCATTTGTCATATTGCATTGTCGTTGTCTGTGCTACTCTCTTTTTCCTCCCTAAAGTATCAACTCCTTTTTTAAAAAAATTTTTTTTAAGTTTACCAGAGAGAAAGTGAGTGGGAGAGAGGCAGAAAGGGAGGAGGAGAGAGAATCCCAAGCTGTCAGCACAGAGCCCAAAGCAGAGCTCAATCTCACAAAAAAATGAGATCATGATCTGAGCCGAAATCAAGAGTCAGTTGCTTAACTGACTAAGCTACCCAGGTACCCCAAGAACTGAAAGATTTGGCTGAAGACTGAATTTACAAGGTTTATGGTGAAGGGAAGCTAACATTTTCTAAGAACCTACTAAGTGCTAGGCAATTGTATTATTCAGTACTCTTTCGCTCACGTGGTTTCTCTCCTACAACTGTCAGGTTTTCTGCATTGTAGGAAAGATGGTAGCCAGCAGCCCCAGACTTACATTACCTCAGATAAGAAGAACCTGCCACCAAAAAGGAACGTGCTTCTCTCCTACGGTATATAGATTAAGCCTAGGACTCTGGTTAGCTCTTCTAGGTCACATGTCCCCTGTGGACCAATTACTGAGCCAGAGAGATGGAATACTGTGACAGGCCATGGCTGAGTTATGTTTCCTATTTTTTGAAAGATTTTTTTAATGTTTATTTTTGAGAAACAGTAAGAGAGAGAGAGAGAGAGAACATGAGTGGGGGAGGGACAGAGAGAGAAGGAGACAGAATCTGAAGCAGGCTCTAGGCTCTGAGCTGTCAGCACAGAGCCCTATGCCAGGCTCAAACCCATTATATGTTTCCATTAAAAGAGAAGCAAGTTTTGTTAGCCAGAGAAGGTGAATGTAAAAGTTTGCTGGACAGCCAAGAGGATTTGCTACCAGAGCTAAAAAATTGATGAAGTCATTATCTGCCTTGGGAACCTCTCCCCTAACACTCTAACCATTATACTCTAAGGACTGCTTTCTTGTACCCTGAGGCGATGGATTCAAAAATCTTAAGGGAACTTCTGAACTTTCTGGGTGAGAAAGAACATGCTTTTTTAGCCAAACCTTGAATACTGGGCCTGGTCTGAAATAATCAAGAAAACTGGATAATCAGCACATCTGGATGGATCTGCTCCTATTACTAGGTTTTCAGACAGGAAATTTCAGGTTTGGATAGAATCCTTATTAGTCTCCAAGCTAACTGAGGTTGTTTTGAGGCCAAAACACAGTCACACCTCATTTATCCGGCCAACTTCGTTCTCAGTCCTCCTCTGCTAACGGTGACTTGACCTTGAAACTCACTCCTCCTCTAGCCATTTTCTCCATTCACTTTTTAAAAGAAACTTGGTCTCGAAATTCATTCATCCATTCCTTCAAAAATAATTCATTAAACATCTACTATGTACTAGGACTATGCTGGGCACCTTAAAAAACTTTAAGAATACAAGACCTGTAGGGGATGGAATCTGCAGATGTCAACCTGACCACATGAAGCCTTCTGCTGAGTCCTTTCATACCCACCCTGATTCTCAGGTCTGCAGAACGTTGAACAAGGCAGGTGTGACTTACTATGTGTGGTTTCCAGGTGTCCTGACCCATCTTCTTTCTGATTCAGTCACACACACGCACACACAGCCACGGGACAATTTTTTTCAATCAAACAAATAAATTAATAGATCCGTATAAATAATTGGGGACTTGGGGAAAAATATGGCTGCATTTTTTTTTTCTGGAAGTGGAGTATAACTGACTTTACACATGTACACATATGTGTTCAACTTGCACTTTGGCCCAAGGCTGGATGGTTCTAACTTCACTAGCTATCCATGCATTGATAATTTTCTTTCTCTGTAACTTAGCAACAACAGCAATAGCAAGCTTAGCCCAATAGCAGGGTCAACTGTTCAAGGGTATCTCTGAGAACTATGGCTTCTTAGTAATGCTGCAGAAATAGTCCCCTTGGGCTTCCTCATCTCTGTTCTGTTCTTTTGTCAGAGAAAGTTATAAACACAATTTCCCAGGCTAGTGTAAGCCACTCCCCAGCCACAATACTTTCCGAATAATAATAGCTGATGAGAGCTAAGAGGTCTCAGGTGCTTTTAAATGGAGCATATAGCACTCTCTGGTATCTCCCCAGAACTCAGTGTGGACCCTCAAACCTGCCCATGCTCTGTGTGTGACAGGAGTACAAATGGCACTGGTTGTTCAACCATACAGCTATGTATTCTAGGGTGAAATTTCAACCTGTCAAAACCTTATAAGGGTAGAAAAGACCATTCTGTAATCTCCCTATGATACAAGACAAAATCTTCCCCAAAGCCTTGGGGTGAATGAAAGACAGAATGAGGATTCCTAATGCTGAGCCAATTACAGCTTTGCTTAGAAAATCCAGGCATTTGGTCAGTGATGATGAGGGGGAACTGAGACAATCCTACAGGCAAAGTAAAAGGAGTAGCCAGAGCTGCCTCACAGATATCCAGTAGCCGTTGTATCCAGAGTTAGCCAAGAGACTGGATTGAGAAAAGAAAAGTTGATGAAGCCTCATCTTGTGTAAGGAAGTCTCTATTGCTTGTAGATAAATTGGGATTATGTGCCATTTTGAGCCAATAGATATTTTGATAGAGACAACAAGTCGGGAAAGTCATAATCACTCCAGTGTCCAGATGATGAAAAACCTGCAGACCAGCCCCCAAGCAGGTCAAAAGAGGAGAGATTATGTCCAGTATGCTACATGGAGGTAACTCAGAGTTATAATGGAAATGAATGTTTCTGGGTGAAGAGAACAGACTATTATTTGTGAGACAGATGGTCTAATATCATGCTACTCTCTGTGTTTACTTCCTGTGTCACTTTCAAGCTTTTAGTAAAGCCTTTTCGAAAGTCTCGGCCTCCTGTCATCATGCTGCTGGCATTAAGGGCAGCATGGTGATCTACATTTCCACATTCAAAGCTCCCACCCAAGAGCAGCTATAAATAGCCTCTTAGCTCTACACCAAGACCAGATGTGCCAAAGCTCAGCACAGATACAGCCAGAAGGAAACATCACTTTCCTTCTCTGACCTTCAGTTCCCTCTACTTCCGGGTATAGCACGATGTCCTAGTTTAGCCCAAACTGAATTTAGAGTCTGAATTGTGGTGGAATTCGTGGGCTCGTGTATGAGTTAATACATGAAAAGTTTCCCTGGGGAGAGGTCAGAGATAAATGGAGGGAACAGCAGAGACTTACTTAGTCCCTATATTTGCCAGAGGAACAGATGTCTCCTTGGAGAGTAGGTGTCTTAATTTGAATTCCCCTTGAAACAAACCCTGAAACAAAAATACAACAACAAGTAGATCATTAGGTGGTACAGGAAACATTAGTAGGAAAGTGAGGAGTTAGAAAGGGAAGGAAAAGTCAATAAGGAACAAATTATCCAACAACTTATCACTATAGTGACTAGAGCTTAATCCCACGGAAAAACTGTAGGAAATTGTATAGAATACAAGTCTCAGAGTTACTGCATGTCAGGGGTAAGGAACTGGGGTATATATACACCAACTCCTATCAGTCATTGGTTGAGGACTGCTCCAGGGAGTATTAATTCCCTTCACTACCACCCCTGCCAGTGCACTTGCAGCCTGCCGAATACAGGGGCTGAGTGACCTTCATGCAAAGAGATGCAGATGCAGACTAGTGGTAGTTTATTAGTGAGTTCTTAAGTGATAAGGTGCAAAGGGTAAAGACAGGGCACCAATAGCATCTGCTACAAAAGGGCTGGAGCTAGGTGTGCATCAGATCTTTGTGAGATTTGGGGCAAACTTGGGGAAGCTTTGGGGCTTTAGTAACAAACTTAGGGAGCTGATAATTTCCTTCCTTTCCTTCCTCTACTATAAACTGTAGTGCCAAGGCCAGAGGTGGAAGACAACCTATGCCTGCTGGAGAATTCTGGCGAAGGTATCAGGCAATTAAAAGGCTCCTTGAAGAGGTTTCTGGACCAGAAGAATACAAGCAAATTTCCCTCAATTCCTCAGACACCTCTGAGTACTACTTGGAATATCTAGGAAGGCTTTTGCATGGCAAAATGAGAGCTAAGTACCAATGTGATTGGACATTAATATTAAGATGTTTTCTTTTGAACCCATAGAGGCCTGGAATATTCTGGTTGCATAGAGCTGTGGTGATGCTCCATGAGATGGCATATAGCATATATGAAGGGGCTAGGGCAGCAGTGAACACAGAGACACATTCAATAAAAGACAATTTTGGTTACTTTTGTGATCTCATTTAGTGAAAGTGTTCATCAAAGACAGAGGCACAGGGGCGCCTGGGTGGCGCAGTCGGTTAGGCGTCCGACTTCAGCCAGGTCACGATCTCGCGGTCCGTGAGTTCGAGCCCCGCGTCAGGCTCTGGGCTGATGGCTCGGAGCCTGGAGCCTGTTTCCGATTCTGTGTCTCCCTCTCTCTCTGCCCCTCCCCCGTTCATGCTCTGTCTCTCTCTGTCCCAAAAATAAATAAACGTTGAAAAAAAAAAAAAAGACAGAGGCACATCTCTCAGAATGCCAAGTCCTTTGAGTAAAGTTCCTACAGGCCTGTCTCAGACTTTGAGTAAAAGGGAATTAGAGCCAATCACTTTCCCTACCCCATCTAGACCTTCTGACCTGTAAGGTATTTGCGTCCGTGTATATTTATGTATGTGTGTGTGTGATCACATCAATGTGCATATTTTTGTGTATGTCCATGATATGTGTGTACAATGTGCATATGTTCATGTGTGCATGTCTGTGGGTATCTGTGTCACTTTGTGGGGGTTGAGGGGTAGGGCTGATACTGCCCTGTTCTCCTGTGCAACTTGCAACAAGCCCAGAGGTCTCTGCTTCCAAGCTGCACTGTGATTTTGAATTTGAGGGAAATTAAAGGCACAAATTATTCAGTCAGCCCTTGCTCTTGGGGCCAGCTGCACAGAGCCCGGGTAGTGGGCTAAATAGATGATTGATTGTCCAGCCAGGCACAGCCTGGGCCAGAGCCTAAAAACCACATTTGTGAACATGATCAGGGGAAGCAGGGACAAGAAACAGAGAAAGCAGAGAGAAGTGAAGCAGAAGCAGATAGCTCAAAAACTGAAGCCAAAAGAGGTGCCTGGGTGGCTCAGTCTGTTAAACATCTGACTCTTAATTTTGGCTAAGGTCAGGATCCTTGAGTAGTGGGATTGAGCCCCGGACTGGGCTCTGTGCTGAGCATGGAGCATGCTTAGGATTTTCTCTCTCTCTCTCTCTCTCTCTCTCTCTCTCTCTCTCTCTCCCTCTCTCTCCCCTACTCTGCCCCTATCCCCCTACCACTCGCGCTCTCTCTCTAAAATGAAAACAAAAAACTGAAACCAAGAAACAAACAAAAAAACTAGAAACAGGCCCATAAATACAGAGAACAAACTGGTGGTTACCAAACTGGGCAAAGGGGAGTGGGAGGTATAGGCTTCCAGTTACAGAATGAATAATTCATGGAGATGAAAGGTATAACATAAGGAATACGGTCAATGATAGTATAATAGTCTTATATGGTGACAGATGGTATTTACACTTGTGGTGAGCATAGTATAATGTATAGAGTTGTTGAATTATTTTTTTTTTTAATTTTTTTTTTCAACGTTTATTTATTTTTGGGACAGAGAGAGACAGAGCATGAACGGGGGAGGGGCAGAGAGAGAGGGAGACACAGAATCGGAAACAGGCTCCAGGCTCCGAGCCATCAGCCCAGAGCCTGACGCGGGGCTCGAACTCACGGACCGCGAGATCGTGACCTGGCTGAAGTCGGACGCTTAACCGACTGCGCCACCCAGGCGCCCCAAGAGTTGTTGAATTATTATGTTGTACACCTGGAACTAATATAACATTGTGTGTCAACTATACACAATTTTATGTGTGTGTGTGTGTGTGTGTGTGTGTGTGTGTGTGTGTACTGGAACCAAGAGCCAAGAACTGAGAAGCCCTTTTCTATGATATAAGATAATTTTCCAACCTATTATCTCAGGAGGCCCAGATTAGCCAGGCAGAACTTCCTGGATAGTCCCTGTTCAATGCCAATCCAAGATGAAAAGGGCCAAGTTACAAAATAAATTGCTTGGATGAAGATGGAAACTCAGCATGGTTTCCCTGGGACCCAGTATAGCAGCCAGAATCTGAGCAGATGCATGCTCCATGTACAGGAAATTCACTAGCCACTTTGGCCATACAGGAAGCAATCATCTTCACAATAACAATGGCATATGTTTACATAGGGACAAGCAGTTTATGAAGCCCTTTAACTGTATGATCTCATTTGAGCCTCGTTTGGGCCTCTGGGGACAGTGTCATATCCACTGCAGAAATAAAGTGATGTAAACTTGGAAGTTAAGTGATTTTCCCATGGCTATATAACTGATTAGTGACACAGCTAGGACCAGAATTTAGGTTTGTCTGTTTCCAAAACCAGAAAATTCCGTCTTTTCTGTTTCCTTTCCTAAACTGGTCTCCTCAGTTCTCCTTCCTAGAGACATACAAGTGCTCCTGAGAAAATAAGGGTCCACTTCATTGGGCCCTAAAAAACCCAAGAACCTGATTGTCCTTAAGCAGATATGGTCCTCAGCTCAGTCACATGATGCTCCTCCTGCCAATTCATCCAGGGAAACTTGTATGAGCTGGGATAGAAGGAATCTGGGAACAGAATATCTCAGGAGGTGTCCAGTGTATGCACCTGGGCCTGTTCAGCTCAGACAGAAAGAAGGAAGGCAGAAACACCTCCAGGACTCTTCCATCAGGGTACAAGTACCTCAGCCCCAGCAAGAGACCTGGATGCTCTTAATTCCTAGCTATGAAAACAGTAATTTTCTTCTAAAAGATACTTGGATTACAAAGAAAGAAAAGTCCTGGGGCGCCTGGGTGGCTCAGTCAGGTAAGCATCAGACTTCGACTCAGGTCATGATCTCACAGTCCGTGGGTTCGAGCTCCGTGTCAGACTCTGTGCTGACAGCTGGGAGCCTGGAGCCTGCTTCAGATTCTGTATCTCCCTCTCTCTCTGCCCCTCCCCCACTCATTCTTTCTCTGTCTCTCTCTCTCTTTCTCTTCCTCTCAAAAACTAAATAAACATTAAAAAATTTAAAAAATGAAAAATCCTAAATTGTGGGAGAATAAATTAATTGAGACTATTTTTCTACATTTCCTTGTACCTTTTGTTCTTCTACCATTCAGTGAGCTTATTACCTCACTTACTACCTCTGGAAGGAAATGACATAGCAGACTCAAAAATTGTTTCTTGACTTCTGAGAATTAAAACTTTAGGTTTCAGGGCGCCTGGGTGGCTCAGTCAGTTAAGTGTCCAACTTTGGGTCAGGTCATGATCTCACAGTCTGTGGGTTTGAGCCCCGCATCAGGCTCTGTGCTGAATGCGTGCTTGGAACCTGGAGCCTGCTTCGGATTCTGTGTCTCCTTCTCTCTCCACCCCTCCCCAATTCGTGCTCTGTCTCACCCTGTCTCTCAAAAATAAATAAATGTAATAAAAAATTTTTTTAAACTTTAGGTTTCAAGGCAACATGATATAAGAGCAAGCTTCCCATAGGTAAGGATAGCTTGGGATATCTTGAAGTGAGGAAGAAGAATTGAAGAGAAGCAAAGAGGATGGAGGAAGAGTTGAGCCTGAACTTCTCTGATGAGATGTGCTTATGACAGATTTGCCTATTCTGGACATTTCATATAATATGTGGTCTTTTGTGACTGGTTTCTTTCACTGAGCACAATTTTTTCAAGGGTCATCCATGTTGTGGCATATATCAGTACTTCATTCCTTTTTCCAGTCAAATAATGTTCTATCGTATAGAGATACCACATTTGGTTTATTCATACATCAGTTGATGGACATTTGTATTGTTTTCTCTCTGTGGCTGTTATGAATAATGCTCCTATGAACATCATATACGAGTTTAGTGCAGACACATGTTTTCGTTTCTGCTGGAGTGGAATTGTTTGATCATGTGGTAACTCTGTTTTTAACTTTTTTTTTTTCTTTATTTACTCTTTATAGTTTTAAGTAAGCTCTAGACCCAACGTGGGGCTTGAACTCATGACCCCAAGATCCAGAGTCATGTGCTCTACTGACTGAGCCAGCCAGGCCCCCCCAGGCATTTTGATGAACAGCCAAACAGTTTTCCAAAGTTGCTCTACCATTTTATGATCCCATCATCAATGAATGAAGGTTCCAATTTCTCTTCATCTTCACCAACACTTGCTATTGTCTGTCTTTTGTTTTAGTCACTCTATGGCTGTGAAGTGACATCTCCCTGTGCTTTTGCTTTTGTTGCTGTTAAGTTTATTTATTTAAATAGTCTCTATACCCAAGATTATTGGGTATATTATCATGGGGCTTGAATTTGCAACCCTGAGATCAAGAGTTGCATGTTCTACTGACTGAGCCAACCAGGTGCCACTCCCCATTGTTTTTGATTTTCATTTCCTTAATGACTTTTATTTTTTTTTCTTTTATTATTGTTATTTTTTTTTTTAATTTTTTTTTCAACGTTTTTTATTTATTTTTGGGACAGAGCGAGACAGAGCATGAACGGGGGAGGGGCAGAGAGAGAGGGAGACACAGAATCGGAAACAGGCTCCAGGCTCTGGGCCATCAGCCCAGAGCCCGATGCGGGGCTCAAACCCACGGACCATGAGATCATGACCTGGCTGAAGTCGGACGCTTAACCGACTGCGCCACCCAGGCGCCCCTATTATTGTTATTTTTAATGTTTATTTTTGAGAGAGACAGAGACAGAGTGCGAGTGGGGGAGGGGCAAAGAGAGAAGGAGACAGAATCTGAAGCAGGCTCCAGGCTCTGAGCTGTCAGCACAGAACCCGACATGGGGCTTGAACCCACGAACCCGAGATCATGACCTGAGCCAAAGTTGGACACTTAACTGACTGAGCCACCCAGGCGCCCTTTAATTTTTTTTTTAATGTTTATTCATTTTTGAGAGAGAGAGAGAGAGAGAGTGGGGGGGGGAAGTGCAAGCGGGGGAGGGGCAGAGAGAGAGGGAGACACAGAATCTGAAGCAGGCTCCAGTCTCTGAGCTGTCAGCACAGAGCCTGATGAAGGACTCGAATCCATGAGCCATGAGATCATGACCTGAGCTGAAGTCGGACACTTAACTGACTGAGCCACCCAGGTACCCCCTTTAATGACTTTTCATGTGTTATTGACCATTTGTATACCTTCTATGGGGAAATGCTTATTCATAAATATCCTTTGTCCATTTTTAAATTGCATTATTTATCTCTTTATTATTGAGTTGTAAAAGTTCTTATACATTCAGGATATAATCAGAAGGTATATCCTACGGATAAAAAACTTCAAAGAAATCTTCAATGTTATTAGTAATTTTAATGTTGGTAGTAATATTGGTAATGCAATTTTGAATTTAATGATGTATATTGTAGGATAAAACAAATAAATACTATTAGTATTGAAAACCAAAAACAAGTAAAAGAGAAGGGAGATACAAATTTAAAAATAAAGACAAAAATCCTATAATGTTCATTTTGAATTGGAAATCAGTATGGATTCAGTTTTTTAAAAAATTTATCTCCCAGCTTTGTCTTTTAAAAGCACCTACAAGCTATAACTTGTAGTAGATTCTATGGATGCCCTCTTCTATATTCCCTTCAGCCTGCTCAGAGTTCTCCTGAAGCTGCAGTAAACACTTCAAGTCATGCTTATGAAGTCATACGTCTGACACAAGTGCTAGGATTTAACAATCTAGACAATTCCTCAAACAATAAGGGATGGACATTAGTGGATAAATA
The DNA here is from genome assembly GCF_007474595.2 of Lynx canadensis. NCBI lineage: Eukaryota > Metazoa > Chordata > Mammalia > Carnivora > Felidae > Lynx > Lynx canadensis. The sequence continues at coordinate 35,894,222 of NC_044310.1, read as the reverse complement.
TCCCAGTGTTTCTGTCCCTGAGTGGGAGGGTTCTGGAACACGTTTTAGGCTGTTCCTTAGAGGATTCCCAACAGGATTGAGCCCCATTTGCTCACAACAGCAATGTGTTAATTAATACACCCTTTACTGGCTTTTTTCCCTTTCCTGATTCATTTCCCCACTTCCTGACTTATACTTCTTGGGATCATCTTCCAAAGAAAATACTTGCACTCAAATCCTTGTCTCGGGGTCTGCTTTCAGGAGAATCCAAATGAGGACAAATTCCAATAGTAATCAGTATACCTAGCACTCACATTGTAATCTCTAATTACTATCTTTCACTAAAATAAGCCACAATTCCTAAAGAAATAGCTTATGACAGGTATAGGGCAAGGAAAGTATAAGGTAAACTTGGGTTATCTTATTGTGCCAGAAAACAAGGAAGTTCTCAAAGACTATTGGAGACGTATCACAAGCACGTGAGGCATGTTGAAGGAATTCTCATTGGCCAAATTTGGGATTACTTTAGAATCAAAAAGAATAATGACTGTGATTTTTGAATATTGAACAAAGAGGGAAGCCTGGTTGGCTCAGTTTGTTAGGTCTCTGATTCTTAATTTCAGCTCAGGTCATGGTCTTACAGATCGTGAGATCGAGACCCAAATCAGGCTCTGCACCGACAATATGGAGCCTGCTTGGGATTCTCTCTGTCCTTCTCCCTCTTCCTCTTTCTGAAAAATAAATAAATAAACATTTTTAAAATATTGAACAAATAAAAATTAATAAGTCCACAGTGATGCTCAGAGAGAGACAGAGAAAGAGAGGGGATTAATTGAAAATAAACTTTTACACACACTATTCTGAAAACGGGCAACAAAAAGAAATTAAGCATTTACCCTACCTTTAAAGAGGAACTGTGGATAATTCCAGTAGAGAAGAGAAAGCTTTTCTTTATGGGAAAATGTCAGCTAGTGAATGTAAAAGGAACAATGGAAGTAAAAACAGCCATTTCTCTACTCATAAAATACTTGCTTATGGCAAGAAAAACCAATGGATGCTGAAACCCTGAGTGAAGGGCTTTTGGGGACAAGATATTTGCACTCTATCAAAGCATCACTCACAGGTTATTCTGTTGCTAATTGCAAAGAGAAAACCCTATCTTTACAATTTGGAGATCTGGGAGATCACTAACTTAATCCAGTGAACAAATCTAGAATCACTATTAATGAAACAACCCAACATTATGGGCATCATGATGTGATACAGTATAAAGTACACAGTAAAACCTATTAAATATTTTTACCTAAATGTTTAATTGAATTTAAGCAAATTTTTAGCTACAACTGTCAGTTACAGGAAATATAAGGGTTAGAAGAGCAAGGTAAATTACTACTAAGAAACAACTTTGGGGGTGCCTGAGTGGCTCAGTTGGTTAAGCGTCCAACTTCAGCTCAGGTCATGATCTCACAGTCCATGAGTTCAAGCCCTGTGTCAAGCCTGTGTCAGGCTTCGGATTCTGTGTCTCCCTCTCTCTCTGCCCCTCCCCTGCTTGTGCTCTGTCTCTCTCTGTCTCAAAAATAAATAAAAACATTTAAAGAAATTAAAAAAAAAAAAAAAGAAACAACTTTGTGGGGCACCTGGGTGGCTCAGTCGGTTAGGCATCTAACTTTGCTTCAGGTCATAATCTCACAGTTCATAGGTTTAAACCCCACATTGGGTTGCTGACAGCTCAGATCCTGGAGTTTGTTTCAGATTCTGTGTTTCCTTCTTTCTCTGCCCCTCCCCTGCTCATGCTGTCTCTCTTTGTCTCTCTCTCAAAAATAAATAAACCTAAACATTTTTTAAAATAAAAATAAATAAATAAAAAGAAACAACTTTGTCTCCTCAACCAGTAGGTATGCTGGATTCTGAGTTCTCCCTCCTTGAACTGTATCAGGAAATTCTCTCCATGCATTGAGATAAGGCAATTATAGAACTCTCGGCTTTTGATTCCCTTCTCTCAAGGATCACTCTCTTGTTCTGCCTGTTTTCCAATATCTGAAAAATGTTCCAAATATTTTGCCCAAAGTGTTACATGTTTTATGCTGAAGGGTAAATTATGATTGGAAGTGAAAGTCCATGTGGAGATACTTTGAGATCATATAGATATCCTGTTCTCTGACATCTTTTTATGCAATGGTTTTTAGCATCCATTGACTATTCTTATTATACCATTTATTGCTGTGATGGTTGAAAATAGTAATTTTCTGAATATCACTCTTCTACATTTATTTGTTGGTCTGTTACCGTGAAAAATTTCTTTCCTTTTTTCCTCTTTCAGTCATCTATTTAGGTATTTGTGTAGTAGACAGACTCTAGGGTGGTCCCCATGATCCCTACCTCCCAAAGTTCACTGCCTTATGTGGTATCTTCCTTTTGAGGGTGAATGGGACCTGTAACTTGCTTCTAGCCAATAGAATATGGTGAAAGTGACTGTATATACATGTGGTTATCTGTTTGTGATTACATTACATAAGATTAAAACTGTCTTGCGAGGGGACTATCTTTCCTTTGCTAGATTGTAAGAAACAAGCTGCCATGTTGTGAACTGCCATATGGAGAGGGACACCTTGCAAAGAGCTGAGGGTGGCCTCCTGTTGACAGCCAGCAAGAAAGAGGCCCTCAATCTGGCAGTTCACCAGGAACTGAATGCTATCAACAAGCACACAAGTGAATCCTTATCCAGTCGAACCTCAGATGAGATGACTGCCCTGGTAAACAAGCTGATTATAATTTTGTAAGACCCTGAAGCTGAGGATGCAATGAAGCCATGCCCAGATTCCTGACTTTTTGAGACAGTGAGAATAAATGTGTGTTATTTTAAGCCACTAAGTTCATGATATTATTGTTACATAGCACTAGATAGCTAATACAATTATTCACATCTCTTAGTGAAAGGACTCATGGGTCCTTTTCTGAGTTATCTTTTTAAACTATAATATGCATTAAAATCAAGTATAGAAATGAATTAAAGTTAAAACTGGATCTTCAAATTATTGTTTCACAAGTTGTTTAAGAAGAATGAAGCCTATTCTGTCTCATTGCTCTCAACAGGCAGGAGTAAAAAGGTTTTTTGTATCATTTAAAAAAATTAATGTAAAAATTTTTAATGTCTATTATTTTTTGAGAGAGAGAGACAAAGCACAAGCAGGGGAGGGGCAGAAAAAAAGGGAGACACAGAATCCAAGGTAGGTTCCAGATCTGAGCTGTCAGTACAGAGCCCAATGTGGGGCTTGAACTCATGAACCACCAGATCATGACCTAAGTCAAAGTCAGATGCTTAGGCTGGACCAGATGCCTGGACCAGGCACCCCAGGCTTTTTAAACCATTAAAAGTAAAATAGGGGTATCTGGCTGCCTCAGTCAGAAGAACATGCAGCTCTTGACCTTGGGGTGTGAGTTTGGGCCCCACATGGGGTGTAGAGATCACTTAAATAAATACAACTCCAAAACAAAACAAAACAAACAAACAAAAAATAAAACCTATCTTAGAAGTACTGTTTATGTCATATTTATATCATTCTAAAAATTTTAGAATTTGTGTTATATATAATTTACACAAAAATAAATACACATATATTTGGAAGATACTTAAAATATTTTACTAATGGGGTATAATAATCAAATGGTTTGGAGAATACTGTTTATATTTTTAATGTTTATTAATTTAGGGAGAGAGAGAGAGTGTGTGTGTGCATGTGCGTGCACAAGTGGGAGAGGGGCAGAGAGAGAGAGGGAGACAGAGAATCCTAAGCAGGCTCTTAGCTGTCATGACGCACAGAGCTTTTCACAGGGGTTGAACTCACGAACTATGAAATCATGACCTGAGCCAAAATCAAAAGCTAGACACTTAACCAAGTGAGCCACCCAAGATGCCTCAGAACATACTGTTTTCTATGTGTAACTTTTTCCCTATTATAAAAAGCTGCCTTTTTTTAAAATTCAAAAGCCTTCACGTTTTTTCACTTTATTGGAAGTGCAATTCTCATCTCTATCAGTTTATTATAATCACCTAGGGAATTTTTAGACCATAAGAAGCCTGTGCCTCACCCCAAACCAATTTAATCAACTTCTCTGGGGGTTAGGTATGGTATTATTATATTTTTATTTTTTAAATTTTTATTAAAATTCTAGTTAGTTAACATACAGTACAGTTTTGATTTTTTTTTTAATTTTTTTTTCAACGTTTTATTTATTTTTTGGGGGACAGAGAGAGACAGAGCATGAACAGGGGAGGGGCAGAGAGAGAGGGAGACACAGAATCGGAAACAGGCTCCAGGCTCTGAGCCATCAGCCCAGAGCCCGACGCGGGGCTCGAACTCCCGGACCGCGAGATCGTGACCTGGCTGAAGTCGGACGCTTAACCGACTGCGCCACCCAGGCGCCCCGAGTACAGTTTTGATTTGAGGAGTAGAATTCAGTGATGCATCACTTACATACAACACCCAGTGTTTATCATAACATGCCCTCCATAATACCCATCTCCTTAATACTCCATCACCCATCTAGCCCATCCCCCACTAACCTCCCTCTATCAACCCTCAGTTGATTCTCAATCATTAAGAGTCTCTCATGGTTTGTCTCCCTCTCTCTTTTTTCCCACCTCTTCCTATATATTCATCTGTTTTGTTTCTTAAAATCCACGTAGGAGTAAAATCATGTAGTATTTATCTTTCTCTGACTGACTTATTTCGCCTAGGATAATACACTCTAGCTCCAACCATGTCATTGCAAATGGCAAGATTTCATTCTTTTTGATGGCTGAGTAACATTCCATTACATCTACATACCACATCTTCTTTATCCATTCATCAGTCAATGGACATTTGGGCTCCTTCCATAGTTTGACTATTGTTGATAATGCTATTATAAGCATTGGGGTGCATATACCCCTTTGAATCTGCATTTTTGTATCAGGCATGGTATTATTTTTAAAAGTTCTTCAAGATCCTGGGAAGATGGCGGCGTAAGAGGACGCTGGGCTCACCGCGCGTCCTGCTGATCACTTAGATTCCACCTACACCTGCCTAAATAACCCAGAAAACCGCCAGAAGACTAGCAGAATGGACTCTCCAGAGCCAAGCACAGACAAGAGGCCCATGGAAGAGGGTAGGAAGGGCGGCGAGGTGGTGCACGCTACACAGACTGGCAGGTGGGAGCCGTGGCGGAGGGGCGGCCGGACAAGCAGAGCCCGCGAGTCTGGCTTGCAAAAGCGGAGGGGCCAGACGGAGTGTGTTCTGACAGCAAGAGGGACTTGACATCTGGAAGGTTATAAGCTAACAGCTCTGCTCGGAGAACGGGAGGGCTGGAGGACAACGGGAGGGAGAGTTGTTGAGCCCCGGACCACAGAGCTCAGCTTGGCGGGGAACAAAGGCGCTCACCAGTGCCATCTCCCTCGTCCAGCCCCCAGCCAAAATCCCAAAGGGAACCAGTTCCTTCCAGGGAACTTGCTTGCACCGCGCTAACACCCAATGCTGTGCTTCTGCGGATCCATCCCTCTGGCGGGTCTGACTGCCTCCCGGTGCCACAGGGCCCCTCCCGAAGTGGATCTCCGAAGGAAAAGTGAGCTGAGCCTGCCCCTCCGCCCCTGTGCACCTTGCCGATCCACTCCAGCTAATATGCCAGATGCCCAGCACCACAAGCCTGGCAGTGTGTAAGTAGCCCAGACGGGCCACCCCACCCCACAGTGAATCCTGCCCCTAGGAGAGGGGAAGAGAAGGCACACACCAGTCTGACTGTGGCCCCAGCGGTGGGCTGGGGGCAGACATCAGGTCAGACTGCGGTCCCGCCCACCAACGCAAGTTATTCAAGACAGCACAGGGGAAGTGCCCCGCAGTCCCACACCACTCCAGGGACTATCCAAAATGACAAAACGGAAGAATTCCCCTCAGAAAAACGTCCAGAAAATAACGACAGCTAACAAACTGATCAAAAATGATTCAAACAATATAACAGAAAGTGAATTTAGAATAATAGTCATAAAATTAATCGCTGGGCTTGAAAACAGTATAAAGGACAGAAGAGAATCTCTTGCTACAAAGATCAAGAGACTAAGGAACAGCCAGGAGGAGCTAAAAAATGCTATCAATGAGCTGCAAAATAAAATGGAGACAACTACGGCTCGGATTGAAGAGGCAGAGGAGAGAATAGGGGAACTAGAAGATAAAATTATGGAAAAAGAAGAAGAGAGATAAAAAAATCCAGGAGTATGAAGGGAAAATTAGAGAACTAAGTGATGCACTAAAGAGAAATAATCTACGCATAATTGGTATTCCAGAGGAGGAAGAGAGAGGGAAAGGGGCTGAAGGTGTACTTGAAAAAATAATAGCTGAGAACTTCCCTGATCTGGGGAAGGAAAAAGGCACTGAAATCCAAGAGGCACAGAGAACTCCCTTCAGACGTAACTTGAATCGATCTTCTGCACAACATATCATAGTGAAACTGGCAAAATACAGGGATAAAGAGAAAATTCTGAAAGCAGCTAGGGATAAACGTGCTCTAACATATAAAGGGAGACCTGTAAGACTCGTGACCGATCTCTCTACTGAAAGTTGGCAGGCCAGAAAGGAATGGCAGGAGATCTTCACTGTGATGAACAGAAAAAATATGCAGCCGAGAATCCTTTAACCAGCAAGTCTGTCATTTAGAATAGAAGGAGAGATAAAGATCTTCCCAAACAGAAAAAAACTGAAGGAATTCGTCACCACTAAACCAGCCCTACAAGAGATCCTAAGGGGGATCCTGTGAGACAGAGTACCAGAGACATCGCTACAAGGATGAAACCTACGGACATCACAATGACTCTAAACCCATATCTTTCTATAATAACACTGAATGTAAATGGACTAAATGTGCCAACCAAAAGACATAGGGTATCAGAATGGATAAAAAAAAACAAGACCCATCTATTTGCTGTCTACAAGAGACTCGTTTTATTTTTTATTTTTATTTTTATTTATTTGTTTTAACGTTTATTTATTTTTGAGACAGAGAGAGACAGAGCATGAACGGGGAAGGGGCAGAGAGAGAGGGAGACACAGAATCGGAACCAGGCTCCAGGCTCTGAGCCATCAGCTCAGAGCCCGAAGCGGGGCTCGAACTCACGGACCGCGAGATTGTAACCTGAGCTGAAGTCGGACGCTTAACCGACTGAGCCACCCAGGCGCCCCTACAAGAGACTCATTTTAGACCTGAGGACACTTTCAGATTGAAAGTGAGGGGATGGAGAACTACCTATCATGCCACTGGAAGTCAAAAGAAAGCTGGAGTAGCCATACTTATATCAGACAAACTAGACTTTAAATTAAAGGCTGTAACAAGAGATGAAGAAGGGCATTATATAATAATCACAGGGTCTATCCATCAAGAAGAGCTAACAATTATAAATGTCTATGCACCGAATACGGGAGCCCCCAAATATATAAAACAATTACTCACAAACATAAGCAACCTTATTGACAAGAATGTGGTAATTGCAGGGGACTTTAATACCCCACTTACAACAATGGATAGATCATCTAGACACATGGTCAATAAAGAAACAAGGGCCCTGAATGATACATTGGATCAGATGGACTTGACAGATATATTTAGAACTCTGCATCCCAAAGCAACAGAATATACTTTCTTCTTGAGTGCACATGGAACATTCTCCAAGATAGATCACATACTGGGTCACAAAACAGCCCTTCATAAGTATACAAGAATTGAGATCATACCATGCATACTTTCAGACCACAATGCTATGAAGCTTGAAATCAACCACAGGAAAACGTCTGGAAAACCTCCAAAAGCATGGAGGTTAAAGAACACCCTACTAAAGAATGAATGGGTCAACCAGGCAATTAGAGAAGAAATTAAAAAATATATGGAAACAAATGAAAATGAAAATACAACAATCCAAATGCTTTGGGATGCAGCGAAGGCAGTCCTGAGAGGAAAATACATTGCAATCCAGGCCTATCTCAAGAAACAAGAAAAATCCCAAATACAAAATCTAACAGCACACCGAAAGGAAATAGAAGCAGAACAGCAAAGACACCCCAAACCCAGCAGAAGAAGAGAAATAATAAAGATCAGAGCATAAGTAAACAATATAGAATCTAAAAAAACTGTAGAGCAGATCAGCGAAACTGAGTTGGTTTTTTGAAAAAATAAACAAAATTGATAAACCTCTAGCCATGCTTCTCAAAAAGAAAAGGGAGATGACCCAAATAGATAAAATCATGAATAAAAATGGAATTATTACAACCAATCCCTCAGATACAAGCAATTATCAGGGAATACTATGAAAAATCATATGCCAACAAACTGGACAACCTGGAAGAAATGGACAAATTCCTAAACACCCACACACTTCCAAAACTCAATCAGGAGGAAATAGAAAGCTTGAACAGACCCATAACCAGCAAAGAAATTGAATCCGTCATCAAAAATCTCCCAACAAATAAGAGTCCCGGACCAGATGGCTTCTCAGGGGAGTTCTACCAGACGTTTAAAGCAGAGATAATACCTATCCTTCTCAAGCTATTCCAAAAAATAGAAAGGGAAGGAAAACTTTCAGACTCATTCTATGAAGCCAGTATTACTTTAATTCCTAAACCAGACAGAGACCCAGTAAAAAAAGAGAACTACAGGCCAATATCCCTGATGAATATGGATGCAAAAACTCTCAATAAGATACTAGCAAATCGAATTCAACAGCTTATAAAAAGAATTATTCACCATGACCAAGTGGGATTCATTCCTGGGATGCAGGGCTGGTTCAACATTTGCAAATCAATCAATGTGATACATCACATTAATAAAAGAAAAGATAAGAACCATATGATCCTGTCAATCGATGCAGAAAAAGCATTTGACAAAATTCAGCATCCTTTCTTAATAAAAACCCTCGGGAAAGTCGGGATAGAAGGAACATACTTAAAGATCATAAAAGCCATTTATGAAAAGCCCACAGGTCATATCATCCTCAATGGGGAAAAACTGAGAGCTTTTTCCCTGAGATCAGGAACACAACAGGGATGTCCACTCTCACCGCTGTTGTTTCACATAGTGTTGGAAGTTCTAGCATCAGCAATCAGACAACAGAAGGAAAGCAAAGGCATCAAAATTGGCAAAGATGAAGTTAAGCTTTCACTTTTTGCAGATGACATGATATTATACATGGAAAATCCGATAGACTCCACTAACAGTCTACTAGAACTGATACATGAATTTAGCAAAGTTGCAGGATACAAAATCAATGTACAGAAATCAGTTGCATTCTTATACACTAATAATGAAGCAACAGAATGACAAATAAAGAAACTGATCCCATTCACAATTGCACCAAGAAGCATGAAATACCTAGGAATAAATCTAGCCAAAGATGTACAAGATCTGTATGCTGAAAACTATAGAAAGCCTATGAAGGAAATTGAAGAAGATATAAAGAAATGGAAAAACATTCCGTGCTCATGGGTTGGAAGAATAAATATTGTCAAAATGTCAATACTCCCCAAAGCTATCTACACATTCAATGCAATCCCAATCAAAATTGCACCAGCATTCTTCTCGAAGCTAGAACAAGCAATCCTAAAATTCATATGGAACCACAAAAGGCCCCGAATAGCCAAAGGAATTTTGAAGAAGAAGACCAAAGCAGGAGGCATCACAATCCCAGACTTTAGCCTCTACTACAAAGCTGTCATCATCAAGACAGCATGGTATTGGCACAAAAGCAGACACATAGACCAATGGAATAGAATAGAAACCCCAGAACTAGACCCACAAACGTATGGCCAACTCATCTTTGACAAAGCAGGAAAGAATATCCAATGGAAAAAAGACAGTCTCTTTAACAAGTGGTGCTGGGAGAACTGGATAGCAACATGCAGAAGATTGAAACTAGACCACTTTCTTACACCATTCACAAAAATGAACACAAAATGGATAAAGGACCTGAATGTGAGACAGGAAGCCATCAAAACCCTAGAGGAGAAAGCAGAAAAAGACCTCTCTGACCTCAGCCACAGCAATTTCTTACTTGACACATCCCCAAAGGCAAGGGAATTAAAAGCAAAAATGAACTATTGGGACCTCATGAAGATAAAAAGCTTCTGCACAGAAAAGGAAACAACCAACAAAACTAAAAGGCAACCAACGGAATGGGAAAAGATATTTGCAAATGACATATCGGACAAAGGGCTAGTATCCAAAATCTATAAAGAGCTCACCAAACTCCACACCCGAAAAACAAATAACCCAGTGAAGAAATGGGCAGAAAACATGAATAGACACTTCTCTAAAGAAGACATCCAGATGGCCAACAGGCACATGAACAGATGCTCAACATCGCTCCTCATCAGGGAAATACAAATCAAAACCACACTCACATATCACCTCACGCCAGTCAGAGTGGCCAAAATGAACAAATCAGGAGACTATAGATGCTGGCGAGGATGTGGAGAAACAGGAACCCTCTTGCACTCTTGGTGGGAATGCAAATTGGTGCAGCCTGTCTGGAAAACAGCGTGGAGGTTCCTCAAAAAATTAAAAATAGACCTACCCTATGACCCAGCAGTAGCACTGCTAGGAATTTACCCAAGGGATACAGGAGTACTGATGCATAGGGGCACTTGTACCCCAATGTTTATAGCAGCACTCTCAATAATAGCCAAATTATGGAAAGAGCCTAAATGTCCATCAACTGATGAATGGATAAAGAAATTGTGGTTTATATACACAAAGGAGTACTACGTGGCAATGAGAAAGAATGAAATATGGCCCTTTGTAGCAACGTGGATGGAACTGGAGAGTGTGATGCTAAGTGAAATAAGCCATACAGAGAAAGATAGATACCATATGGTTTCACTCTTATGTGGATCCTGAGAAACTTAACAGAAACCCATGGGGGAGGGGAAGGAAAAAAAAAAAGAGGTTAAAGTGGAAGAGAGCCAAAGCATAAGAGACTCTTAAAAACTGAGAACAAACTGAGGGTTGATGGGGGGTGGGAGGGAGGGGAGGATGGGTGATGGGTATTGAGGAGGGCACCTTTTGGGATGAGCACTGGGTGTTGTATGGAAACCAATTTGACAATAAACTTCATATATTGGAAAAAAAATAAAATAAAATAGTGAAACAAGGTTAAAAAAAAAGTTCTTCAAGTCAGGCTGAGAATTATTGCCTTTGAAATAGGCAATTGTCTTTGAAAAGTACCTTGTAAAAAAGGCCCGTTGGAAAAAAAAATCCTGTTTGGGGTGTTATTTTCTGGCTAAACCCAACTTCTGGAAGCCCTGAAACCGACCTTTATAGGAAATATGATCCAGATCACAAGAGGTCCAGCCAGCATTCATCTCTCTTTCCTTAACCAAAATAAAATCATGAGTATTAGACGTCAAAACCAAAGCATGTTTTAGATGCTAAGTGATCTTTAACCAAGATTCAAGATTAAGTTCTGGGGCACCCTGGTGGCTCAGTCAGTTAAGCCTCTGGCTGCAATTCAGGTCATGATCTCTCAGTTCATGAGTTCGAGCTTGGGATTTTCTCTCTCTCCTTCTCTCTCTCTCTCTCTGCCCCCTCACTCACTTGCATCCTCACTCTCTCAAAAAAAAAAAAAAAAAAGATTAAGTTTTTTGTCAAGTTTTCTTCTTTTTTTCTTCCTTTTCTTTTTTTTTTAATTTACATCCAAGTTAGTTAGCAGATAGTGAAATAATGATTTCAGGAGTAGAATCCAGTGATTCATTCCCGTGCATGTAACACCCAGTGCTCAACCCAGCAAGTGTCTTCCTTAATGCCCCTTGCCCATTTAGCCCATCCCCCGCCACAACCCCTCCAGCAACCCTCAGTTTGTTCTCTATATTTAAGTGTTGTCTCTTATGTTTTTCCCCCTCCCTGTCTTTATATTATTTTTGCCTCCCTCCCATTATGTTCATCTGTTTTGTATCTTAAATTCCACACGAGTGAAGTCATGATATTTGTTCTTCTCTGACTAATTTCGCTTGGCATAATACACTCTAGTTTCATCCATGTGGTTGCAAATGGCAAGATTTCATTCTTTTTGATTGCCAAGTAATAATCCGTTGTATATATATACCCCATCTTCTTTACCCATTCATCTGTTCATGGACATTTGGTCTCTTTCCATACTTTGGCTATTGTCGATAGCACTGCTATAAATACTGGGGTGCATGTGCCCCTTCGAAACTGTATCCTTTGGATAAATACCTAGTAGTGCAATTGTGGAATTCTAGGGTAGTTCTACTTTTAATTTTTTTTTTTAAGTTTATTTATTTTTGAGACATGTCGCGGCCGGCGCGACAAACACCGAGGTCAGGGTCCTGAGGGTAGGGGAATGCAAGAAAAAAAGAGAGAAGAGAAAGTTTGGGAACAGGAGGGTCCCCTGGGCTGATGGCCCAAGTGACGGCTTTATTGTTGCTGTACACAATCTTTTATAACCAGACTCTTATGGGTTAGGTCATTCTAAGAATAAACAAGTTTCACATAATTGCTGCCCACCAAAACATTTAGTTCTGTGTTTCTTGTGCATTTTCTAGACGGGTCACAAGACCTTGTTGATAAGATTGCTAGCAAAACACAATTCCCATGTTTGCTTCTATCTGACTCGGGGTAGAAAAAGGGAGGTAGCATTACTGCCAACACCTGCAGACCACAGGCTTCAGGAATTAACTCTCTCAGCCTTGACAAGGCTTTCGTATGCCCTTGAAAATGGGGGAATGGGAGGGGGAACCACCGGGTTGGCTTGAGTCAACAGGGAACGTTGCTCAACCCGGTCTCAGCCTGGCGCCGATGCCCGGCCTCCCACATGAATGGGAGGGGGAATCACTGGGTTGGCTTGAGTCAACCGGGAACATTGCTCGACCCGGTCTCAGCCTGGCACCGGGGCCTGGCCCCCCACAGAGACAGAGCATGAACGGGGGAGGGGCAGAGAGAGAGGGAGACACAGAATCGGAAGCCGGCTCCAGGCTCTGAGCCATCAGCCCAGAGCCCCACGCGGGGCTCGAACTCACGGACCGCGAGATTGTGACCTGAGCTGAAGTCAGACGCTCAACCGACTGAGCCACCCAGGAGCCCCTACTTTTAATTTTTTAAGGAAACTTTATACTATTTTCCAGAGTGGCTGCACCAGTTTGCATTCCCACCAGCAGTGCAAAAGCGTTCCTCTTTCTCTGTATCCTTGCCAACATCTGTTGTTGCCTGAGTTGTTAATTTTAGCCATTCTGACAGGTGTGAGGTGGCATCTCATTGTGGTTTTGATTTGTATTTCCCTGATGATGAGTGACGTTGAGCATCTTTTCATGTGTCTGTTAGCCATCTGGATGTGTTCTTTGGAGAAGTGTCTATTCATGTCTTTTGCCCATTTCTTCACTGGCTTATTTGTTTTTTGGGGGTTGAGTTTGATAAGTTCTTTATAGCTTTTGGATACTAACCCTTTATCTGATATGTCATTTGCAAATATCGTCTCCCATTCCATCAGTTGTCTTTTAGTTTTGTTGACTGTTCCCTTCACTGTGCAGAAGCTTTTTATTTTGATGAGGTCCCAGTAGTTCATTTTTGCTTCTGTTTCTCTTGCCTCTGGAGACATGTTGAGTAAGATGTTATTGCGGCCAAGGTCAAAGAGGCTTTTGCCTTCTTTCTCCTCTAGGATTTTGATGGCTTCCTGTCTTACATTTAGGTCTTTCATCCATTTTGAGTTTATTTTTGTGTGTGGTGTAAGAAAGTGGTCCAGGTTCATTTTTCTGCATGCCGCTGTCCAGTTTTCCCAGCACCATTTGCCGAAGAGACTATCTTTATTCCATTGGATATTGTTTCCTGCTTTGTCAAAGATTAGTTGGTCGTACATTTGTGGGTCCATTTCTGGGTTCTCTAGTCTGTTCCATTGATCTGAGTGTCTGTTTTGGTGCCAGTACCACACTGTCTTGATGATTACAGGTTTGTAATACATCCCGAAGTTTGGAATTGTGATGCCTCCAGCTTTGGTTTTCTTTTTCAGGATTGCTTTGGCTATTCAGGGTCTTTTTCTGGTTCCATACAGATTTTAGGATCGTTTGTTCTAACTCTGTGAAGAATGCTGGTGTTATTTTGATAAGGATTGCACTGAATATGTAGATTGCTCTGGGTAGTATTGGCATTTTAACAATATTTGCTCTTCCAATCCAGGAGCATGGAATATTTTTCCTTTATTTTGTGTGTGTGTCTTCAATTTCTTTCATAAGCTTTCTATAGTTTTTCAGTGTATAGATTTTTCACTTCTTTGGTTAGGTTTATTCCTAGGTATTTCATGGTTTTTGGTGCAATTGTAAATGGAATCAATTCCTTGATTCCTCTTTCTGCCTCTTCATTATTGGTGTATAGAAATGCAACAATTTCTGTGCATTCATTTTATATCCTGCGACTTTGCTGAATTCATGGATCAGTTCTAGCAGGATTTCTTTGGTGGAATCCTTTGGGTTTTCCATATAGAGTATCATGTTGTCTGCGAAGATTGAAAGTTTGACTTGCTCCTTACTGATTTGGATGCCTTTTATTTCTTTGTGTTTGATTACTGAGGCTAGGACTTCCAACATTATGTTGAATAACAGTGGCAAGAGTGGACATCCCTGTCGTGTTCCTGACCTTAAGGGGAGAGTTCTCAGTTTTCCCCCATTGAGGATGTTATTAGCAGTGGATCTTTTTTATATGGCTTTTATGAACTCAAGGAATGATCCTTCTATCCCTACTTTCTTGAGGGTTTTTATCAAGAAAGGATTTTGTCAAATGCTTTCTCTGCATCTATTGGGAGAATCATTTAGTTTTTGTCCTTTCTTTTATTAATGTGATGTATCACATCGATTGACTTGCAGATGTTGAACCAGCCATGCATCCCAGGTATAAATATCACTTGGTCATGGTGAATAATTCTTTTAATGTATTGTTGGATCCAGTTGGCTAGTATCTTGTTGAGACTTTCTGCATCCATGTTCATCAGGGAAATTGTTCTGTAGTTCTCCTTTTTAGTGGAGTCTTTGTCTGGTTTTGGAATCAAAGTAATGCTGGCCTCATAGAATTAGTTTGGAAGTTTTCCTATCATTTCTATTTTTTGGAACAGCTTCAAAAGAATAGGTATTAATTCTTCTTTAAATGTTTGACAGAATTCCCCCTGGATAGCCATCCGGCCCTGGACTCTTGCTTTTTGGGGGATTTTTGATTACTAATTCAATTTCTTTATTGGGTACAAGTCTGTTCAAATTTTCTATTTCTTCCCATTTCAGTTTTGGTAGTTTGTATGTTTCAAGGAATTTGTCCATTTCTTCCAGATTGCCCAATTTATTGGTATATAATTGCTCATAATATTCTCTTATTATTGTTTGTATTTCTGCTGTATTGGTTATGATCTCTCCTCTTTCATTCTTGATTTTATTTATTTGGGTCCTTTCCTTTTTCTTTTTGATTACACTGACTAGGGGGTTATCAATTTTGTTAATTCTCTCAAAGAACCAGCTCCTGGTTTCACTGATCTGTTCTACTGTTTTGTTTTGTTTTTTGTTTTGATAGCATTGATTTCTGCTGTAATCTTTATTATTTCCTGCTTCTGGTGGTTTGGGATTTTATTTGCTGTTATTTTTACAGCTCTTTAAAGTGTAAGGTTGTGTATCTGAGACCTTTCTCCCTTTTTTTTAGGAAGGCCTGGTTTGCTATATACTTCCCTCTTATGACTGCCTTTGCTGCATCCCAGAGATTTTGGGCTGTGGTGTGATCAGTTTCATTGGTTTCCATGTACTTTTTAATTTCTTCTTTAACTTCTTGGTTAGCCCATTCATTCTTTAGTAGGATGTTTTTAGTCTCCAAGTATTTGTTGTCTTTCCAATTTTTTTCTTGTGGTTGACTTCAAGGTTCATAGCACTGTGGTCTGAATATATGCACGATATGATCTTGATCTTTTTGTACTTGCTGAGGACTGATTTGTGTCCCAGTATATGATCTATTCTGGAGAATGTTCCGTGTGCACTAGAGAAGAATGTGTATTCTGCTGCTTTGGGATGAAATGTTCTGAATATATATGTTAAGTCAATCTGGTCCAGTGTGTCATTCAAAGCCATTGTTTCCTTGTTCATTTTCTGCTTGGATGATCTGTCCATTGTTTTAAGTGGGGTGTTGAAGTCCCCTATTATTATAGTATTATTGCCAATGAGTTTCTTTATGTTTGTGATTAATTGATCTATATATTTGGGTGTCTGCATGTTGGGGGCATAATGTTTACAATTGTTAGATCTTGATGGATAGACCCCTTAATTGTGATATAAAATCCTTCTTCATCTCTTGTTACAGTCTTTGTTTTAAAATCTACATTGTCTGATATAAGTATAGCTATTCTGGCTTTCTTTTGGTGGCCATTAGCATGATCGATGGTTCTCCATCTTCTTACTTTCAATATGAAGGTGACTTTAGGTCTAAAATTAGTCTCTTGTAAACAGCATATAGATGGATCTTATTTTCTTATCCATTCTGTTACCCTGTGTCTTTTGATTGGAGTGTTTAGTCCATTGACATTTACAGTGAGTACTGAAAGATATGAATTTATTGCCATTGTGTTGCCTATAGAGTTGGAATTTCTGGTGATGTTCTGTAGTCCTTTCTAGTCTTTGTTGCTTTTGGTCTTTTTTTTTTTTTTCCAATCTTTTCTCCCCCCAGAGAGTTCCCTTTAATATTTCTCATAGGGCTGGTTTAGTGGTCACTAACTCCTTTAGTTTTCGTTTTTCTGGGAAACTCTTTATCTCTCCTTCTATTTTGAATGACAGCGCTGCTGGATAAAGAATTCTTGGCTGTGTATCTTTCCAATTCAGCACATTGAATATACCCTGCCACTCCTTTCTGGCCTGCCAAGTTTCTGAGGATAGGTCTGCTGCAAACCTGATCTGTCTTCCGTTATAGGTTAAGGACTTTTTTTCCCTTGCTGCTTTCATAATTCTTTCCTTGTCTGTGTATTTTGTGAATTTGACTATGATATGCTTTGTTGATGGTCGGTTTTTGTTGAATCTAATGGGAGTTCTCTGTGCTTCCTAGATTTTGATGTTTGTGTCTTTCCCCAGGTTAGGAAAGTTTTTATCTATGATTTGCTCACTTAAACCTTCTACCCCTTTTTCTCTCTCTTCATCTTCTGGGACTCCTATGATTCAGATGTTATTCCTTTTTAATAAGTCACTGAGTTCTCTAATTCTTATATCATGCTCTTTTGCCTGGATTTCCCTCTTTTTTTCTGCTCCATTATTTTCCATAATTTTTTCTTCTATATCGCTGATTCACTGCTCTGTTTCATCCATCCTTGCTGCCATGGCATCTAATAGAGATTGTATCTCAGCTATAGCATTTTTTAATTTCGTCCTGACTAGATTTTACTTTTTTAAATCTCTGCAGAAAGGGATTCCATGCTTTTTTTCAACCCCAGTTAGTATTCTTGTTATCGTAATTCTCAATTCTAGTTCAGACATCTTCCTTATATCTGTGCTGATTAAGTCCCTGGCTGTCTTTTCTTCCTGTTCTTTCTTTTGGGGTGAATTCCTTCTTTTTGTCATTTTGGAGGAAGAGAAAGAATTAATAAAATTAAAAATTAAAATTAAAATTAGAAAATTAAAACAACAAAAAAATCAAATAAAGGAAGCTTGATCCTAGATGTGTTTTGGTCTGGTTGTTGAAAAAAGCTTAACAAAATAAAGAAGAAAGGGAAAGAAAAGAAAAGAGGGGGAAAACATAAAAAGAAAGAGAGAAAAAAAAAGAAAAAAGAAAACGATTAAAAAATTTTTAATGTATACAATAAAATGGAATAAAATGAAATGAGAAAGTAAAACAGAATAAAAAATTTACAAAAAATACAGTTAAAATGTTTTTAAAATCTTTTATAAAAACAGAAAATGAAAATAATTTTTTTCTCTTTCTGTATCCAAGAATAAGAAAATAAAAAGAGAAAAAAAAATGAATAGATGGACCATCAAACAGAACGAAATCTGAATGAAATTACATCCAGTTTGCCCTAGAAGCCAAACTAGGAAGCACTTTATAGTACATACACTCAGCAGGAGCAGAGACTTGTGGTCATTCTCTAGGGCTTGGTTGGCACAGTTAGATGGGGTTTGGTGTAATGGCTCTGTTCTCCACTAGGTGGTGTTGCTTAGCTTATTGGGGTGGATTGGTGTGGCTCTGGTGTCTGTGTATGTGCAGGCAAGGGACAGGTGAACATGGCATCACACAACTTTGCAGTCTCTAGCATCAGAACTCTGTGCTCTCACCAACCAGCCATCAGGCACCCTTCTTTGTCTCCAGCTTCCATCCCCTCCCCACTTCTACAATGTCGGTCACCAAGTCATCAGCCGGCCAGGTGGCACCTCTCTCCTGAA
Source organism: Lynx canadensis (assembly GCF_007474595.2). Classification (NCBI taxonomy): domain Eukaryota; kingdom Metazoa; phylum Chordata; class Mammalia; order Carnivora; family Felidae; genus Lynx; species Lynx canadensis. Next base: position 35,875,833 of record NC_044310.1, on the reverse strand, counting down.
TTTTATCTCAGATGAGGATGCGTTTCCAAACCCATCACTTCTGAGGGCCCTGTGGCTTGGGCCCCCTCCAACCCTCTGGGGGAGGGTCTCACCAAGCAGTGGCCTGGTACCAGCTTGACCCCCAAGGAACGCTCATGCAACTGCACTGCAGAGGCCCAGGGACTGTGTCCAGATGTCAGTCTGCCCCAGAAAAAGTTCATGCAATCATGTAGCAGCGGTTCAGAGAACTATGGCAAATCAGAACACACAACTGGCACCCAGGCTTCACTGCACCCTAGTGTCCTTGTTCCAACACTGGCAAATGTTTCTGTTCTCCAGGGTCTGCTGGGACCTTTTCCCATGGGAAAGCTGCATAGCCTCTACCAGATGTCCTCTCAGCAGGAGAACCTCTCTCCCCATGTGGCCCGAGGACCCCGAGGACCTCACTGTCTGCTCCTGGGGATTCGCCCTTCCCACCAGAGCATGGCCAGGTATTGAGCTGTGGAATTTCAGACTCTGCACTCCCCTGTTTATAGAGTTCTAATGGCATTGAAACTCTCTCCTTTTTCCTTTCTCCCTTTCTTGTTCAGATCCTTGTGGGTGCTTCCACTCTTTCTCTTTCCCTCTAGCTGCTTTTGGGGGGAGTGCTTTTCTTGTACTCTCCCCCCTCTGTCTGTCCTCTCTCCACAAACAAAAACAGCTCCCTACCCTCCATGGCTTCTCTCTCCCCCAGTTCACTAATCCACCGCCACATACCTGCCAAGTTCTGTGGCTCAACCTATGCAGATTGTTGTGTTAATCCTCAGATCAATTTTCTAGATGTGCAAAATGGTTTGTTGCTTGTCTAGTTGCATTTCAGGGATGAGCAGAGAACTTCTATGCTGCTCTGTCATCTTCAAAAAGATTAAGTTTTGGGGCACCTGGGTAGCTCAGTCAGTTAAGCGTCTGACTTCAGCTCAGGTAATGATCTCACAGTTTATGAGTTTGAGCCGCGTGTCGGCCTCTGTGCTGAAAGCTCAGAGCCTGGAGCCTGCTTCAGATTCTGTGTCTCCCCCTCTCTCTGTCCCTCCCATGCTCATGCTCTGTCTCTGTCTGTCTCTCAATAATAAACGTTAAAAAAAATTAAAAATAAAGATTAAGTTTTGAGGGAAGTAAGGACAATGGTGGACTGTGAACTTTGAGTTCAGGTCTCTTGTGGTGTATAAAAAAACTACTTTACTTGTCCTTTGATTTGCTTACCAGATTAGTATTTATAACGACTGTGGAATTATTGACCCCTTCTGGGTTGTGCACCAAAAAGAAGCAGTAAGTACCTTATACACTTTTCTTCCATTACCTCCTGCTGAAGGAACCACTGAATTTTCTATCTTCTTTGCATTCCAGCATTATGTATTTCTTTGGTTAATATGAGAAATTATTTTGTCTCTGCGTCTGGTAATTCTACAGCAAATGTTCTGCTCAAACCTTAAAGTAGTCTCTCTTATCAACCATTTTTCTTCCCTACTCATTTCCAACCCAGACTATTATTTCTCAGGAGAAATGGAAAAGAGAGAGAGAGAAGGAAAAGAAAAACGCAAATAATAGTGAACTTCTGATTAATAAGTTTAGTCTACCTCATTGTGAAATACTTTGCTAAATTGGAAAGTCTCCATTCTCTAGTCTTTAACACAACCTTCCAAGGAAAACAGTGGTATTATCCAAACTGTGTATTAACAATTAAGAATCTTTTTTAAAATGATGTACGCTCCAACCCAGTAACAATTAGCTCCCTCTAGTGTCCAAATTATAGTCTCTAAATACCATTTCCTATTAAAAAGGATCTAAAACTCCTTGGAGGAATAGCTGATTCCAGGCCTGGAAAAACAAATGTTAAGGTGAGGGGTGCCTGGGTAGCTCAGTTGATTCAGCGTCTGACTTCAGCTCAGGTCATGATCTCATGGTTCATGAATTAAAGCCCTACATCGCGCTCTGTGCTGACAGCTCAGAGCCTGGAGCCTGCTTCAGATTCTGTGTCTCCCTCTCTCCCCACCCTGCCCATGTTCACGCTCTCTTTCTTAAAAATAAACATTAAAAAGAGAAATAAATGTTAAGATGAGTCTGAAGTATCTTGTGCCTGAAAGCAAGGAAGGTATCAAAGACTACTGGTGGTGTGTTAAAATCATACAGGAGCGACAGCAACGCAAGATGGCAGCCACCACGGGCTCGGGAGTAAAAGTCCCTTGCAATTTTCGACTGTTGGAAGAACTGGAAGAAGGCCAGAAAGGAGTAGGAGATGGCACAGTTAGCTGGGGTCTAGAAGGTGACGAAGACATGACACTTACAAGATGGACAGGAATGATAATTGGGCTTCCAAGAACAATTTACAAAAACCGAATATACAGCCTTAAAATAGAATGTGGACCTAAATACCCAGAAGCACCCCACTTTGTAAGATTTGTAACAAAAATTAATATGAATGGAGTTAATAGTTCTAATGGAGTGGTGGACCTAAGAGCCATATCAGTGCTAGCAAAATGGCAGAATTCATACAGCATCAAAGTTGTCCTGCAAGAGTTCAGGAGCCTAATGATATCTAAAGAAAACATGAAACTCCCTCAGCCGCCCGAAGGACAGTGTTACAACAATTAATCAAAAAGAAAAACCACAGGTCCTCCCCCTCCCCCCTCCCATTTGATTTAAGCAGTCTTCATTTTTTTTCACAGTAGTAAATTTTCTAGATACGTCTTGTAGACCTCAAAGTACTGGAAAGGAAGCTCCCATTTAAAGGCAATTTATCTTAAGATACTGTGAACGATACTAATTTTTTGTCCATTTAAAATATGTAAGTTGTGCTATAAAAAAAAATCATACAGGAGCCAACTAGAAAGGGATCCCAACTTACCAAAGATGGAATAATTTGAATATCAATAAGAATAATGACTGCAGGGGCGCCTGGGTGGCGCAGTGGGTTAAGCGTCCGACTTCAGCCAGGTCACGATCTCGCGGTCCGTGAGTTCGAGCCCCGCGTCGGGCTCTGGGCTGATGGCTCGGAGCCTGGAGCCTGTTTCCGATTCTGTGTCTCCCTCTCTCTCTGCCCCTCCCCCGTTCATGCTCTGTCTCTCTCTGTCCCAAAAATAAATAAAAAAAACGTTGAAAAAGAAAAAATTAAAAAAAAAAAAGACTTTAAAAAAAAAAAGAATAATGACTGCAATGATTTGAATACTAAAATGTATTCTTTAGTTACCTTTGGAAGTTGCTAGGGCACTGAATCATTACTCTGAAAATTGATAAATAACAGTAAGCATCACACTTCTATCCTGTCTTGGGGCACTCAGTAGGTTAAGTGTGACTTCGGCTCAGGTCATGATCTCATAGTTCATGAGTTCAAGCCCCACATCCAGCTCTCAGCTGACAGTGTGGATCCTATTTGGGATTCTTGCTCTGGCTTCTCTCTCTGCCCCTCCCTGGCTCATGCTTTCTCTCTTTCTCAAAATAAATAAGTAAAAATTTTAAAACAAAACAAAACTCCTGTCCTGTCTTTACTGTATAGACTATACTTAAAGATAGTGTGGGAAAGTTATTTATAGAAGAATCATTACTAGGGGCACCTGGGTGGCTCAGTCAGTTACATGGCCAACTTCAGCTCAGGTCACAATTTCATTCGTGAGTTCAAGCCCTGTGCTGGGCTCTGTGCTGACAGCTCAGAGCCTGGAGCCTGCTTCGGATTCTGGGTCTCCTTCTCTCTCTGCTCCTCCCCTATTTGAGCTCTGTCTGTGTCTTTCTCTCAAAAATAAATAAACATTAAAAAATTTTAGAAGAATCATTGCTAATGAATGGTAAGGAAGTGACAGAATTTTAAAAGTCAACATTTTGCAACCTCTAATGAAACAATGGGTTTGGCAACTATGTAGGCAAACTTGCATGTATAAGATTATCTAATCACTACCACAACTCTAAAAGAAAGGCACTGTAATTATTCCTATTTTACCAACAAGGTTAAATAACCTTGCCCAAAGGCAAATTGCTTTGAACCAAGGCACTCTGACTCTGGCTTGTATTCTTCAATATTTCATTATACTTCTTCTTGAACATAATAGGAAACTAATGAAGGAATTTGAGAAAGGGTGATATTCCCACGTGTAGGAAGATCACTCTGATTTGCAGGTGGAGATGAATTGCAGCAGGGATAAACTTGAGGCAGAAAGAGTAAAATGTTATTCATTCATTCACTCATTCATTCAATAAACATTGAACATCTCCCATGTACCAACCACTGTTCTATGTACTGAAAATATAGGAATGACAAAATACAGAAAAATATCTGCTTTCATAGAGTTTATGCTTGGATGAGGAAAGACAGTCAATAGACACATAAATACATAATATTTGTAGTATGTCAAATGGAAATAAATGCTATGGAGAAAAATATAGGTGAAGACTGGGAAAGAGAGTTCTGGGAGAGGTGTTATACTGTAATTTTAAATAGGGAAATCAGGATGGCTTCACTGAGAATGTGAATCTGAAAAAGACCTGAAGGGATAAGCCATGAGGATATACTGGGGAAGAATGATCCAGCCAAATACAACCCCCCAAACAGGACTGTGCCTACAGTGTGGAAGAACAGTAAGGAAGCCAGAGAAGCTAAAACAATAAATGCAGGGGAGAACTATAAATGAGGTCAAATGGAGAGGCAGATCTTACAGGATCTTTTGGCCAATTAAAGACTTTGACTTTTGCTCTAACTAATATGAAAAGCCACTGAGGAGTTCTGAGCACAGGAATGATATAATCTTTTTAAAAGAGCTTTATGAAGATATAATTTACATGTCATAAAATTTGTCCTTGGATAGTATACAACTCAGTGGTTTTTAGTATATTTACACAGTTGTACAACAATCACCATTACTTAATTTTAAAACATTTTCATTATCCTGAAATGTATCCTGAAATGATCAATCATCCCTTTCTTATGCCCTCGCCTCAGCTCCTGGTAATCACAAATCTAATTTTTATCTTCATGGATATGCCTATACTAAACATTTCATATACATGGGATGAGAGAATATGTGGTCTTTTGTGACTGGCTTCTGTCACTTAACATAGTGTTTTCAAGGTTCATCTGTGTTGTAGCATATCTCAGTACTTCATTCTCTTTTATTGCCAAGTCATATTCCATTGTATAGATACACTATGTTTTGTTTATGCATTCATCAGTTGATGGCCATTTGGGTTGTTTCCACTTGGTGGCTACTTGAATAATACTGCTGTGACCATTCTTGTACAAGTTTTTGTACGGATATATGTTTTCATTTCTCTTGGGTATATACTTAGGAGAGAAATTGTAAGGTCACATGGTAACTCTGTGTTTAACCTTTAGAGGAATGGCAAAACCGTTTCCCACAGTAGTTGCACTATTTTACAATCCCACCGGCAATAGTTGAGGGTTTCAATTTCTTAAACTTATCAACAGTTGCTATTGTCTGTCTTTTTTATTTTAGCCATCGTAGTGGGTGTATTGATTTTATTGTAGTTTTTTTTTAATTTTTTTTAACGTTTATTTATTTTTGAGACAGAGAGAGACAGAGCATGAATGGGGGAGGGTCAGAGAGAGGGAGACACAGAATCTGAAACAGGCTCCAGGCTCTGAGCTGTCAGCACAGAGCCCGATGCAGGGCTCGAACTCACAGACCGCGAAATCATGACCTGAGCCGAAGTCGGCCGCTTAACCGACTGAGCCACCCAGGCACCCAATTTTATTGTAGTTTTGATATGCATTTCCCTAATGACTAATGATGTTGAGCATCTTTTCACATGCTTATTGACCATTTCTATATAGTCTTTGGGGAATGTAAAATCAAATCCTTTGCTCATTAAAGAAAATAGATTTTATTTTTTAGAGTTTTAGAACTGATTTAGAGCTATACAAAAATTGAGAAGAGAGCACAGAGTTTCCATCTACCCAGCACTTAATTTCCCCTATTATTAACATCTTACATTAGTATGATATATGTGTATGTAATGATTCAATATTGATATATTACTATTATATATTTATTCCATAGTTTTTTCAGATTTTCTTGGTTTTTACCTAAGTTTTTACCTTTCTGTTCTAGGGTATCACCCAGAACACCATATTACATTTTGTTGTCATGTGTTCTTGGGCTGTGACAGCTGCTCAGACTTTCATTGTGTTTGATGACCTTAACAGTTTTGAGTAGTACTGGTCAGGTTTTTGTAGGATCTTCCTCACTGGAATTTCTCTGATGTGTTTTTCATTATTAGACAGGGGTTGTAGGTTTTGAGAAGGAATATCACAGGTGTAAAATGTCATTTTTGTCACCTAATATTAAAGACAGATATCATTGACATGATTTATGACTGGACTGTTGCCTATTTTTGAATTGGGTTTCTTTTTATTTTTGAGTTGTAAGAGTTCTTTATGTATCCTGGATATGAGTCTCATATCAGATGTATGATTTGCACAAATTTTCTTGCATTCTTTGGTTGTCTTTTCACTTTCTTTTTTTTTCTTTTTAGATTTTTTAAATGTTTATTTATGAGAGACAGAGTGCAAACGGGGTAGGGGCAGAGAGAGAGGGAGACACAGAATCCTAAGCAGGCTCCAGGCTCTGAGCTGTCAGCACAGAGCCTGACGCGGGGCTCAAACTCATGAGCTGTGAGATCATGACCTGAGCCAAAATCAGACGCTTAACCGACTGAGCCACCCAGGCGCCGGTCTTTTTACTTTCTTAATGGTGTCCTTTGAAGCACAAAAGTTTTATTTATTTTATTTTATTTTTTTAATATATGAAATTTATTGTCAAATTGGTTTCCATACAACACCCAGTGCTCATCCCAAAAGATGCCCTCTTCAATTTGACCCATCACCTACCCTACCCTCCCTCCCACCCCCCATCAGCCCTCAGTTTGTTCTCAGTTTTTAAGAGTCTCTTATGCTTTGGCTCTCTCTCACTCTAACCTCTCTTTTTTTTAAAGTTTTTATTTTTGATGAAGTCCACTTTATATATTTTTTTCTTTTTGTCACTTGTGCTTTGGTATGTATCTAAGAAGTCTTTACCTAACCCGAAGTCACAAAACTTTATGCCTACATTTTCTTCTATGATGTCATGGTTTGGCACTTATATTTACATCTTTGATCTATTTTGAGATAATTTTTACATATGATATGAGGGAGAGGTCCACCATTCTTTTGCATGTAGATATTCAGTTGCTCCAGCACCAGTTGTTGAAAAGACTCTTCTTTCCCCTTTGAATCATCTTAGCATCTCTGTTGAAAATCGATTGACAATAGATATGAAGGTTTATTTTTGGATTCTCAATTCTATTCACTTATCTATATGTCTAAACTTATGCTAGAATCATGCTGTCTTGATTATAGTAGCTTTGTATTAAGTTCTGAAATTGGAAAGTGAGGGTCTTCCAACTTTGTACTTCTTTTTAAAAAATGGTTTGGCTATTCTGGGCCCCTTGAATTCCAATTGAATTTAGGCTCAGCTTCTCAATTTCTGCAAAGAAACCAGCTGATTTTTTGATAGGAGTTGCACTGAATCTAAGTTTAGGAAGTGTTGTCATCTTAACAATATTAAGTTTTTGATACACAAACACAGGATGTCTTTTCATTTATTTAGTTCTCTTAATTTCCTTCAACCATGTTTTACAGTTTTTTAGTTACAATTCTTATACTTCTTTTGTTAAACTTATTCCTAAGTATTTTATTATTTTTGATGCTATTGTAAATGGAATTGTCTCCTTTTTTTATTTTTATTTTTCGTATTTTTATTTATTTTTTGAGAGAGAGATAGAGAACAAGTGGGAGAGGAGCAGAGAGAGAGGGAGACAGAAACCCAAGCAGGCTCTGCACTATCAGCGAGCCTGATGCAGGACCCAAACCCACGAACTGAGAGATCATGACCTGAGCCAAAGTCAAGAGTTGGACACTCAACCGACTGAGCCACCCAGGCACCCCTGGAATTGTCTTCTTAGTTTTATTTTAAGATTGCCCATTTGCAGTGTATGGAAATACAATTGCTTTTTGTATATTGATATATCTGTAACCTTGCTAAATTCAATGATTAATTCTGTGTGTGTATGTATTCTGTAGGATTTTCTACACAAGATCAAATCACTGCACATTAAAACTTTTATTTCTTGGGGCGACTGGGTGGCTTAGTCAGTTAAGCGTCCAACTCTTGGTTTCGGCTCAGATCATGTCTCGTGGTTCGTGAGTTCAAGCCCCACATCAGGCTCTGTGCTGACAGCTCAGAGCCTGCTTGGGATTCTCTCTCCCTCTCTCTCTGCCCTTCCCCTGCTCGATATTGTGTGCTCTCTCTCTCTTTCAAAAATAAATAAACTTTTTCAAAAAATTAAATTTTTCATCTAATCTGAATGCTTTTTTAATTTCTTTTTTTTTAATTGCCCTGGCTAAACATCAAGTACAATATTGAATAAAAGTGGTGACAGCATGTACCTCATCTTGTTCCTGATCTTAGGGGAAAATTATTCAGTCTTTCACTATCAAGTGTAGTGTTAGTTGTGGGGTGTTTGTAGATGCCCTTTATAAGATAGGTGGAGCTCCCTTCTATTCCCAGTTTGTTCTGTGTTTTTATCATGAAAGGTCACCTTACATTTTATAATAATTTTTTTTATGTTTATTTATTTTTGACAGAGAGAGACAGAGCATGAGTGGGGGAGGGGCAGAGAGAGAGGGAGACACAGAATTTGAAGCAGGCTCCAGGCTCTGAGCTGTCAGCACAGAGCCCAATGCAGGGCTCGAACTTACAGAGTTCAAGATCATGACCCAAGCCGAAGTCGGATGCTCAACCGACTGAGCCACCCAGGTGCCCCTGGTCACATTACATTTTACATGGATTGGAGTAGAGCAAGGTCTAAAGCAGGAAGACTGGTTAGGATGCTATTGTGACAATCTAGGTGAGAAATGATGATGGCTTGCAGTTTTCCAGGCAAAAAGTGATTTAGCAGTGTAGGAACTACCCAGTGGTAATCAGAATAACAAGAGATGTTAAGACAATAGAATAGATACGGGACACCTGGATGGCTCAGTCAGTTAAGGGGTTAAGCGTCCTACTCTTGACTTAGGCTCAGGTCATGATCTCACAGTTTATAAGTCAGAGTTCCACATCGAGCTCCATGCTGACAGTGTGGAGCCTGCTTGGGATTCTGTTCCTCTCCCTCTCTCTCTGCCCTTTATAAATAAATAAACTTAAAAAAAATTTTTTTAGAGGGGCTCCTGGGTGGCTCAGTTGGTTAAGTGTTGGACTTGGGCTCAGGTCATGATCTTGCAGTTCATGAGTTCCAGACTCATGTAGGGCTGGCTCTGTGGCTCAGAGCCTGGAGCCTGCTTCAGATTCTGTGTCTCCCTCTTTCTTTGCTCCTCCCCGGCTTGCACTCTCTCTCTCTCTCTGTGTCAAAAATAAATAAAACATTAAAAAAAAGATAATAGAATTGGTAACTCTTTGTGACAGTTGAATGTAATATTGGGCATAGTAGATGTCCTGCCCAGATCTTCTTTACTAGGCTGATACGGGTATTGGCTGATAATGGCTCACAACTGCACTTCTCTTTTTATTTTTAAATTTTATTTATTTTGTTATTTATTTGTCTGTTATTTATTTTTAAGTAAGCTCTAGGCCCAACATGGGGCTTAAAACTTGCTACCCTGAGATCAAGAGTGGCATGCTCTACTAACTGAGCCAGCCAGGTGCCCCAAAGATTCTGATCCTTGAACTGCCCACTGGGAGTGAAAAGTTCTCTCTTTGGCATGATGAATTCAGTTATTTATTTAAAATTTTTTTTCTTTTAGTTTTTATTTTTTGAGAGAGAGAGAGAGAGCGCACGCACAAGTGGGGGAGGGGCAGAGAAAGGGGGAGACACAGAATCTGAAGCAGGCTCCAGGCTCTGAGCCGTCAGCACAGAGCCCAATGCGAGGCTTCAACTCAGGAACTGCAAGATCATGACCTGAGCTGAAGTCAGATGCTTAACTGACTGAGCCACCCAGGTGTCCCATGAATTCAGTTATTAATGGAAGCCATATATTAAGCTGTTAAGATTGACTATGATAATTGACCCTAAAAGTTTACCAAGCAAATTGCAGAAGGTCTTTGAAGATAATGAAAATATTGTGGTTAGAAAATAAGTCCTCAAAAGTGACGTTACTTTATGGAGTAATAGAAATAATTTATATCTTGATTGTGGTAGGCTGCATGACTTTATACTTCCAATGCCATCTGAATGTGCCTGGCAGACTTTCAACTTCAGGAAGCATAACTGATCAAGGGCATTACCTGCTGGGTCCAGAAATTCATCATCCTATTTGAACCAATGCTACATTTCAATGGTCTATTCCCAGACAATGACTGAGAATATTAAGGCAGGTCCATTGCGAAAGTTTCTCTGAAGGTCAGTTTTAGCTCAAAGATTCCCAAAATCCTTGCCTGTTGATCTTTCTTTAGACTTCCTAGAATTCAAGGTATAGAACCTTTCTCCTTCTTTTGCGCACTCTGGATCAGGCTTGCATTGTGATCAGATAGTTCTCCTAGCCTTTCTTGGCTCTCTCATTTCTACTATGTGTTGCCCCTCCCCCCAAATCCTTGCATGTTTAATCTTATATTGGCATCTGCTTTATGGATAACCTGGACTAACACAATGCATTTGTCAAAACTCAGAACTGCTGGGGTGCCTGGGTGGCTCAGATGGTTGAGCGTCTGACTTCAGCTCAGGTCATGATCTTGCAGTTTGCAGTTTTGAGCCCCGCATTGGGCTCTCTGCTGTCCTTGAAAAACCAGCTTCAGATCCTCTGTCCCCCTCTTTCTTTGCCCCCCCCCACTCACTCTCTCTTAAAATAAACTTTAAAAAAAGAACTCAGAAGTGTATACACAAAAAGGATAAATTTTACTCTATGTAAATTATACCTCAATAAACTCGACTTTAAAAAATGTTAGTTTTAAACATTTATCAACAGCAGGTGAATCATGACTGTTCTTCTCCACTCTACTTCAACCATTTAGAACTGCTGAAATTCCACATCACACAATGACCACATCCACCCAATCTTACAATTTGCTTGCTCAGTTGCTCTCCAAATCCAGATGTCCTGGTCTCAGGGTTAGCTGGAGACACAAATGACATAAGGACTTGTTTATGTAAGCTTACATACATATTTTACTTGTATCATGTATGTTTACAACCAACATACGAGGAAAGGGTGAGAGATCAGGGCATGAGAGAAGAGTGCCTAAACTAGACAGACAAACTGGCCCTAAAGTTTGCTCAACAATTGTTTGCTCAACAATCTGATCTCAGGAACACACCTAGTTCTTTAAGATTCAAAAGACTGAACTCAATTTGACTGGGTGTTTTTACATTCCAGTTAGCTAACATACAGTATTATCTTAGTTTCAAGCATACAATATAGTGATTCAACACTTGCATATAACACTCTGTGCTCACCACAACATATGCACTCCTTAATCATCACCTATTTAATTCTTTCCCCCACCCACCTCCCCTCTGGTAACCCTCTGTGCTCTATAGTTAAGAGTCTGTTTTCTGGCTCATCTTTTTTTTTCTTTGTTTGCTTTGTTTCTTAAATTCCATATGTGAGTATACTCATATGGCATTTATCTTTGTCTGACTTATTTCACTTAGCATTATACCCTCTAGATCCATTCATGCTGTTGCAAATGGCAAGACTTCATTCTTTTTTACAGCTGAATAATACTCCATTATATATTTCAATTTTAATTAATAAGCAGAATTATATAATATATTATATAATTTATTAATTATAAGCAACTTCGGTTGCTTCCATAATTTGGCTATTGTAAATAATGTTGCAGTAAACATAGGGGTGCATATATCTTTTCAAATTAGTGTTTTCAAGGGATGCCTGGGTGGCTCAGTTGGGTAAGTGTCTGACTCTTGATCTTAGGTCAGGTCTTGATTTCAGGATCATGAGTCCAAGCCCTGCATTGGGCTCTGCACTGGGTGTGGAGCCTACCTCAAAAAATGAAAGAAAAAAAAAAGTGAATAAATTAGTGGTTTTGAATTCTTTGGGTAAATACTCAGTTCACTAGATTTTTATACGCATAAATGTGTGACAGACATTTGTCATTTGGAAAACAAAACAAATAACAACAAAACACATTCAACAGCATAGCTATTTCACCCAGAAAAAAAGCCAAAGCTCTTCCTGTATACAAGACACTAAGTGATACTGCTCTTAGCTACCTGTCTGCCTTCATACCCTAAGACTTCTCCCTTGCTAATATTTCTCCAGTAACAATGGCTTCCTTGCTGTTTCTTTCTTTCTTTTTTTTTTTAAGTTTTTAAGATGTATTTTGAGAGAGAGAGAGGCAGAGAGAGAGGAAGAGAGAGAAAATCTCAATCAGGCTCTGCACTGTCAGTGCAGAGCCCAATGAGGGGCTCAAACCCACAAACCTTGAGATCATGACCTGAGCAGAAACAAGAGTCAGTCACTTAACTGAGTGAACTACCCAGGTGCCCCAATTCTTTGCTGTTTCTTAAATATCCTAAGCATACTCTCACCATAGGAAGGTTTCATGTACTTTTTATTTATTTATTCTTATTAGGTAAACTCTACTCCCAAAGTGGGGCTTAAACACATAACCCTGAGATTAAGAGTTATATGCTCTACTGACTGAGCCAGCCAGGTACCCTGCATTTACCTTTTTTTTTTTAAGGTTTATGTATTTATTTTGAGAGAGACAGAGACAGCGCGGGTGGGGGAGGGGCAGAGAGCAAGGGAGAGAGAGAATCCCAAACAGTTTCCAAGCTATCAGCACAGAGTCCAATGTGGGGCTCGAACTCACACAACTGTGAGATCATGACCTGAGCTGAAACCAAGAGTTGGGCGCTTAACTGACTGAGCCACCCAGGCACCCCTATTTTTCTGTCTAGAATTCTCTTTTACATGGTTCCCTCTCTCCATTCAGGCCCCTACTCAAATGTTACCTTCTTAGGAAAGTTTTCCCTGACCACATTGTCTAGAATAGTACCCCTTCTCCAGTATGTCACTCTATCCTCTTATCCTTCTTTATCCTCTTCGTAACACTTACCATCTCCTGATATATATTTATTCACCTATTTGTTGATTTTCTGCCTCCTCAATCAGAATGTAATCCCACAAGAACAGGTCATTTTTTTGTTCACTGCTATATCAGCACAACCTAAAGTGGCCAATTGTTGGCACTCATTAAGTATTGATTGAATTAAAAAAAAGTTTTGGTTGAATCAATGAATAAATGAAGCTCACGCTCATGTCTCCTTTCCCTTTCTTTCTCAGTTTTTCTCAGTAAAAACAGAAAAAAAGTTAGCAGGAGGACTCTCAGCAAACAGTTGACCTCAGCCACAAACTTACCTGGGGCCTTGAGTACATTGGCATGATCTGAACAAGTTTTCTGGGGCTTTTAAGAGTGACTTTCAGAGTCACCTGGGTGGCTGAGTCGGTTGAGCGACGACTCTCGGTTTCCGCTCAGGACATGATTTCGTGAGTTCAAACCCCACATTGTACTTGCTGCTGTCAGCACAGAGCCCGCTTCAGATCTTCTGTCTACCTCTCTCTCTGCCCTCTCCCTGCTTGCGCGCTCTCAAAAATAAATAAATCCTAAAAAGAAAAAAAAAAAAAGAGAAGATTGACTTTCACGAATGTAACATATTGTGAGGTTCAACCGTGAAAAGAACTAGATGTTTTGAGTTCTCCCCTCAAAGTAGGCATCCATCTACAATGCCCGGCTCAAAGAGGCAAACTTAGAAAATGATTTGAGTGAATGGTAAAGAATAAAGAGAAGATAGAAATACCGTATCATGTTGTACACATGAAACTAATATGATGTTATATATCAATTACATCTCAATTAAAAAAAAGAGAAGCACAGCGTGTGGGTGGGGGGTTGGGGGCAGGGAGGGTTGTCTCAGTCCTTCCTTAACACTGAGGTTTGCTGTATGTGTGGGACGCCACAAGGATGGAGAGTAGGTGAAATGGCACTGTCGAAAGGGCCAGCGCCAACACGCAGGAGCTTGGGCTTGCAGCAGGGCAGTTCGCCAGCGGGGAATCCAGCACCCGCCCTAGGCCAGAGCCCCGTGGTCCCTGGAGCCGCCGCTACTCGCGAGCGGAAAAACACTGCGCACGCGCAGACCCGGCGTGAGGCACCCTCCAGTGGGCCTGGCCTCGCCTCCAGCTCTGCGCTGACCGCACTTCCCAGTCACCTCTGCCTCTTCGGCCCTGCTGTTTCCCCCGCCCTCTCCGCGCCGGCGCTGGCGCCGGTAGCGACTGCGCGCGCAGAGCCTGAGCAGGCGCCGGCGGGAAGGGGAAGAGGCGGGTAAGAACGGCCTGCGTCCGGGTGCGACCATGACAGGGTTGGGAATGTCCTCTTCGGCTCTCACAGCTCTTGGGACCCCTAAGGAGGGGAGCCTCTGGAACCGGTTCCTCATGCAGCTCAGGCGTGCCTCTGATAGTTGAAATGTTTTCGCCCTCACCTTTCGTTAGGTCTGGTCCGCTCCGCTTCTGCCTCTCCTTTCCCCGCCCCCCACCGGGGAATCCTCAGGCCCCTAGCCTGTCCGCTAACCCCAGACAAGTCTCAGTTGCCTTACCCGCCATTTAGGTAGTGCCCAGTGTTTATCTGCTTGTAGTGTCGCGGTAGCTGTGACTCTCTAGGTCCCCAATTCAAACACACAAAGAGCCTCGTTTTTTTGACGCTTGCTTTTTCTGACACCCTTTGTTGAAGGAGCTTCCCGATGCTCTCAGCAATGAAGTCAAGGCCACCAGACAGGTCTTCTTTACTTCTGAGCATCTCCATCTAATTATCTGCCTTTCATGGTTTGGTTTCTTGAGGTACGTCCTTTACCTCCATATGCAGTTTCCCGGAGTTAATGTGCTTTCCTTTTGGAAGTACGCGTGTGCTGCCGTTTGGAATGAAGTTCTTCACTGGCAGTGGGGTAGTATCAGCAGTTACTAAGAAGCATGGTAATATTAGAATTTCTGCTGTCGGCTACCAGAGTGGATGGATATTCAGTGAACCCTTTTTTTTTTTTTTTTTTTTTTTTTTGTAGCAGGGGGCAGCATTTTAGCTCAGTGGCAGTGCTTGATGCCTTGAAGTTGGGGTCAGAGGAAGATACCTTGTAATTAAGCCACTGGGGTCCAAAATCTGCTGACTGGAAGAAATCTAAAGCAAAAAAAAAAGCCTAACAGCCATGTCATGTTTAATAATATCTGCAGGTCAAATTTCTATGTAGAGACAAATGCACTGTTTGCTTTTATATGCCAGCTAAATGTAATATGTTGACATGCTGTAAATGCTGATGTGAAGTTTTAGCAGCTGACTTGGAACCTCTTAATCAAATTTCTGAATTCCTAGATAATCATGATAATCAGCTTAGTTAGTTTTACTTTGATAAATTTGACTGATTGCTATAAACTTAACCACTTTTTTTCTAACATCAGCCCACACCTTTCTGTCAGTCTTATTACTAATTCCCTTTGGTGCCTAAATTACAAAACCTTAGTCATCTTAGATTTCCCCTGTGCTTCATCTCCAGATGTCTTATATTACTGAATCTCAGTAGGCTTCTTTATTCAAAAAGTAAGCTGGATTTATCCCTTGATTCTCATTATTGAAGCTGTAAAGCTGTTTTCAAGGACTTTGCTGCCTCTCAGTTCATCCCTTGGAAGGTTCATATAACAGTTCTGAAACATGATTGTTGTCATGTTTACTCTTGAGCCTATAAAGGCTCATGTCTACATTTCTGCACTTGAGTTTCAAAGCCTTTTTTCTCTATAACCTGGCCTAGTAATTCCTGTGCATGTGATATGGTGGGAAAAGGCCAGGATTTAGAGTAAAAAGACTTAGATTCAAATATTGAGAGTATTGTTATACTAACACTGTGTCCTTGGGAAACTTTTTCAGTTTCCTTCTCTCTCACTTCAAAAAAATTTTTTTTTGATGTTTATTTATTTTTGAGAGAGAGAGAGAATGTGAGGTGGGGAGAGGCAGAGAGAGAAAGAGACACAGAATCTGAAGCAGGCTCCATGCTTCGAGCTGTCAGCACAGAGCCCAACGCCAGGCCCAAACTCATGCTGTGAGATCATGGCCTGAGCCAATGTCAGACGCCCAACCAACTAAGCCACCCAGGTGCCCCTTTATCTCTCACTTCAAATAACAGTATCTTATTTTTTTTTTAATTTTTTTTAATGTTTATTTATTTTTGAGAGAGAGAGAGAGAGCGTGAGCAGGGGAGGAGCGGAGAGAGAGGGAGACACAATCTGAAGCAGGCTCCAGGCTCTGAGCTGTCAGCACAGAGCCTGATGCAGGAGGGCTTGAATTCATGAGTGGTGAGATCATGACCTGAGCTGAAGTCGGATGCCCAACCGACTCAGCCACTCAGGCACCCCTCAAATAAAAGTATCTTTTCTTCTAGACTCTTAATTATTGTGAGAATTACAATTGGCAGAATGTGTGGAATAATTATCATAGTTAAACAAATAAAAACAACCTAAGCTATTGTTATTTCTCATTGTATTCATTCATTTCATAAACAGTTGAAAACCTCATATATGTTAGATACTGGCGCTACTGCTATGAAAGATAGTCTGTTCCTTTAAGGGACTGTCTTTCAGGGAGCTTTCAGAGAACATATGTATCTATAGGGAGTAGGGTGGTAGTATCTGACAAGGTAAAGTGTGATATAGGCTGTAAAATAGGCAAGCTTAGGGTGAGCACCAAATCCAGAGGAGAGAGGAACAGGGATGGTTCTGCAGGAAATTATGTTTGAACAGAGTCTTGAATTATAGCAAAGATCCAAAAGGAAAAGGTGAGGAAGGATGCCTTGAAAGAGACACTTTTAGAGAACTGCAAATTGTTAGGTTTTGTTGGGGTATTAAGTTCAAATAGGAGTATGGGAAATAGGACTGGACAGGTAGAGGTGAGATTTGAAGGGCTTTGTGTGCTCAGAGAAATGTGTAAATTGAAGGATTATAAGTAAACAGTTGGCCTGATCACTTTTTTTTTTAATGTTTATTTTTTGAGAGCTAGAGCATGAGCAGGGGAGGGGCAGAGAGAGGTAGACAGAGGATCCAAAGAGGACTCGGCGATGACAGCAGCGAAATCGGTTGCTCAACCAACTGAGGCACTCCCACAATTGGTTTTTGAAAATTTGTTCTGACTAGAGTATGTTCTTCCCTTACTACAGTATACAAAAACTTATGCCTTTGTGCCTTATTTTCTTTACTTCACCCAGAAGGGCTTATTTCCTCTCTTCATATGTTAATCTTTATCGTTCAGATCCCATTTCTTTCTTTCTTTCTTTCTTTCTTTTTTTTTTTAACGTTTATTTATTTTTGAGAGACAGAGTGTTAGTGGAGGAGGGGCAAAGAGAGAGGGAGACGCAGAATCCGAAGCAGGGTCCAGTCTCTGAGCTGTCAGCACAGAGCCCAATGCAGGTCTTGAACCCACGGACCACGAGATCATGACCTGAGTCAAAGTCGGACACTTACCTGACTGAGCCACCGAGGCACCCCTCTCAGGTCCTATTTCTGCTGTAAAGCGTCCTCCAATTATTTTAGGCCCCATTACTTATTCCCTTCTTTGAAACCCTATTAAGAAAGTATCACATAGTTTAGTCCTTATTTGTTTCATGTGTGTTTTGTTTTTTTTAATTTTTTTTTTCAACGTTTATTTATTTGTGGGACAGAGAGAGACAGAGCATGAACGGGGGAGGGGCAGAGAGAGAGGGAGACACAGAATCGGAAACAGGCTCCAGGCTCCGAGCCATCAGCCCAGAGCCTGATGCGGGGCTCGAACTCACGGACCGCGAGATCGTGACCTGGCTGAAGTCGGACGCTTAACCGACTGCGCCACCCAGGCACCCCACATGTGTGTTTTATGTCCCTAACTAGATTATAAGCTTCTTGAACATGGTTAATGTTTGATATGTGTATGAATAGAAGACATGTTAAGCACAAAAATACGTTGTCTGGTCTCCTATTTTGTTTTTCAGGATAGGACCAGATTATGGGCAACAGTTCTTTTAATTAATCTGTCATCATCATGGCTAATGAGGACTGTCCCAAGGCTGGTGATAGTCCTTTTTCATCGGATAAACATGCCCAACTCATCTTGGCCCAGATCAATAAAATGAGGAATGGAGAGCATTTCTGTGATGTGCAGCTGCAAGTTGGGAAGGAAACTTTTAAAGTTCATCGGCTGGTGTTGGCTGCCAGTAGCCCTTACTTTGCAGCTTTGTTTACTGGAGGAATGAAAGAGTCCTCAAAAGATGTTGTACAGATTCTAGGAATTGAAGCTGGAATCTTTCAAATACTTCTAGATTTCATATATACAGGTATGTCAAGTGAGCCTTTAGCTTTGAGTGAAGAGTGGTGTAATCACTCAGGTATTGCAATGGGAATATAAATAAGTTGATACAATTTATATGGAAAGTAATTTAACAATATGCTATCATCAGTGTTTGAAAGGTTTCTATCTTTTGACCCAGTATTCCTTTTCTAGGAATCATAAGTAATCAATTAGTGCTGCAGGCAAATGTTTACGTACCAGGATGTTTATTGTAGCATTATTTACAATAATATGTAATTGAATACAATCTAATTGTCTCTCAGGATATATGATTAAATAAATCATGGCACATGTATATATCATGGAATATTTTTTAGATTTTTCAATTATATTATGGAAGAGTGTTTACAATATATAAAATGAAAAAAAATTGGATATAAATACTTCTCTAGTTTTGTAAAGAAAAAATTATTTGTATTTGCGCACAGGAAAAAGACCAGAGTGTTGATAAGTATTTATCTCTGGATGATGGAATATGGATGATCCTTATTTTCCCCTCTTTTTCTGTTTTTTTTTCTGATTTACAATCAGCATGTATATATTTTATTTAAAACTTTTATTTTTAAAATGTTTTTGAAGAGTTTTAATGACCTTAGAAAATGCACACAAAAACTATGAAGTTTAAGTTTTATATGATAGGTAACATAAATATACATGGGAAAAAGATTAAAAAGAAATGCACTAAAGTGTTAATACAGTGTATGTCTGTGGGAAAATGTGTCATTTTCATTTTTATACTTTTATGCCTTAAGGTTTTTTTCTGTGGTGAATATATATTACTTTTATAATTAGAAAACATGTTTGAAAATAAAGACTGTGTTTGGTCATCATGCTTAAAGGACTACTTGATGGGAGATAATTATGTGATCTGATAAAATATTGTTTATTTAACGCATGGTATTTAAGCCTGGAAAATGACAAAAGGTCATTTCTTTGTGTTCTTCATATTGCTTTTTGGAAGATATCAGAAAATAACTCTTAAATTGGAGATTATAAAAACTATCTTTTAAAAAAAATTTTTTTTTAATGTTTATTTCTGAGACAGAGAGAGACAGCATGAGTGAGAGAGAGGCAGAGAGAGAGGGAGACACAGAATGTGAAGTAGGCTCCAGGCTCCCAGCTGTCAGCACAGAGCCCAACGCGGGGCTCCAACTCACAGACCGCGAGATCAGGACCTGAGCTGAAGTCGGACGCTCAATCGACTGAGCCACCCAGGCGCCCCTAAAAATTACTATCTTTAATGCAGCCCTGTCTATTGGCTAATGTACAAATTAGCGTTGAAGGATTTTTTTTACCTTTTCTAAATGATTTGTGTGAGCTGAAAACTGTTTCATAAATGCCCCTGCTTCTTTTATTTCCAAAATGTAAATTAACACAGATTAATCTGATGGAATTAGTGAACTACATAAAAACAGAAGCAATACTACAAAGTGTCTATTCTGCCTCTGTTTAAGGGTAGCAACAAGAGATACTTATTGAAAGACAGTGTTCCCGGTACTGTCATCATATTGCTGGTGATTAGCACTTCCATCAAATAGATAAAAAGTAGTAAAACCCAGGGGCGCCTGGGTGGCTCAGTCGGTTGAACATCTGACTTTGGCTCAGGTCATGATCTCACCACTTGTGGGTTCGAGCCCCGCATCAGGCTCTGTACTGACAGCTTGGAGTCTGGAGCCTGCTTTGGATTCTGTGTCCCGCTCTCTCTCTGCCCCTCCCTCGCTCATGCTCTGTCTCTCTCTCTCTCTCTCTCTCTCTCAAGAATAAATAAAACATTAAAAAAAAAAAGTAGCAAAACCCAGAGAAATAAATAGTACTGAGCATATTTGGGAGAAACAGCATTCTAGAATACTGAAATTTAAGGTTAAAATAGTTAAGAATAGCATTTGGCTACTAGTAGAAGATATAAAGTGGCTTAACAAGATAGAAATTTATTTTTCCACAAAAGTGAATTCATAGTAGGCATTCCAAGGATGGTAGGGTGGTTTCATGATGTCATTAGCATCCTATTATTTTCCCAACATTTCGCTCTACTATCTATGGCTTGTAGCTTCTAATCTCGTATCGCTGAACTCCAGCCAGTGGAAGGAGGAAGGGGAAAAGGCAGAGGGCCTGCTAGCTAAGTCTATGCTCTTTTTAACTTTTTCTGTTAGCCCTACCCAGTAACTGCTGCATATATCCCATTGGCCAAATAGTAAATAACTCATCCCTATCTGTAAGGGAGACTAAGAAATGTAATTTGCAGCAGAGTACAATTACCACCCACAGCAAAATCAAGGTTCTCTTAGTAAAGGATGAAAAGAAAATGGATATTGAGTATTTATTGGACAGGGAACTTTGCAGTCTTTGATATAATTTGTTCTTAAAAAACATGTTCTTTCACTGCAATAGCATTTCCTTTTGGGGGGATGTGGGCACAGCAAAACCTGTTATTCTATTGATCTCTCCTTTGGATTTATCTATACATTCTTCTTTTTTTTTTTTTTTTAATCCTCATTTATTTTTGAGAGAGAGACAGAGTGTGATCAGGGGAGAGACAGAGGGAGACACAGTATCTGAATATCTGAAGCTCTGAGCTGTCAGCACAGAGCCTGACGCGGGGCTTGAACCCACAAACCGTGAGATCATGATCTGAGCAGAAGTCGGATGCTCAACCGACTGAGCCACCCAGGCGCCCCTATCTATACATTCTTTATTAACCATTCCCAGTTCTAACAGATCTTAACAGATTTTTCTCACATTAGATTTTTATATACTTCACTTAAAATCAAATAACCTGGGTTTGTGATCTAGTTCTGTCACTAATTAGCTATTTGATACAAGGCATTTCCATTTCTTTAGTCAATCATTCATTCTTTCAACAGATATATATTTTTTTTTTAATTTTTTTTTCCAACGTTTATTTATTTTTGGGACAGAGAGAGACAGAGCATGAACGGGGGAGGGGCAGAGAGAGAGGGAGACACAGAATCGGAAACAGGCTCCAGGCTCTGAGCCATCAGCCCAGAGCCTGACGCGGGGCTTGAACTCACGGACCGCGAGATCGTGACCTGGCTGAAGTCGGACGCTTAACCGACTGCGCCACCCAGGCGCCCCTCAACAGATATTTATGAATACTTTTTTAAAGGTAAGCTCTATGCCCAATGTGGAGCTTGAACTCACAACCCCCGAGATCAAGAGTTGTATGCTCTACTGACTGAACCAGCCAGGCGCTCCACATGAATACTTTTTGTGAGCTAAGCACTTGGGATATGATAGTACACCAGATAGGCAGAGCCTCTGCCTTCACAGAGCTTTATAGATAGTGCAGTTAGGTACTTACAAATTTGAAATCAGCTTGTGAGAACCTCATTTTCCTTAGCTGTTAAGTGAGGATAGCATTTCATAATTCATGTGAAGGTTAAATGAGATAAATTTTAATAAATGTAAAAGTACTTTTTGTAAGCTATAAAGCCTTATTAAGTTATAGGGCATTCTTTGTATTGCTCTCAAGTAACTCTTGGCTTTATCCAGTAACAGTCATTCAGTCTTCATAGATCACAACCCATAATCTTACCTTGTCCAAATTTGTAGTGAATTCTCATTTCGTTCAACTAAGTCTTACCTCCATTTTCTCTGCAGCCACTACCATTTGCTCCCATGGTGGATTCCATTTCTTATACTTTCAGAAATCCCCGTTTGCATTCAACAAGCCATATTCTTCCTCTTACCATAATCTCTTTGGCCATTCATTTATTTAAGACAAATTTTTTGAACACCTGTGGGTGCTAGGCATTGAGAATACAGAAGGGAAAAACCTTCCCCCCAACAGACTTTATAAATCTTATTGGGAATACAAACTTTAGATAAATAGTTTAGTGGAGTGAATATCATAAAGGGGATGAAGGGCAAGTATAAGATTGAACTGAGACTTTATCCTTATCAGGTAGGAGAATTACAGTGTTTTTTTTTTTCCCCTTCTAAATATAATTGACTATTTGGTATTCTCTCAAAGTCACATATGTAAATATATGAAAGTGAAGCCATCTAGAAAGAGAGTGGTATACATAGTTACTAAATGTTAAGTATTTAAAACTTCTCATATGGTATAGACTCCTGATTATACCTAGTATTAAAAATTAATGTTTGTATGGCACTTTATCATAATTGAAGATGGAGACCCTGCGTTACTCACCCCAGTGCCTTAGTAAATGTTAGATGCATTATGTTAAACAGCCTTATGTTAAAAGCGTGGACTTTGATAGCAGTCCTTACCCCCATCACTTGATCATGTGACTTGGTGACAAATTATTTAAAGTTTTTGATTCTGTTTTGATAGAAAAAGAAAAAAATAGGGGCGCCTGGGTGGCGCAGTCAGTTAAGCGTCCGACTTCAGCCAGGTCACGATCTCACGGTCCGTGAGTTCGAGCCCTGCGTCAGGCTCTGGGCTGATGGCTCAGAGCCTGGAGCCTGTTTCCGATTCTGTGTCTCCCTCTCTCTCTGCCCCTCCCTCGTTCATGCTCTGTCTCTCTCTGTCCCAAAAATAAATAAATGTTGAAAAAAAAAATTAAAAAAAAAAAAAAAGAAAAAAGAAAAAAATAATATCTATTATATGGGATTGTGGTGACAGTTAAATGAATGTCTAAAACAATTAATGTGTCTATCCACTGTAAGTGTTCCATAAATGTTAATTATCATCATTTAGTTTTCTGCTCTTTCTACAAATCCTTTGTTGCTTTTTTTTTAAATTATTTTAAAAAATTTATTTTTAAGGTTTATTTTTGAGAGAGAGAGAGAGATTGAGAGTGAGAAAGAGTGCGAGCAGGGAAGGGGCAGAGAGAGAGGGAGGTACAGAATCCGAAGCAGGCTCCAGGCTCTGAGCTGCTATGAGACCATGACCTGAGCTGAAGTCAGATGCTTAACCAACTGAGCCATCCAGGCACCCTGTTGCTTTTTACTTAGCATCTATCAACTCTGCAAACACTAAGCTATCAGTTAATATATTAAATTATATTAAATAAATAATGCTTTTTGACCATAAGTCAAATGTTTGTTTTATTTTTTGGTTAATTTGTCTCCCTACTTCCCTAGGTATAGTGAACATAGGCGTGAATAATGTCCAGGAGTTGATTGTTGCAGCAGACATGCTACAGTTGACTGAAGTTGTTAATCTTTGCTGTGAATTTCTGAAAGGACAAATTGATCCACTGAACTGCATTGGGATCTTTCAGTTCTCTGAGCAAATTGCCTGCCATGATCTTTTGGAATTCACAGAAAACTACATTCATGTCCATTTCTTGGAGGTTCATAGTGGGGAAGAGTTCCTGGCACTTACAAAAGATCAACTGATCAAAATTTTGCGAAGCGAAGAGCTTAGTATTGAGGATGAATATCAGGTCTTCTTAGCTGCAATGCAATGGATTCTGAAGGATCTGGGAAAAAGAAGAAAATATGTGGTGGAAGTGCTAGAACCAATTCGATTCCCTTTATTACCTCCTCAGAGGCTTTTAAAGTATATTGAAGGTAATTTTTTTGTTGCTTGTCAAATGAGTCAATATCCAGTGGCTTTTTCTGTTGAAATGTGATAATGTTTTCATTTTTCAGTCCAATAGCAGACATTTATTGAATGATTACTATATGCAAGATACAACTTTTGTGTTTTGTGGATAGTGGTATTCAGTATCTGTAGCCATTATTTTAATCAAACCTTTACATACCTTTCTTGAGATTAAGTACTAAGGGAGATTAGAGGTATAAATAAAATCAGTGACAGAGCTAAAATACCACTGCTGTTTTTGGTAATACTGATTATATTTCAATGTAAGATAAATTCAGCAAAACCTGTCATTTGAGGAGAATGCATATGCTAAAAACAAAACCCAAACTCAATAAATCCTGTAAGTCTTCTCTTTATAAAATTAATTTTATATTCACTCCTGGGTGGCTCAGTCAGTTAATTGTCCGACTCTTGATTTTGGTTCAGGTCATGATCTCATGGTTTGTGGGATTGAGCCCTGAGTTGGGCTCCCTGTGGAACCTGCTTGGGATTCTGTCTCCCATTCTCTACCCCTCCCCTGCTTATGCTCTCTCTCTCTCTCTAAGTAAATAAATAAACATTTAAAAAAATAATAAAAATGAATTTTATATTGATACAGTATCATAGCTTCTAAGTAGCCTTTGAATTATCTTTAGGTATGAAACTTTGAAAATACTTTTCATCATAGTATAAAATAGTTTAAATTGTTATATTAGAAGAATGATAATATGTATTTAAATTATTCATTAGGGGCGCCTGGGTGGCGCAGTCGGTTAAGTGTCCGACTTCAGCCAGGTCACGATCTTGCGGTCCGTGAGTTCGAGCCCCGCGTCGGGCTCTGGGCTGATGGCTCGGAGCCTGGAGCCTGTTTCCGATTCTGTGTCTCCCTCTCTCTCTGCCCCTCCCCCGTTCATGCTCTGTCTCTCTGTCCCAAAGGTAAATAAACGTTGAAAAAAAAAAAAACTACTTTAAAAAAAAAAAAATAAATAAATAAATAAATAAATTATTCATTAATTAAGATTTTATTTTTAAGTACTCTCTACACCCAGTGTGGAGCTTGAGCCCACAACCTTAGTATTAAAAGTTACCTGCCCACTGACTGAACCAGCCAGGCACCCCATATTTAAATTTATTTATTTATTTATTTATTTTTTAATGTTTGTTTATTTTTGAAAGAGTACAAGTGAGGGAGAGGCAGAGAAGGAGACAGAGGATCCAAAGCGGACTTGGCACTGAGAGTGGAGAGCCTAATGTAGGACTCAAACTCAAAAACCGTGACCTGAGCCACCCAGGCATCCTAAATTTATTTTTAAAAACTACCTTAGACCTTCGGAATACAAGCTGGTGCAGCCGCTCTGGAAAACAGTATGGAGGTTCCTCAAAAAACTAAAAATAGAACTACCCTATGACCCAGCAATTGCACTACTAGGCATTTATCCAAGGCATACAGGTGTGCTGTTTCAAAGGTACACATGCACCTCCATGTTTATAGCAGCACTATGAACAATAGCCAAAGTATGGAAAGAGCCCAAATGTCCATCGATGGATGAATGGATAAAGAGGTGGTATGTTTATACAATGGAGTATTACTTGGCAATCAAAAAGAATGAAATCTTGTCATTTGCAACTACGTGGATAGAACTGGAGGGTATTATCCTAAGTGAAATTAGTCAGTCAGAGAAAGACAAAAATCATATGACTTCACTCCTATGAGGACTTTAAGAGACAAAACAGATGAACATAGGGAAGGGAAGCAAAAATAATATAAAAGCAGGGAGGGGGACAAAACAGAAGAGATTCATAAATATGGAGAACAAACTGAGGGTTATTGGAGGGGTTGTGGGAGGGGGGGATGGGCTAAATGAGTAAGGGACATTAAGGAATCTACTCCTGAAATCATTGTTGCACTATATGCTAACTAATTTGGATGTAAATTAAAAAAAAAAAAAAAAGTGAATTCAAAAAAAAAAAAAACCACCTACCTTAGACCTGGTTTTAAGATTTGAAGCTCTTACCCTTGTTGTGCATTGAAACTTTAGGATATGACTGAGTTACAAATGAGCTTCTTCTTTTTTTTTTTTTTTTTAACATTTATTCATTTTTGAGAGACAGGGAGAGACAGAGCCTGAGCAGGGAAGGGGCAGACAGAGGGAGACACAGAATCTGAAGCAGGCTCCAGGCTTTGAGCTGTCAGCCAGAGCCTGATGCAGGGCTTGAACTTATGAACTGCAAGATCATGACCTGAGTGCAAGTTGGATGCTCAACTGACTGAGCCACCCAGGTGCCCCGCAAATGAGCTTCTTATGAATTAAATACACCACTAGCATTAAAGGTGTAATTCTGTGAAAAAATTATATTTAATATGGGGGTGCCCGTCTGGCTCAGTCGGTTAGGCCTGTGACTTGATTTCAGCTCAGGTCATAATCTCAAGGCTCATGAATTTGAGCCCTGCATCAGACTCCCCACTGACAGTGCAGAGGAACCTGCTAGGGATTCTCTCTCCCTCTCCCTCTCTCTACCCCTCCCCATTTGTGCTTTCTCAAAATAAATAAGTAAACTTAAAAAAAAGAAAAAAATTATACTTAATGTGGATTTTTAGTTTTTTTCTACTCTTAACAGTGTTAACAGAATTTTGTAGGTTTTTCTGAATGTTATCTTTTATTAATACACGTATTACTCAATCAGTTCTCATTATTCACAGTCATTATGCTCTGTAAAGTTGCCACAAACTTTGAATTGGCAAATACTGAAACATTGTTCCTAGGGGAAATACTGGGTAAGTTCTTACTCTGGTCACAATATTTTTGCCAGATGATCAATACATAACCTTGTTTTATGTGTGTGTCTATCAGAAGCACCTTATTTAATTTATATACTTGATTCATTAATGTTGAACTCATGGCCAACAGCACTATAACTCATGCCTGAATAAAACCTATCCAATACATGTATTAATTCCATAAGGTATATCACAGGCTTCCTGCAATTAGGAACACTAGACAGCACTTCAAAAGTAGGCGTGGGGTCATTTTTAACAATGAAGTCAACAAAGCACAAAAATGTGAAAAGCATGGCACCAAAGAGACTGTGAAAAGGACATTTGTTTATAGTATGAGAGCTGAAATAAGAGGCAAAGCATCACCTTGTTCAGTTCTCACCTGGAAACATGCATGTCAGGTGATTCATACTTTTTGCCACTCTGTGGCATATCTGTGAATGACTAGGAAAGCTCTGTGAGTTTTAATTTGGGTTACAAATGCATTTTAGTGAGTACATGTATTCCCAAATAAGGAGTCCACAAATAATGAAGACTGACTGTATTTAAATGCTAAAAAAGAAAAGAGAAATTATCCAGACACATTTCTGTGGAATCATCAGAATTTAGGAATAGGGCAAAAGCTTTCCCCTGCTCTCTCTCTCTCAAATATTTAAAAAAGAGAGGGGGGCGCTTGGGTGGCTCAGTCAGTTAAGCATCCAATCTTGGTTTCAGCTCAGGTCATGATCCCCCAGTTCATGGGTTCAAGCCCTGCATCAGGCTCAACGCTGAGAGTGCAGAGCCTGGGTGGGATTCTCTCTTTCTCTCTCTCTCTAGCTCTCTACTTTAAAAAAAAAAAAAAAAAAAAAAAAAAGGAAAGAAAGAATGAAGTTCTTTTGGGGCACCTGTGTGGCTCAGTCAGTTAAGTGTCTGACTTCTGCTCAGGTCATGATCTTGTGGTTTGTGAGTTTGAGCCCCGTGTCGGGCTCTTTGCTGACAGCCCAGAGCCTGGGGCCTGACTTGGATTCTGTGTGTCCCTCTCTGTCTGTCCCTCCCCTGCTCGCACTGTCATGCTTTCTCTCAAAAATAAATAAAAACAGGGGCGCCTGGGTGGCTCAGTCGGTTAAGCGTCCAACTTCGGCTCAGGTCGTGATCTCGTGGTCCGTGAGTTCAAGCCCCGTGTCAGGCTCTGTGCTGACAGCTCAGAGCCTGGAGCCTGCTTCTGATTCTTTGTCTCCCTCTCTCTCTGACCCTCCCCCCATTCATGCTGTGTCTCTCTCTGTCTCAAAAATAAATAAACGTTAATAAATAAATAAATAAATACATAAATAAATACATAAATACATTAAAAAAAAGGGGGGGCTGGATTCTCAACCAACTGAGCCACCCAGGTACCCCAAGCGTTTTTTTTTTAAATAGGGTCTCTATATTTTTTTAAATGTTTACTTATGTATTTTGAGAGAGAGAGAGAGACAGAGAGACAGTATGCACGTGGGGGAGGGGCAGAGAGAGGGTGAGAGAGAGAATCCCAAGCAGGCTCCGCACTGTCAGTGCAGAGCCTGAGGCAGGGGTTGATCCCACGAACTGTGGGATTATAACCTGAGCCAAAGTGAAGAGTCAGATGCTTAACCAACCAGATGTGTAGCTACCCAGGCACCCCAATAGGATCTATATTCTTAAGTAATTCTATCCTATGAAGCATTTATGGCAAGTCTGTTTCTGTTTTTGGCTAATGTTTTCTTCCAGACTGAATTCTTCAATCTCCTTCTTTTCTTTTTCCTGGGATATATTTTATTTATTTAGTTTTTAATTTTTATTTTATTTTTTAATATAATGTTTATTTCTTTTTGAGAGAGAGTGAGAGAGAGAGAGAGACAGAGTACAAGCAGGGTAGGGGCAGAGAGAGGGAGACACAGAATCCAAGGCAGGATCCAGGCTGTGAGCTGTCAGCACAGAGCCTGATGCAGGGCTCCAACTCACAAACCACGAGATCATGACTTGAGCCGAAGTTGGATGCTTAACAGACTGAGCCACCCAGGCGCCCCTCCTGGGATATATTTTAATAGTTGAATTGTTATTTCTTGATCTATTGCTCAACATGAGATCTATGCATAACATGAGAAACTTTGTTTAAACCAGTTTAGCTCTGATAATGTAAGAGTTAATTCTCCTTGACACCTTTTTTGCCTACTAATGTAACTACTTTGTTTCTTACATCTAAAATTTGAGGACTGTGTTGTATTTTGGCCACTTCTTTCTAACCAAAGGTATGATGATGGTAGAAGAACAGAGATCTGGTAAGGCTTAGATATTTGCTTAAGGACCTGGGCTCT
Organism: Lynx canadensis; assembly: GCF_007474595.2. Taxonomy (NCBI): domain Eukaryota; kingdom Metazoa; phylum Chordata; class Mammalia; order Carnivora; family Felidae; genus Lynx; species Lynx canadensis. Next base: position 35,846,868 of record NC_044310.1, on the reverse strand, counting down.
GAGCTCTCTCTCAAATCCAATTATTGATCTTGTGTCAGGGCTTACTTAACCCAGGTAAGGATGTGTCTTACTAGTGTGGACTTTAGCTGGTACTGTGCTCTGTTAGATGGCAAGCTCTGGTGATTCTACATTTACTGATGGTCCTATAAAGGATTTCTTTTTTTTTTTTTTAACGTTTTATTATTAATTTTTGAGAGAGAGAGAATGTGAGCCACGGATATGCAGAGAGAGAGGGGGGCATACCATCCAAAGAGGGCTCTGTGCTGACAGCAGAGAGCCCAATGAGGGGCTTGAACTTATGAACTATGAGATCATGACCTGAGCCCAAGTTGGATGCTCAACAGACCAAGCCACCCAGGCGCCCAAAGGATTTCTTTTCTTTTCTATTTTTTTTTTTTAATGTTTTATTATTTATTTTTGAGAGAGACAGACAGAGCACGAATGGGGGAGGGGCATAGAGAGAAGGAGACACAGAATACAAAGCAGGCTCCAGGCTCTTAGCTGTCAGCACAGAGCCCAGTGCCCAAAAGATCATGACCTGAGCCAAAGTCAGAGGCTTAACCAACTGATCCACCCAGGTGCCCCCCAAAGGATTTCTTTTAAAATAATTTTTTTTTTTCAACGTTTATTTATTTTTGGGACAGAGAGAGACAGAGCATGAACGGGGGAGGGGCAGAGAGAGAGGGAGACACAGAATCGGAAACAGGCTCCAGTCTCCGAGCCATCAGCCCAGAGCCTGACGCGGGGCTCGAACTCACGGACCGCGAGATCGTGACCTGGCTGAAGTCGGACGCTTAACCGACTGCGCCACCCAGGCGCCCCCCAAAGGATTTCTTTTAATGTTTTTTTCTTTGACTTCTCAGTTCTGCTTTATACCTGCTCATTCTACCTTTCCAAATTATTAGGCATTAGTGAGAATTCTCAAGATTTCCTTGGTTGACCTTGTTTCCTCAATATTGCTTCTAGGCTTCAAGGCTTGGAGATAGTCCTTGCTGGCATATTTGGTGCCTTTGTGCAAATTAGAAAATAGTGCCCTTTCACAGGGCAAGATCTTAGAGCTTGCCAAGTGGGACACAGGTTGACTTTTATCCCCACTTCACCTCAGCTAAGGATCCTTGTGCAGGAACAATCTACCCAATCATGCTCAAAGTCTTTTTGAGGAGATGGACCTCGTTCCACTAGAATCTTTTGTTTCTTGCTTTGACTATCATTTTTAAAAGTATATGACATAATTTTATATCTTTTTGTTTTTAAGTTGTAAATGTAGGTATTGGGCTATTTTATTTTTCCATTTTGTTGGATAATTGTGATCCTGTTTCACTTTGCCATCTTTGGAAATCCTAATGCATGTGTTTTCAAATTAGATATAATGAAGCATATTGTTAAAAACAATCTGATTTAGGGAAAGTATATTCTTTAGTAATAATGAGAAAAATAAAATTTGTATTGTAGGAAACAAGCACCATTGCTTGATGATGAGTTTTTATTTTTTGGTATTTGTATTTTATCTTTATAAGAACACGTTTTTTGAATATTATTTAAAAGTTGATTGAAACATTATCTTGTTAAACTTGCTTTAGGAGTGTCCGATTTCAATCTTCGTGTTGCGTTGCAAACACTTTTGAAAGAGTACTGTGAGGTGTGCAAATCTTCCAAAGAGAACAAATTTTGTAATTTTCTTCAGACATCTAAGGTTCGACCTCGGAAGAAAGCAAGAAAGTACCTGTATGCAGTAGGTGAGAACCTTTAAAAAGGTGATACAAATAATCTCTTTTTAGGATTAAAATCTTTCAATATTTTGTTATTTTACACATCAGAATATGCAGGTGTATCAAATAGGCATATTTAATTTCACATATAGACTACAGATTAAGAAATTGTGTAGTATAGTGGATACACCTAAGAATAAATAGCTGCTCATTTGACATCTATTATTCTGTGATCTCAATTGTTGGGTTCTTGGATTGCTCAATTATTGTCAAATAACTGACTTAAGAAATACTACTTTAAAGTTAAAAATGTGAATTCTAGTGAAAAATAAGGAAAATTTCAAAATTTTTGACTCTTCATGGTATTTTAGATGATTAGGGATTATAGGAACCAGTGGTCTCTAAAGTGTGAGTATACAGGATAATTCACAGTATCTGATGAACATATTAAAACCTCTTTTTTATTTTAAAAAGCATTAAACCTTATTAATATGTGACATATAGAGACAGATTGTCCAGATTTATATACATAATATTTTATATTCACTTTGTAAAATGATTTATAATTTGTATGTAATTAGATGTATAATATCATATATGCTATAATATATAAATACATAATTTTTGAATGCATGCTAAAGATTTTTTACTGATGGGATGTGTAGTTAAACAAGGGTTTCAACTCACTTTTTTTTTTTTAATATTTTTAATGTTTATTTATTTTTGAGACAGAGAGAGACAGAGCATGAATGGGGGAGTGTCAGAGAGAGAGGGAGACACAGAATCCGAAGCAGGCTCCAGGCTCTGAGCACAGGCTCTGAGCCTCAGCTCAGAGCCCAATGCGGGGCTCAAACCCACAGACTGTGAGATCATGACCTGAGCCGAAGTCAGATGCTCAACCGACTGAGCCATCCAGGCGTCCCTCAACTCACTTTTTTTTAAGTGTATTTATTTTGAGAGAGAGAGAGAAAGCAGGGCAGAGAAAGAGGGGGAGAGAGAATCCCAAGCAGGTTCCACACTGTCAGCGTGCGGAGCCTGATGTGGGGCTCAGACTCATGAACTGTGAGATTGTGACCTGAACCAAAATCAAGAGTCAATTGTTTGACTGAGCCACCCAGGCACCACTCAACTCACTATTTTTAATTGAAAAAAATGTTAATAGAAGTCATGATGAAAATTCCTAACTAGACAGATAACCAGCTCCTTTTATGTTTTATCTGACATTCTATTAGAACCAAAACCAGGTGGTAGAACACCGTAGTTGACTTCATTGCATTTAAGCCATAATCTTTCAGGACTTGGTGCATTTAAGAATAAAATATGTATATATGGCAGGCTTTAAAGCACTTACTCCTTGCTATGAAATAGTTAATTACTTAATGTCTGTCATTTGCATATTTAAATAAAGGATTTGCTGTGTATCTCCTTTCCTTCGTTCAGGTGGATATACTCGGTTGCAGGGGGGTCGTTGGAGTGATAGCAGAGCCCTCAGCTGTGTAGAACGTTTTGACACCTTTAGCCAGTACTGGACCACTGTGTCTTCACTTCATCAGGCTCGATGTGGGCTGGGAGTAGCAGTTCTGGGAGGGATGGTTTACGCTATTGGAGGTAATAATGAAAATGTCTTCTGTTATTAGTCTCTAGCCATAAGTTGGCTGTATATATGCCTTATGTATATTGTTAGGTGCTATGGGGTATACATAGATATGATTGTGTTCCATAAATATTTAATGAATAAATGAATGGAAGAAAGAAAAAGGAAACACAAGATATTGAATGTTTCAGACCAGAGGGATACTGTGATTTATCACGAGGCAGAATATTTAGTTTGGTTTTAATGAAAAGTTGTTTATAAAATGTGGCACCAGGGGCGCCTAGGTGGCTCAGTCGGTTAAGCGGCCGACTTTGGCTCAGGTCATGATCTCACGGTCTGTGAGTTCAAGCCCCGTGTCGGGCTCTGTGCTGACAGCTCAGAGCCTGGAGCCTGTTTCAGATTCTGTGTCTCCCTCTCTCTCTGCCCTTCCCCTGTTCATGCTCTGTCTCTCTCTGTCTCAAAAATAAATAAATGTTAAAAAAAAATTTTTTTTTAAATAAAAAAAATAAAATAAAATAAAATGTGGCACCAAAATTTAGGTCAGTGTTTGTGATAAAAATTGTTTTAATTTTGAAATTTAATTTCATATATTGGAAGCTGCATTACAAATCTTTTTTTTTTTTAGATTGGTCTTTTTAAATATTTATTTATTTATTTATTTATAAAACATTTATTTATTTTTGAGAGAGAGAGGGTGGGGGTAGTAGAGGACAGAGAGAGAGAGAGAGAGAGAGAGAGAGAGAGAGAGAGAATTGCAAGCAGGATATACGCTTTCAGCAGAGAACCCGAAGTGGGGCTTGAACCCACAAACCGTGAGATCATGACCTGAGCTGACACCAAGAGTTGGATGCTTAACTGACTGAACCACCCAGGTGTCCCTCAAGTTTTTAGTGAAATACCAGTTAGTTAACATACAGTGTAATATTAGTTTCTGGTATAGGATTTATTGATTTAATCCTTACATACCACACTTAGTGCCCATCACAACAAATGCCCTCCTTAATACCCATCATTCATTTAAACCATCCCCCCACCCACCTCCCATTTGGTAACCATCAGTTTGTTCTCTATAGTTAATACAAATAATTTTTAATTAACCAAATTACCTGGAAGTGGGATTTATAAAAACTAAGTCATCTGGGCATTGGGATATATGTCTTGATTGAAATCACTGTGTTTTCTAAAACTATTATTATGAATTATAAAATGATTAATAAAATTAAATAAAACAGGTTTCAGGGTGCCTGGATGGCTCAGTCAGTTAAGTGTCCAACTCTTGATTCCAGCTCTGGTAATGATCTCACAGTTTGTGAGATCGAGTCCTGCTTCAGGCTCTGCACTGACAGCACAGAGCCTGCTTGTGATTCTCTCTCTCCCTCTTTCTCTGCCTCTCCCCTGCTCTCACTCTCCAAATAAATATATAAATATTTTTTTAAAAAAGGCAAATGTTGTTTCCCATCAGAGGAGGAATCTAAAGAGAAATAAATGCTAACACTTTTAGATCAATATTTACTTCTGGCTAATTTGTCTTTATAGCAACAAGCCTAGGTAGGTCATCTCCAATCCTTAGAGCTAGTCTTTATGCTTTATTTCTACAGATTAGGCTAAAACACAAAAAGTTGTGTATTGAAAATTTTGTTATTTTTAACTATGATACTGTCAAGTTAAAATGAGAGAGATACAGGGTGTCTGGGTGGCTCAGTTGGTTAAGTGTCCAGCTTCAGGTCATGATCTCACAGTTTGTGAGTTCAATCCCCACGTCTGACTCTGTGCTGATGGTGCAGAGCCTGCTTAGGATTCTCTCTCTCTCTCTCTCTCTCTGCTCCTTCCCCCCCCCCACTCATGTACGCACACGCTCTCTCTCTCAAAATAAATAAGTAAACTTTTTAAAAAGTTTAAAAAATAAAAATAAATAAAATGAGAGAGATGTAGAGAATATTTGATTTTTTACTTGTCTTTTGGAGGGAACACAATTGTCCCTTAAAAACAGTTCATTAAGTCAATAAATGCCATGGTGGATCCAAAAATCCCGACAAAGAAATAAAAGTTTTAAGCAGTAACTTTCTGTCAGCATAAAGACCATTATTACATGTAATCTTTGACTAGAACTCTAACAGCTCTTTTTATATACATTTTGGTGATTGTGGATAGTTTCATTGCATGAACTCTTCTGTTTAACCGAGGGTCACAGTGTCCTAGGTGACACTTGCATATATTTGTGTCCCTTCTTGTGATTCCACAGAAATACTTATGGGTACCTTTCTTTTTTTTTTTTTTTTTTTTTTTTTTTTTTTTTTTAAATTTTTTTTCAACGTTTTTTATTTATTTTTGGGACAGAAAGAGACAGAGCATGAACGGGGGAGGGGCAGAGAGAGAGGGAGACACAGAATCGGAAACAGGCTCCAGGCTCTGAGCCATCAGCCCAGAGCCCGACGCGGGGCTCGAACTCACGGACCGCAAGATCATGACCTGGCTGAAGTCGGACGCTTAACCGACTGCTCCACCCAGGCGCCCCTGGGTACCTTTCAAAAATGCTGTGACTTCACTAATTTATTTTTTACTTATTTATTTATTTGTTTATTATTTTTTTAAGTAGGTTCCACACCCAATGTGAGGCTTGAACTCACGACTCTGAGATCAAGGGCCGCATGTTCTACCAACTTGAGTCAGCCAGGTGTCCCAACTTGGCCTACTATTATTAATGCTAACAACATTGCTGGGGCACCTGGATGGCTCAGTTTGTTAAGCAACCAACTTCGGCTCAGGTCACGATCTCCCAGTCGGTAAGTTCAAGCCCTGCTTGGGGCTCTGTGCTGATAGCTCAGAGCCTGGAGCCTGCTTCAGATTCTGTGTCTCCCTCTGTCTTTGCCCCTCCCCTACTCATACTCTGTCTCTCTCTCTCAAAAATAAACATTAAAAAAAATTTTTAATACTATCAACATTGTCATCTTATTTTGTAATATGTAATTTTTTTAAGTTTTTATTTACTCATTTATTTTGAGAGAGACAGAGTCCAAGCGAGCAGGGAGGGGCAGAGAGAGAGGGAAACAGAATCCCAAGAAGGCTCCACACTGTCCGTGCAGAGCCCTGATGTGGGACTCAACCTCATGAAATCATGAGATTATGACCTGAGCTGAAATCAAGAATTGGACATTTAACCGACTGAGCCACCCAAGCGCCCCCATAATATGTAATTTTAAAGTAATGTTTATCATTAAAGCACTTCAGGTTTGTAGAAGAAAATTTGGCTGAAATTGAAGCATATGAAAAAATAAAAATCACACATACTCTAATCATGCCACCCAGAGATAATCAGAATATTTGGTTTATTCTAGATATGTACATATCTGGCTTAATATTCTAAATATTATTTGTAAAAATTAAGATATAATTTACATACCATAAAATCCACCATTTGAAGTATACAGTTCAGTGATTTTTAGCATATTCACAAAGTTGTGCAACCATTATCACTGCCTAATTCCAAACATTTTTATCACTGCAAAAAGCTGTTCTTATTATTTAGAAAGATTTTTATATCAGTGCAGAGAATTATTTACGAGCCATGTTCCCAGACTCCAGTCAAGGGTCAATCTGGCAAGCAGGACTTTCTAAGGATGGGCAGTCTGAGGCCTGCTGTGCTGATTCTTTCTGCACAGTAGTTTTGTAGCATTCAGGATTCTAGGCCCTCCTAAAGTTATATGTGCTGCAAATACCTTTCGCCACTCTACTCCTTTATCTTTCACTCTCCTTATGGTAGCTTTTTTTCTTTATGATATCTTTTGATAAACAGATGGTTTTCATTTTAATGTAGCCAACTCCAACTCTATTATTTTTTCCCCTTTATGGTTAATGTTTCTTGTATTTTTTATTTTTAAATGTTTATTTTTTGAGAGAGGGAGGAGGTGCAGAGAGAGAGGGAGACAGAGGATCTGAAGCAGGCTCCATGCTGACAGCAGAGAGCCCACGGCGGGGCTTAAATTCATGAACTGTGAGATCATGACCTGAGCCGAAGTTGAGTTAACCAGCTGAGCCACCCAGACACCTCTCTTGTATCTTTGTAGAGAAATCCTCCCCTACTCCAAAGTCATAAGTTTATATATACCTTTATTGTTTCTTAAATTTTTAGTTCTGTCATTTACATGTATATCTGTAATCCACCTGGAATTGAGTTTTTATAGACAGTATGAGTAGGCAACCAGTTTCATTTTTTCCCTTGTATATATAAGCAATTATTCCACCATAAAAGGCTTTTGTTTCCCCACTGCTGTGCAGTGCAAACTCTTTCACATATCAAGTAATCATACATGTGTGTATCTGTTTCTAGAATTTCGTTTCTATTCTGTTTGGACTTTCTGTGTATCCCTATCTAAATTACTATAGCTCTATTTTAAGTCTTAATAAGTTTATCTGACAGGACAGTTTCTCTCATTATTCTCGTGTGGGAGTGCTTGGCTATTCTAGGCCCTTTGTACTTCCATATAAATTTTAGTATCAGTTCCTCAAATCTGTTTGTTTTTTTGTCCATTCTGTTTTTAAAAATAATGTATGATTCCACTTATACGAGGTACTTAGAGTAGTCAAAATAATAAAAGATGGAAAGTATAATGGTGTGCCTGGGGCTAGGGAAGTGGAGAATGGGGAGTTGTTTTTCTTTTTTTTAATGTTTATTTTTGAGAGAGAGAGAGAGCATGAGTGGGGGAGGGTCAAAGGGAGAGGGGGACACAGAATCCCAGGCAGGCTCCAGGCTTCAAACTATCAGCAGAGAGCCTGATGTGGGGCTTGAACCCACAGACCTTGCAATCATGACCTGGGCCTAAGTCAGCCGCTAAGCCTACTGAGCCACCCAAGCGCCCCAGGGAGTTATTGTTTAAATCAGGATAGTGTTGGGGCGCCTGGGTGGCGCAGTCGGTTAAGCGTCCGACTTTAGCCAGGTCACGATCTCGCGGTCCGTGAGTTCGAGCCCCGCGTCGGGCTCTGGGCTGATGGCTCAGAGCCTGGAGCCTGTTTCCGGTTCTGTGTCTCCCTCTCTCTCTGCCCCTCCCCCATTCGTGCTCTGTCTCTCTCTGTCCCAAAAATAAATAAACGTTGAAAAAAAAATTTTTTTTTAAATAAATCAGGATAGTGTTTCAGTTTTACAAGATGTAAAGAGTTATAGGGATGGATGGTGGTGATGGCTGCACAAAAATGTGAATGTGTTTCACATCACTGAACTCTACATTTAAAAATGGTTAAGATGGTAAATTTTATGTTACTTGTATTTTAGCACAATAAAAAAGAAAACGTGTTTCAAATTGGGATCACATTAAATCTACAAATCAGTTTGGGAATAATCGTCTTTACGTTGACTCTTCTAATTCATGAATGTGATATCTCTTCATTTACTTAGGTATTCCTTATTTTAAAATTTTATCTAGGGGCACCTAGTGCACTTGGTTAAGCATCAGACTCTTGGATTTTGGCTCGGGTCATGATCTCACAGTTCGTGAGTTTGAGCCCCACATTGGTCTCTGTGCTGACAGCACAGAGGCTGCTTGGGATTCTCTCTTCTCTCTCTGCCCCACCTCACCTCGCACGAGCTCTTACTTTCTCTCTCAAAAATAAATAATGTTAAAAAAATAAAACTCTATTTAAATGTAGTGTATAAATTTTATCTGTAGATGTATTGTACAATCTTTGATTAGATTTAATTCTAGGTATAGTACTTTTTAAAATTCTATTTTAAGTGGTATCTTTTTAGAAATTTTGGGGCACCTGGGTGGCTCAGTTGGTTAAGCGTCTGACTTCAGCTCGGGTCATGCTCTCATGGTTTGTGAGTTTGAGCCCCGTATCAGGCTCTGTGCTGCCAGCTCAGAGTTTGGAGCCTGCTTCAGATTCTGTGTCTCCCGCTCTCTCTGCCCCTCCCCTGCTCACACTCTGTCTCCACCTCTCAAAAATAAACAAACATTGAAAAAAATTACAAAAAAAAAAAAAAAAAGAAGAAATTTTATTTTCTGTTTGTTGCTAGATAAGGATTGCATTAAAACTCAAATTGTACCAGAGCTAGCTATCCAAACTAATGCATGAAAAAATATAGAAGTGTTAAAATATAAATTTCATCCTCAATAATTACATGGATTATTTGGGTGGTAGAATTGGAAATAGATAATAGGGAAATTATGCCTTTGTTTCATTAAGTGGACTTTAATAAATGAAAGTGCTATTGATTTATAATAACACTAGGCAAATGAATTTTATTGTTTTTATTTTTTTTCTGGGCAAATGAATTTTAATGAATAGTAAAAAATCAGACAATAGTTGAATCTCTGATAACATGAATACTACTGAGTATTGTATTATGGTTCTAGGCTATTAGCATTACTAAACCTTCTGATATGTGTTTCTTTTATTGAACTCAGGTGAGAAGGATTCAATGATTTTTGACTGCACTGAATGCTATGATCCGGTTACTAAACAGTGGACAACTGTAGCTTCAATGAATCACCCCCGCTGTGGCTTGGGAGTGTGTGTGTGTTATGGGGCTATCTATGCTTTGGGTAATTATGCTGTTCAGTTCAGTTTAAGGATATCTAGTATTATTTTAATTTTTAAATTCTGATTACATTAGAAATTTTCCTTCCCTCCTATAAGAAACTTATGCCTTTTCAGCTTTATACATTTTTATTTTCAAAATTGAATTATGTAGAGAATATTGTCAAGTATAGAGCTCTTAGAAGGAGAGGGGGATAAGGTATAGATGAGATAGATGTCCAGTGGAGCATTTTAAATCTTCACATTTTAAATTTGGGCAACCATTCTGAATATGCAGAAGTTGTTTTAAGAGGTAGTTTTGTAAAGTACCATATTTCTTAAGCAATATGGGTTTGTTTTTGTTTTGTTTTTTAAATGTCTAATGAAAACTAAGCAGAGAGTTAAGATCCATATAGTCAGATTCTAACTTTTCATATGATCTTGGACAAATCATTGATAATGTGCTAATCATTCACAATGTAAATCTGCTCCATATGATAATCATTCACAATATAAAGTTGTTTGCTAAGGTGTTTTTCATAAATAAGACTCCTTTATCCAGAAATAACATTTTCTATTTGGTTACAGGTGGATGGGTTGGAGCTGAGATAGGGAACACCATTGAACGATTTGATCCTGATGAAAATAAATGGGAAGTAGTTGGCAACATGGCTATGTCACGCTACTACTTTGGGTGTTGTGAAATGCAAGGTAATTGCTTTCTAAAAACTTTTTCCTGAAGAAATATTTTTGAAAAAAAGAAACTTGAGGCTTTATTTTCACAAGAGTATATTTTATGTCTGTTAATATTGAATGGTTGACACTAACAGTATTGAAGTTTTGCTTTTAAATGTTTTATATGTTTTAACCTCTTAGGTCCTTATTTCTGTATTGCCAAAATAATCATTTTTTCCAAAATAAACAAAACTAGAATTAAAAATTACAGATAGGCACAAATACCTAACTAGCAAAATAAACATTTGAACCTTCATCTTTGTCATTTTCTCTCCCATGCAGTCCTTAGTATTTCTAAGTAGGAAGAGGATATAAAAATGATCTTCACTGTCTCTTTTGGCTTTTTCAGTGTTTTCTCACAGGGCACATTGTGATTCAATCCATACAGAATATAATGCTATGACAGATTTGAAAAATGTTGTACTGCATATTAAAATGGTACACATTGGGGCGCCTGGGTGGCGCAGTCGGTTAAGCGTCCGACTTCAGCCAGGTCACGATCTCGCGGTCCGTGGGTTCGAGCCCCGCGTCGGGCTCTGGGCTGATGGCTCAGAGCCTGGAGCCTGTTTCCGATTCTGTGTCTCCCTCTCTCTCTGCCCCTCCCCCGTTCATGCTCTGTCTCTCTCTGTCCCAAAAATAAATAAAAAAAAAATTGAAAAAAAGAAAAAAAAAAATTTAAAATGGTACACAAACATTATTTTAATTGTCTACTATATCCTGAGAAGTAGTTGGTAAGCACTCCAAATTCTTTGTCCAGAGTTGGAGAGCAGATTTATATGTACCTGTAGAGTAATGAGCAGTCTGCTCATTGTTACGATAACTCAACCAGCTGTTCCCAGCTCAAGTTCTTTCTGTTTTGTGAGTACCTTCTCAGACTTTCACTAGCATTTAGATGTTCAGATTACATGGTACAGACTATATTGTGTAATATTATAGTGTTCTCTAATTGTTTTGTATTTATTACTTTCATTTTCCCATGCAAATCAGGTGTTCTGAGACTAAGTTTCCAGTGTGGAGGTAGGGGGAAGTTTCCCTCCTACTAACAAGTGGTTTTCAGAACACCAACTGGGTGTTGGAGAATTCACCTCACTTCTAACACTATGTACCCATACCTGGAGATAGCCTCAAATTCCACAGATTGAAGGCTCAGTCCTGTAAGACACTCATCCTTACCAGGCTCTTACCTGTGCTTCTGATGGACTGGCTATAGATTGGAGGTTCTAACTTCTTTTGGGTTCAATTAATTTGCTAGAGCAGCTCACAGAACTCAGAGGAAATGTCACTCACTACTAAAAGGATATAACTCAGGAATAGCTAGGTGGAAGAGATGCATAGGGGATGTTATGGGAAGGGGTGCGGAACTTTCATGCCCTCTCCAGGTGTGCCAGTGTCCTCACATCTCCATATGTTACCAACCCAGAAGCTCTACAAATCCTGTCCTTTTGGATTAAAAAACAATTTTTTTTTTAATGTTTATTTATTTTTGAGAGAGAGAGAGGCAGAGCACGGCCAGGGGAAGGGCGTAGAGAGAGAGAGACACAGGATCTGAAGCAGGCTCCAGGCTCAGCACAGAGCCCAATGCAGGACTCAGTCCAGGGCTCAAACTCAAAGCCGCAAAATCATGACCTGAGCCGAAGTCAGGCGCTTAACCAACTGAGCCACCCAGGTGCCCCATGTCCTTTTGGATTTTTATGGAGGCTTCATTACATAGGCATGAGTGATTAACCATTGGCCATTGGTGATTGATTCAACCTCTAGAACCTCTCCTCTCCCCAGAAGGTAAGGGCGTGAGACTGAAAGTTGCAACACTCAAATCACAAGGTTGGCTCCTTTAGCAACCAGTCTCCATCCTTAAGTACTTTCCGAAAGTTACCTCATTAACATAACAAAAGACACCCTTATCACTCTTAACAGTTCGGAAATTCTAAGGGTTCAGGTTGCTGTGAGCTAGGGACTGTGGATGAAGACCAAATATAGATGAGAAATATATATTTGGCCATCTTATAAACCACAGTGTTGCACCTTCGAAAACTACGGAGTTAGAGAAGCATCTTGGAGATTATTCCAACCCCTTTATAGAGGAGCAAGCTAGAGATCAGGAAGGTTGTGTGTTCTTTTTCACAGCCCGTTACTGGCAAAGTTGGAACTAGAACCCACATTCACTGACATTTAGCACACATTTCTTAAAATGCCATTATATGGGAAACAATGCTAGGCATTCAAAAAATAATTGTAGATTGTCAGGACCATTAGTTTCAAATCAAATTTAATCAGGAACTCACTGTGAATTACATTCTCTTGTACTCTGGTGATTGATCCTGATACCTTAATCTAGCCATATAACTATTATAATTTGAATTCACTTCTCTGTGTCCATTTGAGCAACAGGTAGGCTGTCACAAACAAGGCTATGTCATTCCCAGTTTAAGTGCCTGGCATTTTTTTTTTTAGGGGGAAAAAAATCCCTCTCCCTTTTTTACCTTATGGTAGCAGTGGTTCTGGAACTTGAGATCATCAGGCAGACAATAAGATGAGAAAACCTTGTTTGACAGATTGTTTTGTTACAGCATTGTAAGTTCGTTGAAAATTAAATGCCACTTTATACCTCTAAATCTTTGTAACATGCTTACGTGTGAGCTATGATATACTAGACAGAAGTCAATTTTCTCTCTTAAAAGGCTATTGTGAGCTCTATGTTAAATATAGCATCAGCATAGCAGACATATTACTTTTTATAATATTTATATTCTATTTCCTGTGAAATTTTCTATCCTGTTTCCAGGTTTAATTTACGTAATTGGGGGCATCAGCAATGAAGGAATAGAGCTTCGTTCTTTTGAAGTATATGATCCACTTTCTAAGCGTTGGTCTCCACTTCCTCCAATGGGAACCAGGAGAGCATATCTTGGAGTGGCTGCACTTAATGATTGTATCTATTCTGTTGGAGGATGGAATGAGACACAAGATGCCCTTCATACAGTAGAAAAATATTCCTTCGAAGAGGTAGGGTGGATGATTTCAGTGTTCAATATCCTATTATTTTTTTAGTGTCTATAAGATCTGTAGTGATATGCACTTTTTCATTCATGATATTGATCATCTGTAGGTTTTTTTTTTTATTTTCAAAGAACCAACTTTGGTATCATAGATTTTTTTTTCTATTGATTGCCCATCTTCTATTTCATTGATTTCTGTTTCTATTTTTTTCTTCTGTTTTTTTTTTTTTTTGGTTTAATTTGCACGTTTTTCTAGATTCTTTAAGTAGAAGCTTAAATGATTGATTTTAGACTTTCCTTTTTTTATATTGTAAATGTTTAAAACTATATTTTCAAGTCCTGCTTTAAGTGGCTCCCACACATTTTGATATGTTGTATTTTAATTAGCACTTATCTTGAAATACCTTCTAATTTCCCTGGCAATTTTTTTTTGACCAGTGAATTGTTAGAAGTATGTTATTTGATTTCCAAATACGTGGCAATTTTCCAGATCTTTGTGTTACTGATTTCTAATTTAATTCCATTATGATCAGAGAGCATACTTTATATGATTTCTGTCTTGGTAAATGTTTTGTGTCCACCTGAAAGGAATTTGTGTTCTACTCTTTAGTGTTCTATAAATGTCAATTAAGTCAAGTTGGTTAGTGTTATTCGAGTCTTCCCTAGTCTTTTCTTTTCAACTTGTCCAATTGTTTTGTCAACTATTAAGAAAGAAGTATTGAAATCTCCAAGTGTAATTATGGATTTGTCTGTTTCTCCTTTCATTTCTGTCAGGTTTTACCTCAAATGTAGGAGTCAAGGGCAGGCCGCCCTAAAATGTACCACTTTGGCATATTATTTTAAATAAAAGTTACTTATGAGACACTTGTGCAAGAAGGATATTCAGACCCTCCTTTCTCCCCCTAAAAGCAGGAAATAAATCTCTCACTTGAAAGGTACCTTTCCTGTACCAGGAAATAAAGAGGTATCACCAGAGATGGGAAATGTAGAGCCAAGAAGGGTGTATAAACAGCCCTTATTATTTTTGTTTTTACTAGTTTACTCTCAGGGGGCTCCTGGGTGGCTCAGTCAGTTGAACATCTGACTTCAGCTCAGGTCATGATCTTACGGTTCATGAGTTCGAGCCCCACATCGGGATGTCAGCGCAGGGCCTGCTTTGGATCTCCTGTCCCCCTGTCTCTCTGCCCCTCCCTGACTTTGTCTCTCCCTCTGCCCCTGTCTCTCTCTCTCTCAAAGTTAAATAAACATTAAAAAAAAAAAAAACCTAATTTACTGTCAGAACCCAAATTCTTTTTACAATTCCTTACTAATTGAAGCTCCAAAAGTTAATTTTACTTTGTCCTGTCAATCTCCCACAGATTTATTCTCTCTTTGTTTAAAACGTATAAAAACCACCTGCCTTTGTCACTTTTTTAGGTCTCAATTACATTATTGGGCCTTTGTGTGCAAGTAATAAAACTTTTTTTCTCTTGTTAATCTGTCTCATGTAAATTTAATTCTTAGTCCAGCTGGAAGACCTTAAGGGTAAAGGAGGAATTTTCCCTTCCCTGCACATATTTTGAATCTCTGTTATTGTGTACAGGTTGGGAATATTATGTCTTCTTGATGAAATTGATCCTTTCATAGTCATGAAATATTTGTTTTTATCTTTGGTATTATGTTTTGTTCTGAAGTCTACTTTGTCTGATATTAATATAATCATTGATGTGGCCAAGCTATCTTTTGACTATTATTTGCATGGTACATCTTTTTCTTTCCTTCTACTTTAAATCTATCTATATCTTTACAAGTTGCATCTCTTGTAAGGTAACATACAGTTGTAATCTCTTTTTTTATTTATTTTTTAAGTTTATTTACTTAGAGAGCAAGCAGGGGAGGGGCAGAGAGAGAAGGAGAGAGAGAATCCCAAGCAGGTTCCTTACAGTTAGCACAGAGCCCAGTGCGGGGCTCAAACTCCCAAACTGTGAGATCTATGACCTGAGCCAAAACCAAGAGTCAGATGCTTAACCAACTAAGTCACCCAGGTGACCCAGTTGTAGTCTCTTTTTAATCCAGTTTGACAGTTTCTTGCCTTTCAAATGGAGTCTTTAGAGTTTTTACTATTTATATGTAATGTAATTACAAATATGATTGGTTTCTAGACTCCTGTTTTGCTGTTTTTCTATTTCTACAATTCTTTCTTTCATTTTTCCCCCCTCTTTTCTGTCTTTATGTCATTTGTTTTAGTATTCTATTTGATCTCTTTTGTCCAATTAACTATAACTCTTCACCTTTTTCTTAGTGGTTATTGTAGGGTTTATATTATGTATTATACATATTTATACTATATATATATATATGTATATATGTATGATCAAGGCTACCTTTGCATTATATCATACCACTTTCTTTTTTTTTTTTTTTTATTTAAACCACTTTTTTGTTTTAACTTTTTTTTTAAATGTTTATTGATCTTTGAGAGAGACAGAGTGCGAGCTGGGGAGGGACAGAGAGAGAGGGGAGACACAGAATCTGAAGCAGGCTCTAGACTCTGAGCTGTCAGCACAGAGACTGACATGAGTTTGGAACTCATGAACCATGAGATCATGACCTGAGCTGAAGTTGGATGCTAAACAAACTGAGCCACCCAGGCACCCCTAAAAGTTTTTTTTAATTCGAGTATAGTTGACACCCCAAACCACTTCACTTTGAATGTCAGAAACTTACAAAAATATACTTTCATTTTCCCATTTTCCATTCTTTGTGCTTTTGTTATACATTTTACTTCTACATATGTTGTAAACCCCATAATACCTTTTGTTATATTTGCTTTAAAAAGTTATATTTAACATAAAATTTTAATGTGAAAGTCTTTTATAATTATGTATATATTTATCATTCCTAGTTTTATTCTTTTCTATAGAACTAAGTTTTCATCTCATAACATTTTGTGTTAGCATGAAGAACTAACTTCTCTTTAATATTTCTTTTAGTGTTGGTCTGCTGGCGTTGATTCACTCTCTGTTCATTTTCTGAACGGTTTTCTTTGCCTTCATTTTTTGAAAGATATATATTTTTTTCTTTTTTTAATGTTTATTTTTGAGAAAGAGGGAGACAGAGCACGAGCAGCAGAGGGACAGAGAAAGAGGGAGACACAGAATCTGAAGCAGGCTCCAGGCTCTGAGCTGTCAGCACAGACCCCGATGTGGGGCTGGAACTCACAAGCCATGAGATCATGACCTGAGTCAGACGCTTAACTGACTGAGCCACCCAGGTGCCCCAAAAGATATTTTACTGAGCACAGAATTTTATGGTTTTTTTTTTTCCCACGTTGCTTAAAAGGCGTTGTTTATCTTCTTGCACTGTTTCTGATGGGAAGTCAGTAGTCATTCTTATCCTTGTTCCCTTGTACGTGTCTTTTTTTTCTTTGGAGGCTTTTACAATTTTCTCTTTATCATAGGTTTCCAATATTTGATTATGGTGTGTCCTGTTGGAGTTTTGTGTTTAATCTGCTTGGAATTCACTGAACTCCTTGAATTTGTAGGATTATAGCTTTCATCAAATTAAATGTTTTCAGCCATATTTCCTTAGATTTTCTTAGATTTTCTGAGACTCCAATAACATGCCCAGGTCCTACAGGTTACTGAGATTCTGTTAATTTTTCCGCATCTTTTCTCTCTCTGTGCTTCAGTTTTGTTTTCTGTTTTTTGTTGTTTTTTTTTTTTGCTATACAGCTTCACTGAGGCATACTTGATAAAAATTGTATAGATTTAGGGTGTATAATTTGATGTTTTGGTATACATTATGAAATGATTACCAAATCAAACTGATTAGCATATTCATCACATCACAGTTTCCTTTTCTTTTTTTTCCATTTTACTAAAGTCTGTATTAGTCATTCTAATTTTTATTTAATTTTTTTTTAATGTTTATTTATTTTTGAGAGAGAGAGGGAGACCCAGACTATGAAGCAGGCTCCAGGCTCTGAGCTGTCAGCACAGAGCCTGATGTGGGCTCGAACTCACAAACCGTGAGATCATGACCTGAGCCAAAGTTGGATGCTCAATCCACTGAGCCACCCAGGCGCCCCTCTAATTTTTTTTTAATCCCAGTATTGTTAACATACAGTGTTATATTAGTTTCAGGTTCTCTTTTCCTTTTTTTGTGTGTGGTGAGAGTACTTAAGATCTGCTTTCTTACCAAATTTCAAGTATACAGTATAGTATTATTAACTATAGTCACCATGCTATATGTTAGATCTTTAGAACTTACTCATCCTGCATAAGTGAAATTTTGTGCTTCAGTTTGGATAGTTACTCTTGCTGTGTTTTCAAGTTTATTAATCTATATTGACTTCTAATATGCAGTGTCTAATTCCATTTAAGGAATTTTTCACTTCAAATATATTTTTAGCTCTAAAAGATATTTTTGGGTTTTTTTTTTTTTATGTCTTCCATTTCTCTCATCATGTCCATGTTTTCCTTTAGATCCTTGAACATATTTATAACATCTGTTTTGAAGTCCTTGTCTGCTGATTCCATTATTATCATCACTTTTGGACCTGTGTCTGTTGAATTTTTTTCTTTCTGGTTTGAGTCACATTCTTCCTGCTTTTCCACATTTTTAGTAACTGTCGTTTGGATGGTGGACACTGTGAATGTTATATTGCTCAGTGTTTGGATTTTATTTTCTTCTTTTAACTGTTGATAAACAGTTACATCATTTGCAAATCAGATTGATTCTTTTGAAAAATGTTCTTAAGCTTTGTAGGGAAGGTCTAGAGTAGTCTTTCTTGTAGGTCTCCTTCTAAAGAATGACCCTTCTTGAGTCTCTGCTAATGTCCTAGGTATTCAGCAAGGTTTCTTTATTTTGGCTACTCAAAACTAGAATGTCCTCTAGCCTTGTGTGAGCTCTGGGAATTGTTCAGCTTACACCTCCTATCAAGGAAAACAGTTTTTGTTGTCACAATATTTTTGACACCAAATGTGTAGGTATTCCATACCAAACTGTTCTCTAGTTCTTGATAGACAGCAACTGGGTACCCTCAAGTCAATTCATTTCTGACCCTAACAACCCCACAGATTAAGGGCTCAGTTTTACAAGACTGCCCCTCACTTTACACACCAATTTCAAGCAGTGGGACTTCAGGTTAACCACTGACTTCTTTACATTACATTTGTTTGATTTGGATACAAATCAGGGGTTCCCAAAATCCTTTCCTCAGGTTCAATAATTTGCTCTAATGGCTTACAGAACTCAGGGAAACACTTTATGTACTATTACTGGTTTATTATAAAGGATATAAATGAATAGTCAGATAAAGAGGTATATACGGCAAGGTCCAGAAGGGTCTTGGGTGTAGGAGTCTGTAGAATTTGGGGTATGACACCCTTGTGATACATGGATGTCTTTACCAACCTGAAAGCTCTCCGAAAACCATAATATGGGGATTTTTATGGAGGCTTCATCATGTAGGCATAATTGATTACTAATTCAACCTCCAGCCCCTCTCCCCTACCCAGATGATAGGGGGTGGGGCTAAAAGTTCCGAGGTTCTAATTCTGGCTTGGTCTTTCTGATAACCAGCTCTCATTCTGAAGCTATTAAGAGCGCCTCATTAGAACAAAAGACACTTCTATCACCCAGGAAATTCCAAAGGATTTAGGAGTTCTGTGTCAGGAACTGGGGCCAGAGACCAAATACATATTTCTTATTACGTCACATCCTCCTATTAGTTCTTTACCTGTTCTAATAGAGTCTCACTTTATGCATTGAACAGATTAGTAGTACTCAAGACACAAGGGGACCTCTGGCAGTCTTGCTTGCAAATCTTAGCTGCTTCAACCTCTCTAAACTATGATCTCTGTCTCCTAAATCAGATTACTGTCATGCTGTGCTTGGGAATCTCCTTCCCTGTACTACTGTTTAGAAAGCCCCATCAGACAGAAAGCTTGGACACCTTGTTTGTTTCTTTTTCTAAGGGATCACAATTATTCATTGTGTGTTGTCTGAGAACTTTTGTTTCATAGGTTTTGTCCAGTTTTCTAGGTTTTTATGGCAGGAGGACAGCTTTGGTAACAATTAGTCTACCATGGCTGTAAGTGGAAATCCTTCCTGTGTCCTTTTGACATGTTCCATCATTCATTGAGCATTACTTTATAGATAATAAAATATTTCAAGCTTATTTTGTACTTTCTCTGCTCTAGCCCTGGAATCAGCCATTTCTCTAAGAAGCTCCAGTTCGTCTTAGGGAAGGATAGTATTTAGAAACCAAGGTCTAGGCACTTGGACTGCTCATTACTACTGGGGTATTGCTGCTTCTAGGCACTCTCAGTAAACAGAGCTAGGAAATATATATATTTATATACATATATTCACTCACATTAATTTGTAAATATTTCTGTAACATGTAAGTATTATACATTATAAAACCATGAGTTCATAATGATAACTCCAAATTCCAGTACAATATGTCAGATTCTTTCAGGCCTTACCCATTTCCATTTTTGTAAATACCTTCTCTGTTAGTTAAAAACTTGGGTCCTATTATTCTCCCTATAGCTGACCCTTGAACACAACATGGTTTTGAACTGTGTGGGTCCACTTATACATGGAATTTTTCAATACATACAATACGGTACTGTAAATGTATCTTCTCTTCCTTATGATTTTTTAAATAACATTTACTAATAGTAAGTTATTAGTAATTAAGTTTGTGGGGAGTCAAAAGTTACACATGGATTTTCAACCGCATGGGGGTAGGTGCCCCAACCCCCTTGCTGTTAATGGGTCAACTGTATATTTACTTATTTGTTAATTCAATGTACTTATTAAATGAAACAAATCTCCCTACTATGTCCAACTCTCTTCTCTAACTGCCACTTCTGTACATAACCCTTCTTTTTTTTTTTTAAATGTTTATTTATTTTTGAGAGACAGAGACAGCATGAGCGGAAGAGGGGAGAGAGAGAGAGAGAGAGGGAGACCCAGAATATGAAGCAGGTTCCAGGTTCTGCGCTGTCAGCACAGAGCCCAATGTGGGGCTCGAACTCATGAGCCATGAGATCATGACCTGAGCCAAAGTCGGATGCTCAACCGACTGAGCTACCCAGGCGCCCCTGTACATAGCCCTTCTTGTCACTGCGTATATGAGCTCACCAATGTTCTTTCTTCCTCTCACATACTGGGTTGACTCAATTATGCTAGGAAGGGGAGATTAGAGGAAAATAGGGAAAGGTTGTGTCTTCATTGAATCACCATT
This sequence comes from Lynx canadensis, assembly GCF_007474595.2. NCBI lineage: Eukaryota > Metazoa > Chordata > Mammalia > Carnivora > Felidae > Lynx > Lynx canadensis. Next base: position 35,826,084 of record NC_044310.1, on the reverse strand, counting down.
CTATCGTGCATTTGTTCATTAATCCATTTATTCATTCACTTGTACAGACTTCTTAGTATGTAAGTATCGATCAGATACTATGCATGGGGAAACAGGGCAAACTGAACATGCAAGGCCCCAGTTTTTAAGGAGCCTAAATTCTAGTGGGGAATATAGAGACGTAAATAGACAATTACATCACAGTTTGTTAGGTGCTGGGATATGCAGTAATAAGGTGTGTTATGCTGTAGGCTTATAGGTTAGAGCAATTTTTTCCAAATTAGTTTCTATGGAGTACTATATTTATCTGGAGAGAGAGAGAGAGAGAGAGAGCATGAGTGGGGGAAGGGTAGAGAGAGGGAGGGAGGGAGAGAATCCCAAGCAGGCTCTGCACTATCAGTGGAGAGCCTGACACAGGCTTGATCTCACAAATGGTGAGATCATGACCTGAGCCAGAATCAAGAATCAAACACGCAACTGACTGAGCCACCCAGGTGTCCCTAGTTTTTTGCACTGTTAAGAGGAATTAGGTAACGTGTTCCCCTAATCAACTATATGTAGGGAAAGTCGGGTTAAACAAAGTTAAATAAGTTTCTTTACACAATTTAGTACAATAATATGCTTTATGCATCTTTATGCTAAATCTCTCAAATTTTATGGTGCACACAAACTCTTTTGTTTGTGGATGTTTGTGGAGCATTTCTGGAATAAAGTGTTTCAGGGAACATATTTTGGGAAATGTGGATTAATGTTACTTGAATTTTATGGTTCTTAAACCACTTATGGTTATTAAAACCTTTAAAGCCTAAAGATTTAAATTTTCTTTCTTTTCTCTCTCAAGTAAAAAGAATTTTGTTAACAGCTTTATTGAGATATTATTCACACACCAAACATTTGAATTGTTTAAACTTTTGGCTATTATAAACAATGCTGCTGTGAACATTTGTGTACACATTTTTGTGTGGACATGTGTTTTCATTTTTCTTGGGTATATACATACCTAGGAGTGAAATTGCTGGATGATACAGTAATTCCAACTTCGGCTCAGGTCATGATCTCACAGTTTGTGGGTTTGAACCCAGCTGTCTGTGCTGACAGCTCAGAGCCTGGAGCCTGCTTCGGATTCTGTTTGTCTCTCTCTCTGCCCCTACCCCGCTCATGCTCTGTCTGTCTGTCTGTCTGTCTCTCTCTCAAATAACAAACATTAGAAATTTTTTGAAAAATGGATTGTCTTTTTATTATTGAGTTGTAAGAGTTCTTTATATATTCTAGTCCTTTATCAGATGTATCATTTGCAAAAATTTCCCCCCATTCCAAGAAGTGATTTTCTTCACTTTATGGTATAGTTAGAAGCACAAACATTTTTTGGGCACCTGGATGGCTCAGTTGGTTAAGCGTCTGACTCTTGATCTCAGCTCAGGTCTTGATCTCAGGGTTGTGAGTTTAAGCTCCACATTGGGCTCTATGCTGGGTGTGAGGCCCACTTTAAAAAAAAAAAATCAGCATTTTTAATTTTGATGTTTTTTTTCTTTTGTCATTTATGCTTTTGGTGTCATAACTAAGAAACCATTGCCTAATTCAGTGTTATGAAGATATTTTTCTAAGAGTTTTATAGTTTTAGCTCTTATATTTAAGTCTTTGATTCATTTTAAGTTAATTTTTGTATATGGGAAGAAGTAGGGGTCTACCTTCATTCTTTTGTATGTGGCTAACCCATCATCCCAGCACTATTTGTTGAAAAGACTATTCTTTCCCATTGGATTGTCTTGGCACCTCTGTTGAAAATCAGTTGACCATGAAAGTGAGGGTTTATTTCTGGACTCTCAGTTTTATTCACTTATCTATCTATATGCCTATTCTAATGCCACTACCACACTGTCTTCATTACTGTAGCTTTGTAGCAAGTTTTGAAATTGGACAGTGTGAGTCCTTCAACTTTGTACTTCTTTTAAAGAGGGGGTTTAGGGGTACCTGGGTGGCTCAGGTATCAAAGCATCCAGCTTTGGCTCAAGTCATGATCTCACAGTTTGTGGGTTCGAGCCCCACATCGGGCTCCACGCTGACAGTGCAGAGCCTACTTGGGATTCTTTGGGATTCTCTCTCTCTCTGTGTCCCTCCCCTACCCATGCGCATGCTCTCTCTCAAAATAAATAAATAAATAAACTTAATAAATAAATAGAATAAAAAATTAAAAAATGGGTTTAGCTATTTTGGGTCCTTTCCATGTGAATTTTAGAATCAGCTTGTCAGGTTTTGTTTTTCTTGTTTTAAGATTTTATTTAAAAAAAAAATTTTTTTTAATGTTTATTTATCTTTCAGACAGAGAGAGACAGAGCATGAACAGGGGAGGGGCAGAGGGAGAGGGAGACACAGAATCCGAAACAGGCTCCAGGCTCTGAGCTGTCAGCCCAGAGCCCGACGCGAGGCTCGAACTCACGGACCGTGAGATCATGACCTGAGCCGAAGTCGGCCGCCCAACCGACCAAGCCACCCAGGCGCCCCAAGATTTTATTTTTAAATAATCTGTATACCCAGTGTGGGGCTCAAACTCACAAACCCAAGATCAAGAGTCGCATGTTCTTCCAGCTGAGCCAACCAGGTGCCCCATCAGCTTGTCGATTTTTACCAAGAAGCTAGCTGGATTTTGATAGGGATTACATTGAATTAGAGATCAATATGGGGAGTGTTGCTATCTTAACAATATTAGGACCTTTTTAAAAAATGTTTTTAATGTTTATTTATTTTTGAGAGAGAGAGAGAGAGAGAGAGAGAGCGAGTGGAGGAGGGGCAGAGAGAGAGGGAGACACAGAATTCAAAGCAGGCTCCGGGCTCCGAGCTGTCAGCACAGAGCCCAAAGCAGGGCTCGAACTCATGAACTGCGAGACCATGACCTGAGCCAAAGTCGGACACTCAACCGACTGAGCCACCCAGGTGCCCCAACAATATTAGGACTTTTCATCTTCAACATGGAATGTTTTTCTGTTTGTTTAGTCGTCTTCAGTTTCTTTAAACAATGTTTTATAATTTTCAGTTCCTTGAACTCTGTTTTTAAAATTTATTCCTAAGTATTTTATTCCTTTAATGTTTTCTTAATTTCACGTTCAGATTTTTCATTGCTAGTGTATAGAAATTCAATTGATTTTTGTCTGTTGATCTTATATCCTGAAACCTTGTAGCACTTGTACTCTGATAGTTTTTTTGTGGATTTTTTTTTATTAAAAAAATTTTTTTAATGTCGTTTATTTTTGAGAGAGAGAGACAGAGACAGTGTGAGTGGTGGAGGGGCAGAGAGAGAGGAAGACACAAAATCCAAAGCAGGCTCCAGGCTCTGAGCTGTCAGCACAGAGCCTGATGTGGGGCTCAAACTCACAAGCTGTGAGATCATGACCTGAGCTGAAGTCGGATGCTTAACTGACTGAGCCACCCAGGCTCCCCTTTTTTATGGATTTCTTAAGATTTTCCAAATACAAGATTGTGTCTTCTATAAATAGAGATCACTTTACTTTTTCCTTTCCACTCTCAATGCCTTTTATTTCATTTTCCTTCCTAATTGCCTTGGTTAAAACCTCTAGTACAATGTTGAATAGAAGTGGCAAGAATAGAATTGTCTTATTGTAAAGTATGATTTTGATTCTTATTTCTAATAAATTTCAGACTTTGGTGATAGTTCAAATTCCTTTGACCTTCTGTGTGATCTTATTTGGGAATCTAGAAAATGAACTTTCTGAGGGCACTTTCTGTTGCTATTTTTTTCTATATGGCTGGAAATGAATAGATTTTTGTTCCAAAATAAGTGTTTATCAGTAGTCAGTTACCTTGGTTTTTCGTGCATAAATCTAAAATGTTACTGTTATTTTCTGTCTACTAAAGACCTACATTATAGATCCAAATCTTAAAGATAATGTATAACATGTGTCTGGTCCTACAGAGTTTATTTTGAGGTTACTCAAGATAAAAAGCAAACTATAGTTCTAATACACTGATGAAAATGAAACATCGACATTGTGGGATGAGCCCCGTGGTTCCCTTATTCTTGTCAAGAGCCATTTTTGTAGGGGAGATTTCATTCTTTTTTATGGGTGAATAATATTCCACTGTATTCATATACTATTCTTTATCCATTCCTCTACTGATGAACACTGAGGCTGCTTCTGTAATTTGGCTATGTAAATAATGCTGCAATAAACATAGGGGTGCATGTGTCCCTTTGAATTAGTGTTTTTGTACTTTTTAGGTAAATACCCAGTAGTGCCATTACTGGATTGTAGGCAGTAGTTTTTAACTTTTTGAGGAACCTCTATACTGTTTTCTCCAGTGGCTGTACCAGTTTGCATTCCCACCAGCAGTGCACGAGGGTTCCTTTTTTTCCACATCCTTACTAACACTTTGTTTCCTGTGTTATATTTTTATTTCTATTTTTTTTAAGTAATCTCTACGCCCAACATGGGGCTCAAAGTCATGACCCCAAGATCAAGAGTCACATGCCCAACCAACTGAACCAGTCAGGTGCCCCATCTTGTATTTTGATTTTAGCCATTCTGACAGGGGTGAGGTGGTATCTCATTGTAGTTTTGATTCGCATTTCCCTGATGATGAGTGATGTTGAGCATCTTCTCACATGTCTGTTGGCCATCTGGATGTCTTCTTTGGCGAAATGTCTGTTCATGTCTTTTGTCCATTTTTTAATTGGATGATGATGATTATTATTATAGTATTGAGTTGTAACAGCACTTTATATATTTTGGATATTAACCCTTTATCAGATATGTCATTTGCAAATATCTTCTCCCATTCAGTAGGTTGTTTTCTTGTTTTGTTGATTGTTTTCTTCACTGTGCAGAAAACAGCATTTTATTTTGATGTAGTCCCAACAGTTTATATTTACTTTTATTTATTTTTGTCTTTCCTCAGGAGACCTAGCTAGAAAAGTGTTGCTACAGCTGATATCAGAGAAATTGCTGTGTGTGCTGTCTTGTAGGATTTTTATGGTTTCAGGTCTCACAGTTAGGTCCTTGATCCATTTTGAGCTTATTTTTGTGTATGGTGTCAGAAGGTGGTCCAGTTTTATTCTTTGGCATATAGTCCCGTTTTTCCCAACACCATTTGAAATATTCTTATATTTTAAAATAATCTTTTAATCTGGAAAAATCATTCTCACCAAAATAGGCTATAGTTTCTGACCCCCGATCTATACTTTTTCTGAAAATACATTTTGCAAATCATTAACTCCACTAGATGATCTTTGAAAAAAAGGATTCCGTGGTTAATAACTGGGCAAGTGTTGATAGCAATATCATTATCTTGGAGATTAATAAAGGTCATTAGCATATTAAAGTCCTTCTGTATAGAGAAGCTTTTTTCTTCTTGGAGCTTTGTGGGTTTGTGGTGTGTGTGTGTGTGTGTGTGTGTGTGTGTGTGTGTGTGCATTACCTACTTATATTCAATAGAACTAGTTTTATAGAACGCATGCCTATAAGGGATTTCTAGATTGTCTCCTGATCATGATTTATAATTAATCAAACATGTTTTTCAGTTGTTTTCCTCTAAACTCGTTACTTTTGTCTATGCCTACTCAAAAGTTCATTTGAAAATGTTTATATGACTGGATTGTGAGTTTGAAATTTAAACATGTAAAAAGAACTAGAGTATCTGATTTCTCAACAGTTTTCTCTGTTACCATTTTATGATTTCTGCTCTTTTTTTATTTCCTCTTAACCAGGAAAAGTGGGTTGAAGTTGCTTCGATGAAAGTGCCTAGAGCAGGCATGTGTGTTGTGGCAGTTAATGGGCTTCTGTATGTTTCTGGAGGTCGATCTTCCAGCCATGATTTCTTGGCCCCAGGTACCTTGGACTCTGTTGAAGTTTATAACCCTCATTCAGATACATGGACAGAAATCGGTAACATGATCACCAGTCGTTGTGAAGGTGGTGTTGCTGTACTATGAAATATAAAGCATAAGGGAGCACAAGAAACATTTTGAAAATAAAATGTTTGCAAATCACATATGTATTTGGTGATAGGACCCTCTGATTCTGTTGAGTTTTCCATGTATTTGATAGGTTAGATGACTAAAGAATGATTTTTCTAAGAATTTGAGTGAGAGGAGATATGGAACATATCCTAAATTAATAAAGAACTCACACAAATTTGTTAAGCTTACCAACAGCAATGCTGTTTTTGCTCTAGAATTTTCCCCTAAGGGAAGAGTCCTAATTGTAAAAATGATTTGCTAGAAGCTTCTTGGCTAATAGCCCCTTTAGCTGTTTCTCCGGGGCAAACCAAGCTGTAACATGACCCTTATGTGATATAAGAATTTTAGTGAGACAGTTTAAAGATGTCTGTACATTCATGATTCAGTCTATAGCACAATTTTCCATGGCCATAGTTGAACCTACAGAGAAAAGCCAATGAAACAACTCCCTACTTTCATTTGATGCCAGGAGTTTTCAATAGCCCCAGACTTTTTATTAGCAGCAGATACACTGGGAGGGACATGTGGGAAATATCTAGCTATCTGTATAGATGTTTATATAGATTGATACATTTTTGCCTATTGTTCACAGGGTTAAAAAAGCTTTTGTTCACTTATATTTTTTGTCTTAATGCTGAAAATGCAAGTGAGGAATTACTAGGAGGTTCTTAGTGATAGTCCATTAGTGCTATTGGATAATATAATGGGTAACAGAGCCTAGTGGGAGGTTAACACCTATTTTCTAAATAGTTCTTAGTTTGGCTTTGGGAAGAGGGAATTTTATTACACCATCAACCTTGGTAAAGCTTACTTGTACTTGAGCAAGCCTAAGTATGAACTTAGTACAAAGCCTACTGCCTGGCTTGGAAAAAGTGGAATTGTAGGTACCTATGAAGCTTTTATAGACATTGTCAAGTTAAAGGACTCTGATCCAAAACTGCTTCTCAGAACTTTTCATTTTTCACCTGAGAAACATTCTAAAGAATGTTTTCTGTCCAGTTCTGAGGAACATTCTTTGTGTACATGATCATTATTTTATTTATTTCCACTAGTCGTTTGGAACCATACATGTTAAAGGTCTTGCATACATTTACGTTTACCTAGTGATTCCAGGATTTGATTTGTATATCCCTGATTTCCCTTTTTCTTTACTAAAGTTCTTCAGGGTATTGTTAACAGGGATCAGCAGCTTATTTAGATACACAATCTTTGGTAAGCATTAAAGACTCAGCACTCATATCCAAAATATTTGGATTGGCCCACAAGGATACTTTCTTCCATAACTTAACCATATGCATGTATTAAGAAAAGCCCAAGTAGTGCTGACACAAAGCTCTGTGTCCCTTTCTTTGGGGTATCCTGAAAGTCTGAAGTGTCATAGATGCTTGGCTGAGATCTATAAAATGTCAAGGAATGAAGTATCAAGATCATTTGTAAATTATTGAAGCTCTAATTTATGTGCCTTTAATATTTCTAGTTATAGAAAATCTGCATTCTGGTTCAAAAGAGATTTAAAAAATACTACTGTAATTTAGTTCTCATTATTGCCTGGTGCCAAACTAAAATGGCACTGTGAGGGAGGCATTTTGTATTGTGGTGGCAGAAACCTGTCAAGACAATCCATGTTTGGGCTTAACAGGTCCAGACAATCTCTGTAAATAGCTAATTGTAAAAATGCTTATTATTTTTTGGGTAATGACACTGTTTTAAAAATAATGTACTAATAAAGTATGTTGATTTTTGCTTTCCTTGTATTACTTATAACTTAGTTTATTAGTGGTGTTCCTGGATCACCACCAAACTAATAGGATTGACCAAGTTTTTTAGTGTTTTGTTTTACCTTTAGGGACTTGCACATTTAGTTCTTACATTTAAATCTGTTTTCTGAGCAGCTGTTAATGTGATCTTCCTTCAAAATATTTGACAATCTTGGAGCACCTAGGTGGCTCAGTTGGTTGAGTGTCCGACTTCAACTCAGGTCATGATCTCATGGTTCATGAATTTAAGCCCTGCATCGGGCTCTGCTCTGACAGTGCAGAGCTTGCTTGGGATTCTTTCTCTCTATGCCCCTACCCCGCTTGCTCTCTCTCTCTGTCTCTCTCAAAATAAATAAACTTAAAAAAATTTTTTTTTAATATTTGACAATCTAATATACTTCAAGACGTCCTGTGCAATGTAAAGTTGGATGTACCTTAAAATCAGTTAAAAAAAATTTTTTTTTAATATTTGAGAGCGAGCGAGCTCAAGAGCACATGAGTGGGGGAGGGGCAGAGAGAGAGGGAGACACAGAATCCAAAGCAGGGCTCGAACTCATAAACTGTGCATCATTACCTGAGCTGAAGTCTGACACTTAACTGATGAGCCACCCAGGTGCCCCTAGAATCAGTTTTCTTAAAGAATCATACACTGTAATTCACTTGCAAAGTGCATTTGCCTGCCTCGTTTATTGAAATTGGGCAACTAGCTTAAGTGACTTGCCCCTATTCTGAAAGATGATGAATTTGAGATCAGAGAAGTTTTAATTTGTGCAGTCCTCATGTAATTTAGAAGCAGTTTCCTCACCAAAACACTGTGAGTAGAATCTGAGAAAGAGCTTCTAAAGTGTAAGGTTTCTTTTCTTTAGTGTCAGACTGTAGGTAACATATTCTCTGCATTAATAAAGAAGGATTGTGTGGTGGTTTTATTGGTAAGCTTCTCACTGATCAGAACAAGGTCTAGCTCTGTGGTATTATATTTGTTTGCTAGGGCTGGTGTAACAAAGTACCACAGAAGTTTAAACAATAAAATTTATTGTCTCATAGTTTTGGAAGCTGGAAGTCTAAAATCAACTTGTTGGTAGTTGGTTCCTTCTGAGGGCTGAAAGGAAGGCATGTATTCTAGGAATCCTTGGAATGTGGATGGCCACCTTCATGTATACATGGCAATTTTCCCTGTATGCAAGTTTATCTCTAAGTTTTCCCTTGTTATTAGAATACTGGTAATAAAAAAAGAATGCTGGTAATATTACATTACAGCTTACTCGTATGCCCTCATTTTAGCCTTATTACCTCTGTAAAGACCCTGTCTCCAAATAAGGTCACATTCTGAGATATTGGGGCTAGGATTTCAACACACAATTTATGAAAATCAAGTTAACTAACATTTGAATACATTATCCAAAGATAACATATACCAGGTTTATATTCTTTAAGTTTATTGATTTATTTTGAGAGAGTGAGCAAGCAGGGGAGAGGCAGAGAAAGAGGGAGAATCACTTGCAGGCTCTGCACTGCCAGCAGAGCCTGATGTGGGGCTCAAACTCACAAACCATGAGATCATGACCTGAGCTGAGATTCAGTCAGACACCTAACCAACGGAGTCACCCATGTGCTCCTACTGATTTATAGTCTTCTGCCAATTAAATTGTTTTTCCTTTTTTTAGAAGACAATCTCAAGAGACTGTTTTCAAGTTAGAACCTAAGGTGTTGCTTGTTTTTAAAAAAGCTTCTGAGTTGTGTAAAACTAGATCACCCTGCTTGATAGAACATCAAGATGGCTCCCGCTTTACTTTTCCTAATTTATACATACTTGTGACTTTATTTAAAAAATTTTTTGACCAGCTGATGATATTTGAAGATGGGGTTGTGTCTATAAAAATTGGATACAAACTGGAAAATGTGTCCAGCTTTTCTTTGAATATGGCTTTCCCCTTATGATACTGCTCCCTACTGACTTTTAGAGCCACAGATCCTTTCAGCTCATATAACTAGATTATACCAGATAAAATGAGCTTGGAAATGCAATTCTCAGGGCCAATTGCAATGACAACCCCACAACGGAACCATTTGTTATTTTCTTTTTTTTTTTAATTTTTTTTTAACATTTATTTATTTTTGAGACAGAGAGAGAGACAGAGCATGAACAGGGGAGGGGCAGAGAGAGAGGGAGAAACAGAATCTGAAGCAGGCTCCAGGCTCTGAGCTGTCAGCACAGAGCCCGACGCAGGGCTCGAACTCATGGACCGTGAGATCATGACCTGAGCCGAAGTCGGACGCTTAACCAACCGAGCCACCCAGGCGCCCCACCATTTGTTATTTTCAAACACTCATGGATACAGAGTTTTCCTCTTATGGGAGAATATGCGTGTCTTTTTTCTTTTTTTTTTTTTTTTTTTTTTTTATTTATTTATTTTTGGGACAGAGAGAGACAGAGCATGAACGGGGGAGGGGCAGAGGGAGAGGGAGACACAGAATCGGAAACAGGCTCCAGGCTCCGAGCCATCAGCCCAGAGCCCGACGCGGGGCTCAAACTCACGGACCGCGAGATCGTGACCTGGCTGAAGTCGGACGCTTAACCGACTGCGCCACCCAGGCGCCCCATGCGTGTCTTTTTTCAATGATCATAAGGCTCTAGCAAAAAGGATTTTCATTTTTATCATTTTATATATACATTTTTTCATTTTACGTTTTTCAAAACAAGTAAAACATTAAAATGTTATGTATAATTCATACACACTGAAAAATGTAACCTAAAGTGAAAATGACTTGTTAGGGATTTTCAAACTCTTATCAAGTAATTCCTAGGAAATAAAGATTTCTAGAAATGAAAAAAAAATATCTGTGAATAAATAACCACTGATGGGGAACAAAAGCTAAACAGGAGAAGAAGAAAAAGGTGATGCCAAAACACAACTTTACGAGGCTTGTAGCCAACATGCTAACATTATCTACAAAGTAGTTTTTATATTTATTCTACTTGACCAGGCTTCTTGAGTCCTTTCTCTGGATAAATATCTTTAACTAGTAAAGTGATTACAAATGAAAGCAAAGCCACTAAAGTGACTACTATCTTAAGGACTTTGAACCAGTTGGGATAATGTGGCAAGAGAAAAAGTTCAATGTGTAATGCTATCCCCAAACCTATTATTACTGTGACTATAGCTTCACTGAGTCTTTCAGAAATAAGGAAGGCAAACCATGAAAACAGAAGAGGAGGCGTACTACTAGCCAAACTGAGGAAGTCTGGTTTGGCTGTATTATCTTCTGGCAGAGCAAAACCCCATTTGATCCCTCCCAAGAAAGATAGGAAACTGGCTCCATAAGCCATCTGAGTAAAAGCTAATAAGGGGATATAAGTCTTTGCCATCACCATGACCAGTGGTGGAGCAACAAAGGGGATTACTCCTGCCAGAATTATGTATAATAGTGGCTTTGGGCTTTCAAGCAGGAAAGTTATGGTGCCTGGTGGCTTGGTTGGAAGGACTTCTTGCTTCTGCTGCTTCTTAAAGCTGCACAGGGAAGTATGATAGTATTGTGTCTTGTTCATATACACTGGAAATGATGAGAAAAACCAAGGCCCTGGCAACAAAGGGGAAAAGTTTTGCTGGAGACATGTCTTGAGAGAAACTGTTTCTATCCTGCTGGCTCCTAGTCGGAATGTGAAAGGGTACTTCAGCATCTAAAGAGAAAACAGAACCAGTAGACAAAAACAAATTTCAAAATAATAGCAATTTCTTAGTTAATCCCAAACTGAAACAATATAAAAACAAACCATCTCCTTTCTATTAGTACATCAAACTTACAAAAAGATTGTACTATAGGGTGATGTTAATGCTAGCTAAGGCTAGCAAATAGTGATAAAACATGCAAAAGATACTGAATAGAAACCTATTGATGTATTTTTTCCTACCACTAACCTTATCCCATGAAAGGAGTATCTGAAAGAGAAACAGGTAAAGAGTACACCTTTAGGATCTGGCATTTTAAACTGCCTCTTCTATTTATAACTTGCAAAAGAAGCAGTGTTAATTACTGTGGGAATGCTATTTTATATTGATAAAGCAATCTACCTTCCAGTTTAGCTTTATAGAAACTATACTTTCCATAGCTCCATTCCTTCCTACACGTCCCTGCCTACTTTTCTCTGTAGGGAACCCATCTTTCAAAATTCAGCATGAAGCATTCCCCAGTCTGAATTAATGCTCCTATAACTATGTAAGTATCTTCTGCACACTCCCATCATAATTCTCACGGTGAATGTAAATTATGTGTTTGTCTCCATATACTTGAGAGTCAGAACCATATTTTTTCCTTTGTCTTCAAACAAACAAAAAAACTCCCCAGTGCCTTTCATGGTCACAGCCAAAATAAAAACCTTTCCTGCTGATTCTGTGCTTTAGTGAGCAGATTTCAGACTTCAACTAGCTAATAGATGAACAGTGACTCAAAAAGCATTGAATGAAAGAAAAAAAAGCTATTTAAGAATCTTGGTGAGGGGCGCCTGGGTGGCGCAGTTGGTTAAGCGTCCGACTTCAGCCAGGTCACGATCTCGCGGTCCGGGAGTTCGAGCCCCATGTCAGGCTCTGTGTTGACAGCTCAGAGCCTGAAGCCTGTTTCAGATTCTGTGTCTCCCTCTCTCTGACCCTCCCCCGTTCATGCTCTGTCTCTCTCTGTCTCAAAAATAAATAAACGTTAAAAAAAAAAAAAGTTTTTAAAAAAAAAAGAATCTTGGTGACTCCTCAAAATGCTAGGAATGATTCCATCCTGGAGTTTTTTCTTCCTTTTGTTTGGAATGTTCTTCCCTGAGCTGCTTGCACAGCCTATTCCCTCTCTTCCAACCTATTTTTAAGTACAATCTTAAGTTTATTGTTGATACTCCCTATTCCCCTTCCCTGTTTTATATTTTTCCAGAGGACTTACCACTTGATATATGAAATAATTTGTTTTACCCACCTTTTCCCGCATCACCTAAATATATAAGGATAAAGATTTTTGTCTTTTTTTTTTTTTCACTGCTATTGCCTCAGCGAAGCAGTGCCAACAAAATTTGCCGAATAAACCAACCTTTGAAGATGCCTGAGAAAACTTCTGGATGAAATGAAGCATGCTGGGTCCAATTGAAAGTCTTGCTCAGGAAGATGCCAGGCAGTTCTGATTAATTCATTTTTACAGCTAAGTGGAGGGGCTGAATCAGAAGTATGCTGCTGTGTACAAAACAAGATGTCACTTAATTGTCTTCATTTTATACATATCTTTTTATAAGTAGTAACTCAAGAATTTTACTTTGAAAACAATCATTAATGTCTTCAAAAAATCAGTAACACATTAAGTAGATAGATCCTTTTCATCTCTGAACCATTCTTTTATTTTTTATTTTTATTAATGTTTATTTCTTTTTGAAAGAGAGAGCACATGCAAGTGGGCAAGTGAGGTGGGGGCAGAGAGAGGGGGAGACAGAGAATCCAAAGCAGGCTCTACACTCTCAGCGGGGCTTGAACTAATGAACTGTGAGATCATGACCTGAGCTGAAGTCTGGATGCTTAACCAACTGAGCCACCTAGGCACCCCTGAACCATTCTTCTAGCTTTTGCTGTTTGGTGTAACTGAAAAAGTAATGTACAGCGACAGAAGATTTGTATCTTACAAACACCTCTATAATTCCCCAGCTGTTGTGACCTTGCATAAATTGTTTCCTTGAAGTGCAGTTCTCTCATTAAAATGGAAAGTTATAGCTTCTCTGTTCTCTTTTTTCACCTTAGTTACCTATTTTGGGTAGGCATTTACAGTTCCAAATGATGGTAGCAATCAATACAATTTAGCTGTGAACCAAGCACCGTAACTATGTGTTTTATATGCATTAACTCATTTAATACAACAACGTTATCAACTTAGTGCTGAAAGAACACATATAGCCTGTTAAATTAGAGTGAAGATTTTGGAGTCAATTTGTGTTGGAATCATGGCTCCCCCACTTACCAAGTATGTGACTTTGAACAAGTTATTTAACCTTGTTATGTTGCAGTTCACTCACCTTTGAAATAATTACAAGAACTACATAGGGTCGTTTTGAAAGTTAAAAGAATTAATACATGTAAAGAACTGAGAACTGTCCCTAACATAAAGTAAGCACTCAAAAAGTATTAACTATATTCCCACCTTACACAAGGGGAAATGGTTACAAACCCTGTCTAATGTAAGCAGCCAGTAAGTGGTTGAGTGAGAAGATAAATCTAGATCTGTCTTACATGAGTTTCACTCTTAATCAGGAGAATGGGTGTCTAAAAGATCCAAAAACCACATGTGCTACCTAAGTAAACATTTTAATGAACTAACTTCTAGGTTACAGCTCTTAAGGCTGGGTAGAAAAATCCTGTATACATACCAGTCAATGTTTTCATTCTATAACATAAAGACGGAGGGAGGTAGGTTATCCCGGTCCTACGAATAGATCTTAGATGGCACTTACACCCACTCCTGACTTCAAACACATATATCTGCGGGGCCCACACTCACTGTTGCTCAAAATCACCTGCGTAAGAGCTTTCCGGACCACCCCCACTTAAAATCTCAATGCTCTTTTCACTTTCGGGACTCCCTATGCACTATGACCATGTGATTTCCAACTCTTGGTTGTTAAAGGGAAAGAGTGATGGCCTAAACCCCGGGGACGGCAACTGGTGAGGAAATGAAGGGCAAAGAACCAAGGGTTAATCCGCTCAATTTAGGTGAAAACGGACGGTATTTTCACTGCCCCAGAGGGAAGACTTGCAGACTGCAAAGCCTCAGAGTGAACATTTGAGAGAAGTGTCTGGACGAAAGGATCCTCGGGAAACTGCCCCACAGTGCTCGCGGCTTTGATTTACTCTCAACCCTTGGTGACCCCATTCCCAATCTGCACCCTGTGGCAGCCGCCCTGCTACTTACTTGCCACCTTGGAATCAGGAGATGTAAAAAAAGCTGAGCCGCCAGAATAGCCAGGAAAAGGCAACTTCCGGCACGTGGGTGGTAACAGTCCCTCCCCACTTCCTGAGAAAGGGTGGGTTGGGGAACAGTCCGGGTGGGAACTTGACCAGCGCTGAACTGGTTCCCATGCCAGGCTTTCCATCTTGGGTTATTATTTTAAATCTTAACTCTGGAAGCTGGCTTTTGAAGTCTGTAGGATGCCGGAATGGTCTTTCTTTTAGGTTTCCCAGCCAGCAGAATCTGCCCCTCCGAGTTCGGGAAGGTAGAGTGTAACTACTGAAACAATGACAAGTGATAGTGGTAGGAGAGATTTGGAGTCTAGGTCGTGTGACTTGGCCAAAATGTTTGCCATCTCTGGAACTCATAACAGGGTTTCTAGGATCGATGGGCCACATCTTACAATGTATTAGGGTCCTGAACTACTAAGAAAAACAAAACTGTTTTTACTTCCATTCTCGTTGCTTGGACCTGGAAACGTATTAAGAAATAAAGAGTATGGGGGCGCCTGGGTGGCTCAGTTGGTTAAGTGTGGGATTTCGGCTCAGGTCACATCTCCCGGTTTGTGAGTTTGAGCCCCACGTCGGGCTCTGTGCTGACAGCTTGCTTGGAGCCTGGAACTTGCTTCGGATTCTGTCTCCCTTTCTCTCTGCCCCTCCCCTGCTCACACTCTGTGTGTCTCTCAATAATAATAAAGATTTTTAAAAATTATTTTAAAAAAGAGTACAAGGGGCAGGACTTTTGCTTCCATGAAAGGTATGGTGATAAGAGCATTGGTTTGGGTTGATCTGAAAAGTTAGATCATTCTTTGTCACCCTCTGTTTTAATTTTTATTTATCAGCTCTGTGACCTTGGACAGTCTCGTGTCTTCTCTGGGCCTCCATTTCAGTCTATCAAAGGAGACAGCGCCGAGCAATTTGAGCGTTCATCTGAAAACAATAGAGCTGAAAGGGCCCACGCTGGCCGCTTCCTCCAATGCCTCAAGACTCTAGGTAATCTAGCTTACCGGCTGCTGGCCACCATATAGCTTAGCGTCCTGTGCAGGGTGGGCCCATTGCGAATTCTTCGTAATAATAACCGCTTCTAATCGCGATAGGCTTTCACTTTTATTTCCTTCTGTCATGGCAGCGCCGCCCCTTCCAGTAGTGCGATATCCAATGAGGCTTTGGGTCGGAGAAACAACTTCTCCACCCAGGCATAGGAGCAGGCTCCGGACAGAAATACGCCCTGCGCTGGGCCAAGGCCGTGACGCCAGCCATCGGGCGGAACTACCACTCCCAGCGGGTATAGCGCGTCGGGACCAGCCGCGCAGGCCTCAAGAGCCGGGCGGTGTGGCCCGCTGGGGGCTGAAGTCTTAACGACGCGCGCACTGGGAAGAGTGGAAGGTGGGAAGGGTCGGAAAACACGGGATCCTATGAAGCCGGTTTGCTAGTACTTGTACGGGTAGTTTGGGGACGCGAGCATGCTCAGAAGTGGGGTACAGGAGGACGAAGGGGCGGGGAAAAACAGTACACACATACACACCCACCCACTCATTCACACGCATCCAGGCCCTGGTGTTGGGCCGGGGGATAAGAGGAGGGATACCAAACTCGGCTGGTCTCTCCCTCTCAAGCGGCGCGAGGAAGGGCAGAGAATTCAAGTCGGCAGACGGGTGGGGGCACTGTCTCCAGCGGCCGTAAGGGGGGGTTGGGGACCACGCACGGAATAACTGCCGTTCACGCGGCGGAACGTTGGCTGCGTGGGGCGCCGGCAGGGTCACCCGAACAGGGCTCCTGCGCTTGCGCTCCTGTGGGAGGTGCGAGCGGGTGGGCGTGTGCGAGGCGTGGTCGGAGGGGGGAGGGCCCGGCTAGCCGTCGCTCCTCCCCCTCTTGCCCCTCCTGGGCCGTGTGGGCCGGGCAGCCATTTTGGGAAGAGCTTTGTTATGGTTGTGGGCTCTCCACCTTTGCGGGATCAGGAAGCTGGGGACGCGCCCTCAGACGCCGCGTATGCTCCCTATCTGTAGCCCCGCTACTGCCGGGTGAGTAGGGGTTCCGGGAAACGGGCGGTAGGGGATCTTGAGTCGTCCCGGCTCGGGGCTCCGCCCGGTGCCTGACCAACCGGCTGTTGAAACTAGTTGAAGGAGGCTCTCTCACAGGTGGTTGGTATAGGTCGGCCCCGGGAGGGGGAGAGGAGCCGAAGGGCCCGCGGTCCTGTGGTTCGGACGGGGCACTTCCCCCGCGCGAGGAGCTTTGCAGTCGAGTGTTGCAGCGGCTTTGCCCGAGCGCTTCTACTTCAACTTTGGTCTTCGTGTCGGAACGCTCACCTGCGGCTCTCTGGCTCCTCTCCAGGCGTTCCGGCTTGTTGGTGGTTGAGTTGCTTGGTTTACGGGTTTCTTTTTCTCCCCTTCTTAAATTAGAACCAAGGGCTTTTGTTTTCCAGTGAAGGAAAACCTAAGGAGGAAAAAATAGTGTAAGTCAAATGTGGGACCTCTGAGGGAAAAAGAAGAGCTTTAACCACCAGCGTTTCGGTTCTCCGTGGTAGCGAGGTATTTTCTTTGATTTAGATTTAAGTCGATATCCAACACCTACGGATCGCCTCCTCCTCCGAAAAAAAGCTGGTCGATGTTGAAGAGTTTTAACGAGGATTTTTTTTTACTGTTTTAAATCTACCTCTCTCCACCCCCATGCAATTCAAAAGAAAGGCTGAATCTAAAATGGCTGTAGCTTGGGAAGTGCCCTAAGCTTCAGTAACTTAAATACATTACCATGTCTTAATTTTTGGTTGTTTCTTCTACGAGGGCAGCAGCTGAATCTTTTGATATTTTGGTCTTCTTGCAATTGGTGTCTTGAAGAGTCCTTGCTAGGTGAAAAGAAAGGTGAGGCTAAAGAAGTTTGCTTACTCCAAAAGTTTATGTAAGAGTGGGTGCGGGTGTATGTGTGTGTGTGGTTGCTTATAGTTTTGAAATTGTGCTATGATGGTAATTTTATCAGCCAACTTTGTGCTCTGAGGTTGGTTTGTCATATTTGTTGAAATACTTATTCTTAACTTTGATATTTATTGCTTACCAGGAAAAAAAAAAACCAGCTAACGGTGTGGGTCATGTTTTAGTAACAGAACTCACACATTCCTGAGTAAATCCAGTCCAAAACTAAAGTGATTGGTAGTCTTCAGAAGACTCAGATTGGTAATTTGACGGACTTCTGAAGTTTTCCGGTCTTTTCTGTGTAATACTTGAAAGGAAATCAGAGTGCTCTTAAGTTTGGGACCTTGATTGCAACTCTGTGAGACAACCAGTGAAAACGAACTTTAGATGTGGAGTGGCTGATTGTTGTGCCCTTTCAAACAAAAGGCTGCCTTTTTGTTTGCCCCTCTCCCCCCCCTTTTTAAGCCATCAGATCCAGTTTAACTGAAAACAAAAAGGCATAGACTGGAAATCAAAAACAGATAACTTCAGTGTTTGGGAAGGTGCTTGAGTTTCAGGTTGCAATTTGCTTAAAAGATAAAATAATAAAAATGCTAATCGTGAATGAGAACTTGGGAATTAACAATAAAATAAGCTGTCATCTTCCTTAAGGAGTCAGTTTCAATTTAACATACTGCATTCTTTTAACACAAAAGTTTAGTTTTGTCAGTGCTCCTAGGATCTTTTTTTGTTTTTAAATTATTTTGATGATTTTACAAGAAAAACATTTGCAGTGCTCTATAGAAATTACAAGTCAACTGCTTTGTGTTTGGCCATTTGCCTACTGAACCCATAAACTTAGATGCTCAAAATGGTTTGTACATGTTGATATAAATATTCTTTCAATTGATTCTGTATATAGTATTTTATCAGAGATCTTGAAATAAGGGGGGATGTTAGGAAGCCTTTTTATTTTTTAATATTTATATATTTTTGAGAGACCGAGACAGCACGAGTGGGGAAGGAGCAGAGAGAGGGAGACATGGAATCCGAAGCAGGCTCCAGGCTCTGAGCTGTCAGCACAGAGCCCAACGTGGGGCTTGAACTCACGGAACTGTGAGATCATGGCCTGAGCTGAAGTCAGCGTTTAACCGACGGAGGCACCCAGGTGCCCCTAAGCCTTTTTATTTTTAATAAATGGAATCCACGGGTTTTCTCATCAGTGGCTGTTTAAAAGCTTGGCTGAGGGGGGCACATGCAACCATTTTAATAAGTTTGGAATGATAAGAAATCTGGGACACATTTCTGCTTATAATTCCTATCTACTTATTTTTAAAATGTTTAATTTTTTTTTTTTTTTTTTTTTTTTTTTTTTTTTTGAGAAAGAGAGCATGCACTTGCTGGAGGAGGGGCAGAAAGAGAGGAGAGAGAGAATCCCAACCAGGCTCCCAGGTGCCATTGCAGAGCCAGACTCTGCTGATCCCACTAGCTGGGAGATCATAATCTGAGGTGAAATCAAGAGTCGGACCCTCAACCGACTGAGCCACCCAGGCGCCCCCTGCTTATAATTCATTTTTAAATTCTGTTATAGATACAGTACACAATTCTGAATCATACTTTAGCAGATTGCATATCTTTGTTTTATGGTTAAATTGTATGTACTTAGTAACAGTGATAACTAGGCAATCTGTTTCTAAGTCATTGTGCTTCACCATTATGAATGCTGTCTTTACTGGTGAAAATGAGACTATTAGAAAGTTGACAGGCACAAAAATTTTAAAGGATCTCAACTAAAAAAAAACTTCATGGAAAAGGTAAATTTTGTAGTGGGTTATTTATGGTTTCCCAAATAGATGGGTGGAAAAATCGAGGTGCAGCATAGATAATATGTTACCTCATATGTGACTGTAGTTGCCGTTGTCTGGAATTTAATATTTGGTGTGTTGAGATCTAGCTGTCCAAGTCATTTCTAAATCAGACTCTGATTTTTATTTCCAGTTGTAGTGTGCCCAAAACAAAACTGGCTACAACAAACTAGTTAAGTAAAAAAAAAAATAGTTGGGGCGTCTGGGTGGCTCAGTCAGTTGAGCGTCCGACTTCGGCTCAGGTCATGATCTTGCAGTCTGAGTTCAAGCCTCGTGTCAGGCTCTGTGCTGACAGCTCAGAGCCTGGAGCCTGCTTCAGATTCTGTGTCTCCCTCTCTCTCTGCCCCTCCCCCGCTCATGCTCTGTCTCTCTCTCTCTCTCTCTCTGAGATAAATAAACATTAAAAAAAATTATAAAAAAAATAGTTAAGTAAGAATGGCTGAACTTTTGTCCACAGGTAATTTTAACTAATAAGGTAAAATATTGCTAATGTTATGTGACTCGAATTTTTATAGATGATTGCAAATATCCCGGGCAAGTATTTAAAGGAATCAAATAGTTATTTTCCTTTACTAAAGCAAACAATCAGCCTTTATTATTATTATTATTTTTTTTTTTTTCATTTCAAGAAATGATAGAGGCTATACTGTGGTGCCAGTTTGGGTGTTCTAAGGTGTTTAGAAATTCCTAAATGACCATAAAATGTCTTGCCACCAAAGAACTTAGTAGTTTAACACATAAGTGGAAAATGTTCATAGGATAACAACATAGAAAGCTGTCTTTCTTAAAGGAGTTGACTTTTAACATACTATGTTTACCTTCCTTTTCTATGATAAAACTGCTTTGCCTTATGTTAACCAGATGTCAGGCTACAATCACCAGCATGAACAAAGTTTTGGTACACTTTTCTGAGCATTAGGTCTATTTGTGCGGAATACATTTTGTTTTCAGAAAAATCAAATTCATTTAAGTTTGGCTATACTTTAGATTTCAAACTCTTATTTCTGCTGATTGTAAGTTTAAATTTTGTTATATAAAAAATTCTTTTTTGGGGGTGCCTGGGTGGCGCAGTCGGTTAAGCGTCCGACTTCAGCCAGGTCACGATCTCACGGTCCGTGAGTTCGAGCCCCGCGTCAGGCTCTGGGCTGATGGCTCGGAGTCTGGAGCCTGTTTCCGATTCTGTGTCTCCCTCTCTCTCTGCCCCTCCCCTTTTCATGCTCTGTCTCTCTCTGTCCCAAAAATAAATAAACGTTGAAAAAAAATTTTTTTTTTTTTTTTAATTATTTTCTGAATGATTGCTATCTTTGAAGTATGTTGAAAAGTTGTTTTGAGGGCTCTTTGGCTAATTAAAAGGTAGAGGTATTCCAGTGTTCCTGCTATGTGTTTATGAATTATTAGCTCTACTTTTTAATTAGTCTTACAAGATACGGTGGGAAGGGTAGTTTATTTTGGGCTTCATAAGCTATGGGTTATAGTAGAGTCTAGTATATAACCCAATGTATATAATTCCTCAAAATACTTTTTAATAAATAGATAATCTTATCCCTTCTACAAGTGAGTGTACAGAGGGTCCAAGAAATTACGTAATTTACATAACATAATGAGAGATCTGGATTCAGGCGCTTTTCTCTGATTCTGAAGCTCAGTTTCCACCACATCTGATGCAAAGATGACATGGTGTGGTAATTAAGGGCACCAGTTATACAGCCAGGTTTGAATCTCACTTACAGCTTTGTGACCTTGGAGAGTTTAAAGTGAAATTTCTTCTGTGCCTTTTCCTTCGTCTGTTAAATGGGGATAATAGTAATTTCTCGTAGAATTATTGTGGTAAATAATATTTGTAGAGTTCTTAAAAACAGTGCACTTCATGGGGCGCTTGGGTGGCTCAGTCAGTTAAGAATATGACTTCGAGGGGCGCCTGGGTGGCGCAGTCGGTTAAGCGTCCGACTTCAGCCAGGTCACGATCTTGCGGTCCGTGGGTTCGAGCCCCGCGTCGGGCTCTGGGCTGATGGCTCAGAGCCTGGAGCCTGTTTCCGATTCTGTGTCTCCCTCTCTCTCTGTCCCTCCCCCGTTCATGCTCTGTCTCTCTCTGTCCCAAAAATAAATAAACGTTGAAAAAAAAAATTTTTTTTAAAAAAATAAAAAAAAAAAAAAAGAATCTGACTTCGACTCAGGTCAGGATCTCAGTTTGTGAGTTCATACTCCACACCGGGCTCTGCGCTGATAGTGTGGGGCCTGTTTGGGATTCTTTCTCCTCTTTCTCTGCCCCTACCCAACTTGCGATTGAGCGTTCTGTCTCTCTCTCTTTCAGAATAAATAAATGTTAAAAAACAAAAAAATATATATGTATGTATTTATATATGTATATATATAACAATATTTCATAATTGTCATATAAACTGTATGAAATTGTCTTTAATCAATGTCCTTTTACCAATCAAATGAAATTTAGTGAAATCTGAATAGAATGTTGCATGCGGAGGTTCTTCTTTTTTTCTTTATTAGGTATCATTTTTCTGTTAACTTTTCTAGTTGATGTGAATCAGAATCTAGTTCCCACATACTATAATTGACATTCTTTCAAGCTTCTTAATTTTTATGTTTCTTCTGTGCCCCCCCCCCCCTTGCACTTTGTTGAAGTCAGATTATTTGGCACAGTTTGCCACATTTGAGATTTTTCTAATTTCTTATGAATTGGTAGTTGGGTATTGAAGCTTACATTGAGATTTGATGCATTGGGAATAAAGAGAAGACTAACTTCATAGGTGATTCTGTGCATTTGGGGATTATTTTTTTCTGGTTTGTTCAGTGGTTCTCATATCATTTTCTTAAAATTTGTCTATTGAGCAGCATAGAGTAATTAAATGAGTTATTTGTCCTCCTTTGATATGCATGTAAAATGGAGTGTTTCATTTGCCAACTTAATACTAATTTTCCAAGCAGTTTTTTTTCCTGTCCTTTTTTTCTTCATAGTATGTATTTATGGTGTTGTAAAATTGAGCTGAGTGTGCTGGGTTTGCAGTGGTTTTGTTTTCTAGTTTTGGTTACTAGTGAGTAGTTTTCTCAGTGTATTTGGTTTGAAAATTTTTCTCCTCTTGCTTATGCCCCACTCCCAACCCCCTTAAGCATTTTATTCTTAGCACCTATTGAATGCTCACTATAGGCCAGGCACTTCTTTCCCCACACCCCTAGGGAAAACATCCAGGCATATTCTTTTTTTTTTTTTTTTTTTTTTTAATTTTTTAAAATGTTTATTTATCTTTGAAAGAGAGAAAGTGTGTGAGCAGGGGAGGAAGGGGGGGGACAGAATCCGAATCAGGCTCCAAGCTGCTAGCTCAAAACCTGATGTGGGGCTCAAACTCCTGAGATCAGGACCTCAGCTGAAGTCAGATGCCAAAGGGGATGCTAAACTGACCGAGCCACCCAGGTGCCCCCAGACATATTCTTAACACTACCTGTATTCACCATTTAATCTTTCAACGTTCCAACAGTCTCCAAATTACAGATAAAGATTTGAAGCAAAATGAGATGAAGTGACTTGCCCAAAGTTACCCAGCTAAGTACGTGGCAGAACCGGCTAGATACAGTCTGCTCTTCTACTTTAAAAGTAATGTTTGGATCGGAAGCCAAGTTTATTCTTCAGAAGAGATTTTAGAAATGCTTATAAGTTGGGGTGCCTGGGTGGCTCAGTTTGTTAAGCATTCAGCTCTTGATTTTGGCTCATCATGATTCACAGTTCGTGTGTTCGGACCCCATGTTGGGTTCTGTGGTGACAGCGCGAAGCCTGCTTGGGATTCTCTCTTATCTTCTCTGCCCCCTTTTCTCTCTCTCTCTCTCAAAAAAAGAAATGGTTATAGGTAAGATGAACTTGAAGTAAAAATGTGTGTCTTGTGATAGTTACTACTGTTACTTACACCCATCAGTTATAAAAATTATACATCGTTTTATTTATTTATTTATTTATTTATTTATTTATTAACGTTTATTTATTTTTGAGACAGAGACAGAGCGTGAACGGGGGAGGGTCAGAGAGAGAGGGAGTCACAGAATCCGAAACAGGCTCCAGGCTCTGAGCTGTCAGCACAGAGCCCGACGCGGGGCTCGAACTCACGGACAGTGAGATCGTGACCTGAGCCGAAGTCGGACGCTCAACTGACTGAGCCACCCAGGCGCCCCTATACATCGTTTTTTAGATGTGACAAGTAGTCTTTTCCCTATTAGGGAATTGGAGCCTTTCAAGGTCAGTGTAGCTGCAAAAATTTGATAAAAGTTTATCACTGTTGAATGGCTTGTTTGTTTGTAGCGTAGTTGATACAGTGACTTCTGAGGCAAATGCTATGAAAACATTTTTGCTGTTTATAAAACCTTATGGTTTCAGGTACTTGCATAAATCTAATGGTCTTAATTATCTCAATCTCATAGCTGGCAAATTTTAATGTGTCTGGATTACATTAGGTAATAAATATATTTCTATAATATACTATTATTTGGAACTTTTGTGAGTTAAGAGTGTTTAGTTATGGTTGCAGCAAGTGTTGGTGACCATTGAATGATGCAGTATTGGAAAGGAGATTACTTGAAAAAAGTTAATAAATTTTACTCTTCAAAAAATTTATATTTTGTGAAATTACTTTCAGGAAATGTTTTTTGGAACAGTGAAGCGGAAGGTGGCACAGTGATTAAAGTTTATTACTGATGGGAAAACTGGCAAGATTCCTGTGTTAGACATTCTAATTGGGATTTAAAGTGATCCTTTGTTGTTTCTTTTGACTGTTTACCGTTTTAACCCCCTTTGTATATAGCCTTTTTGTGAATCTTAGTGGGAGAGGAAGCTGGAAAGGCTGTGTGTATATAACTTGATGCATACACACATATACATACCTACACATACACTTTCTGTCCTGAACACCTGGCAGTTGTCACCCAAGTTGTGCCAATCACATACACTTGACTGAGGACTTGCATCTGGTGTGAGAGATGCAGAGAAGCAAGGACAGTTTAGAATCCATTCCATTGGCTGGTGGCAGTAGCTGTGGCAGTGCCAGTGGGGGGATTTCCTGGGACTCTTCTGTGGTGTGACCTTGGTTGGTAATTTTGACTGCTTAGTTTTACCTTGGTTTCTGCATGTTTGCAAAGTCAAGGAGGCTCTCGTTCATTCTCTGAACTCCCAGTATATTTCTGATAAACTCCTTTTCTATTTAATCTACCTGAATATAGTTTCTTTTTTTCAACCAAAGACGCTGATTTATAAAATTGGCTAATATAATTTGCTCCTTGTAGATTTTGTTTGTGACTGCCTTTATTTAGGGTAGTCTCCTAACTCCTGAGTGAAAAACTTACATGAATGTCTTTGTTAAAGACAATCTTAGACAAGAATTTTCCCTTTTATCCACTTCCAGGTTTGTTTGTTTTTTTTATTTTTAACTTTTTTTTTTTTTTTTTTTTTTGGAGAGAGAGAGAGACAGAGTATGAGCTGGGGAAGGGCAGAGAGAGAGAGAAGGAGACACAGAATCTGAAGTAGGCTTCAGGCTCTGAGCTGTCAGCACAGAGCCAGACATGGAGCTCGAACTCACTGCAAAATCTTGACCTGAGCTGAAGTCCAACAACACTTAACCAACTGAGCCACCCAGGCACCCCATATTCACTCCGAGTTTTTAAAAGCAGTAGTTCTCAATCTTTTTAAAATTTAGCTGGAGTAAGGCTTGTGCACTGTGAGTTTATTAAAGTTCCTCCATATGATTTTTCTTTTAAAGATTCTTTTATTATTATAAAAGCAGTACATATGCTGGATAGAATATTAAGAAATAAACATATGAAAAAATAAAAGCGTTCTCATCATCTAGAAATCACTAATGTGACTTTTGGTACACTTTTTCCAGATCTTTCTCTAAGCACATATATGTAGGTTTTTATTTTTATTTTATGAAATTGAGACTAACTTACACCTTGCTTTTTTAGTTGGTAATACCCACTCTTCATGTGAATAAATG
This sequence comes from Lynx canadensis, assembly GCF_007474595.2. Lineage (NCBI taxonomy): Eukaryota > Metazoa > Chordata > Mammalia > Carnivora > Felidae > Lynx > Lynx canadensis. The sequence continues at coordinate 35,800,678 of NC_044310.1, read as the reverse complement.
TTCTTTTCCTCTCATATCCAGGTGCTATTTAGATTCCCCCAGTTGATCTAAAGTATAATCATATAGCTAGCTTATTCAGTACTAGTATCTGATCCAAGACCTTGTTGCATGTAATACTTTATAATGTTTTTATTTATCTTATTTTTAATGTTTATTTTTGAGAGAGTGCATGTGTGTGGAGGAGGGGAAGAGAGAGGGAGGAGACAGGATCTGAAGTGGGCTCCAAGTGATAGCTCAAACTCATAAACCAACCGTGAGATCATGACCTAAGTCAAAGTCAAACGCTAAACCACCTGAGCCACTCAGGTGCCCCTGCATGTAACACTTTAATTTCTTTATGTCTCTTTAATCTAGCATACCTTATTTTTCAGTGACACTTGAGTTTGAGACCATCCTGAGAATGGTTTTATACAGTTGCATTCTGTGTTGTCATTTAATTTGTTCCTTTAATTCCTGTATTTTTCTCTAAAGTGTACATGTAGAAACTTGACAGATTAACATCAAAATATTTTTGGCTAGAATACATCATAGCTATATCTCGTTCTGCACAGTATTATAAAACACGAGTGGCTCAGTTGGTTAAGTGTCCAACTCTTGGTTTTGGCTCAGGTCATGATCTCATGGTTCATGAGTTTGAGCCCTACATTGTGCTCTGTGCTAACAGTGCAGAGCCTGCTTGGGATTCTCTCTCCCCCCTCTCTGCCCCTACTGTACTTGTGCACTCTCTCAAAGTAAATAAAAAAATTTTTAATAAAAAAATACATATAAAATACATAATACCTCATTGACTTATAATGCTAAGGTTGATTTTTGAATTAAGGTGATAGTTGTCTGATCCGTATATTAATGATGAGTCTTCTTTTCTTGCAATGAGAAAATACTTTGCATAGTGCACTAAAAGTTCCCAGTCCCTCATCAGTCACCCTAATTTTTTTTTAAGTTTATTTATTTATTTTGAGAGAGAGACAGAGCGAGCAGGGGAGGGGCAGACAGAGAGGGAGAGAGAGAATTTCAAGCAGGCTGCGCACTGTCAGCAGAGAGCCCGATGTGGGGCTTGAACTCAAAAACCACAAGTTCTTGCTTGACCTGAGCCAAAACCAAGAGTCGGATACTTAACCCCACTGTTGTCCTAATTTTTTTTTAAGGCTACTTTATTGAGATACTAATTTACATAATTTGAAATTCACACATTTTATTTTTACATTTTATTTATTTTTAAATGTTTATTTTTGAGAGAGAGAGTGCATATGCATTGGGGAGGGGCAGAGAGACGGTGACAGAGGATCCAAAGCAGGTCTCCATGCCAACAGCAACAAGACTGATCAGGGGCTCAGACTCACAAACCACGAGACCACTACCTGAGCCACAGTTGGACATTCAACTGACTTGAGCCACCCAGGTGTCCCTAAAATTCACACATTTTAAATGTACAATTCAATGATTTTTTTTAGTATGTTCACAGAATTGTATAACCACTGCCACTGTCTAATTTTAGAACATTTTCATCACCCCAAAAAGAAACCTCATAACTGTCAGCAATCACCTTGCCCTAAGGCAACCACTAATCAACTGACAACCACTAATCACTAACCCCTCTCTCTATGGATTTGCCTATTCTGGAGTTTTCATATAAATAGAATTATACAGTATATGGTCTTTTATGTATGACTTTCCTCATTTAGCATAATGTTTTTAAGGTTCATCCATGTTGTACTGTGTATCAGTGTTTAATTTGTTTTTATGGTTGTGTTCTGTTGAGACTATATTTTGTTTATTCAGTCATCTGTTGATGGGCATTTGAATTGTCACCTCTCAGTGGCTGTTTATTATGAACAATGCTGCTGTGAAAATTGAGGTACAAGTTTTTGTGTGAACATATATTTACATCTTTCTTAGATCTTTTTAGGAGTGTAATTGCTAGGTTATATGGTAATTCTGTTTAACTTTTTGAGAAGCTGTGTTCCACAGTGCTTGCACCATTATACATTCCCACTGGCAGTTTCTGTTGGTTTTGGTTTTTCACATCCTCAGCAACACTTGTTATTATGTCTGTCTTTTTTATTACAACCATTCTAGTGGGTGTGAAATAGTATCTCATTGTGGTTTTAATTTACATTTCCCTCATGGCTAATGATGTTAAGCATTTTCTTATGCTTAGTGGTCATTTGTATATCTTCTTTGGAGAAATGTCTATTCAAATCCTTTGTCCACTTTTTAATTGTGTTATTTGTCTTTCCGTTGTTGAGTTGTAAGAGGTTTTTTTTGTTTTTTTTAAATTTTAGAAGTTCAGTTGAAGATGTAAAGAATACCTAAGTAAGAGATTGACTATATTCATGATTTGGAAGATTTATCATAAAGATATTTTTCCCATATTGATCTAGATTGACTCATTACTGTTCTAAGCAGTGTCATAACAACCTCCCATCCCATGCTTGTTTTATTTATTTATTTTTTAAATGTTTTTATTTATTTTTGAGAGAGAGACAGAGCATGAGCAGGGGAGGGGCAGAGAGAGGGGGAGACACAGAATCGGAAGCGTACTCCAGGCTCTGAACGGTCAGCACAGAGCCCGACGTGGGGCTCGAACTCACGGAGCGTGAGATCATGACCTGCGCTGAAGTCGGACGCTCAACCAACTGAGCCACCCAGGTGCCCCCCATGCTTGTTTTAAAATATACATGAGGGGCGCCTGGGTGGCGCAGTCGGTTAAGCGTCCGACTTCAGCCAGGTCACGATCTCGCGGTCCGTGAGTTCGAGCCCCGCGTCGGGCTCTGGGCTGATGGCTCAGAGCCTGGAGCCTGTTTCCGATTCTGTGTCTCCCTCTCTCTCTGCCCCTCCCCCGTTCATGCTCTGTCTCTCTCTGTCCCAAAAATAAATAAACGTTGAAAAAAAAATAAAAAAAAAATATATACATGAAAGGATAGCGAGGGCCTTCAATACGGTATATGTATGGGGGAGGGGGGGAGGCCTTGGCCTACTATATATTAAGATCTTATTATAAAGCCATAATAGTTAAGACATGAGGTAATAGCATGGGAATAGATAAATAGATCAGTGGAACAGAAACCTGGAAACAGACCCATACATATATAGAAATAATTTATAATAGAGCTGGCTTTAAGAAGACAACATAGGTAAATGACTACATTTAAATTTAGAACTTGTGTTCCTCAAAAGATAACCCATGAAGTTGGAAAAGATATTTGCAACACTTAGAAGATTGGGATCTATTGTAATTTTCTTACTTCAGATAAGTAAGAGAAAGATCAGCCACCAAAGGAGAAATGTTTAAAAGATAAAAATTGGTATTTTACAAAAAAAGGAAACAAAGATATGATAAATAGATTAAAAGATGCAAATGAAGACCAGAGTAAGTGATCATTTTATACTCACCAGCAGAACAAAGAATAACTGCCATTTTGGCAATATGTAGCTTGGTGAGGATGGGGAACAGATGGAACTCTTAAAATAACCCCTACTGGTGATGTAAATTGCTAACACCTCATTGCAAAGCAGTATGAGATTACCTTGTGAAGGTGAAACTGTACTGCCTTTTGGTCAGCAATCCTTTCATTTATTTATTATGCACTCATTCAGTAAATATATATTGAGCACTTATGTTCCAGACAGCGTTCTTTGTGCTTGATTCATTGGGTGACAGTTAAAGATAAGTTACATAGGTAATCGTGCTATAGGAAAAAGTTACTTACTAGAATGAAAACAATAACAAGTTACTTCCCCCCCCCCTTTTTATTAACTTTTAAGGATGTGATTTTTCTTTAATTTTTTAAATTAAATTTTAATTCCAATTAACATACAGTGTTAGTTTCAGGTATACAATATAGTGATTAAGCACTTCCATACAACATCCTGTGCTCATCACAAGTATACTCTTTAAACCCCATCACCTATTTAAATCCATCCCTCCACCCTTCTCTCCTCTAGTAACCATCAATTCTCTGTAATTAAGAATCTGTTTCTTGGCTTGTCTCTCTCTCTCTGATTTTCTTCCCTTTGCTTTTTTTGTTTTTGTTTCTTAAATTTCACATGTGTGAAATGATATGGTATTTGTCTTTCTCTGACTTATTTTGCCTAGCGTTATACTCTCTAGCTCTATCCATGTTGTTGCAAATGGCAAGATTTCATTCTTTTTTATGGCTGAATGATATTCGTGTGTGTGTGTGTGTGTATGTGTATGTGTATATGTATATATATACACACCACATCTTTTTCTAAGGTTTTATTAAGCAATCTCTACACCCAGTGTGAAACTCTAACTCACAACCCCAAGATCAAGTCACGTGCTCCACCAGCTGAGCCAGCCAGTCACCCTTATACCACATCTTCTGTATCCATTCATCAGTTGATGAACATTTGGTTGCTTCCATATCTTGGCAATTGTGAATAATGCTGCTATAAACGTAGGGGTGCATGTACCCTTTGAATTAGTGTTGCATTCTTTGGGTAAATACCCTGTAGTGTGATTGCTGGATCATAAGGTAGTTTATTTTTAACTTTGTGAGGAACCTCTGTACTGTTTTCCACAGTGGCTGCACCACTTTGCATTCCCACCTACCATGCATAAGGGTTCCTTTTTCTCCACGTCCTTGCCAACACTTGTTTCTTATGTTGTATTTTTATTTATTTTTTATTAAAGTTTATTTATTTTGAGAGAGAGAGAGAGACAGAGAGAGAGAGAGAGAACACAAGCAGGGGAGGGGGAAGAGAGAGAGTATCCCAAGCAGGCTCCACACTGTCAGCGTGATGCAGGGCTCAAACTCCCAAACTGTGAGATCATGACCTGAGTCTGAAACCAAGAGTCAGATGCTTAACTGACTGAGCCACCCAGGTGCCCCTATTTTTATTTTTGAAGTAATCTCTATGCCCAGTGTGAGGCTCAAACTCATGACCCCAAGGTCAAGGGTTGCATGCTCAACCAACTGAACCAGCCAGGTGCCCTGTCTTGTATTTTGATTTTAGCTATTCTGACATGAGTGAGGTGATATCTCATTGTAGTTTTGATTTGCATTTCCTCGTGTGTCAGCCATCTGGATGTCTTTGGAGAAATGTCTGTTCATGTCTTCTTCCAATTTTTTAATGGGATTTTTTTGTTTTTTTGAGTATTGAGTTGTATAAGTCTTTCTATATTTTGTACGGATGTGATATCGAAGAATGCCATACATGGTTTGTTATATCATATTGCCACTCACTTCTTTGAACTCTTTAAGTTGTTTACCAAAAATCGTTTCATAGTCTGTCATCAAAAGTTATTTTTAGTGATCTTTTAGCTGAGAACTAGGTTATATCTTTTTTTCAATTCTGTGGAATATAGGCATACCTTGTTTTATTGTGCTTCACAGATACTGTGTTTTTTCCCAACTAAAGATTTGTGGCAACCTTGTGTTGAGCAAGTTTTTTGGTGCCACTTTTCCAACAGGATTTTCGTGTCTCTGTCAGTTTGGTAATCCTCGCCGTATTTCAGAGTTTTTCATTATTATATTTGTTATGGTGATCTGTGATCAATTATCTTTGCTATTACTATTGTACTTGTTTTGGGGGACCACTAACTATGCCCATACAAGAAGGCTACCTTAATAAATATCTGTGTTCTGACTGCTCCCCTGTTTCTTTCCTTCTCAGGCAGAGTTCCTATTCCGAGACACAACAATGTTCAAATTAGGCCAATTAATAACCTGCAATGGCCTATAAGTGTCCAAGTGAAAGTAAGAATAGCAGGTGTTTCACTTTATTATTATTTTTTTAATCTTTATTTTGAGAGAGCACATCCACACGAGTGGGGGGGGCGGCAGAGAGAGAGAGAATCACACTCAGTGTGCAGGGCCTGCTTGGGATTCTCTCTCACTCTCTCTGCCCCTCTTCCCCGCTTGCATGCTCTTGCTCTCTCTAAAGTATAAAATAAATATTTAAATCAATAGCTAGAAATGATTAAGCATAATGAGGAAGGCATGTCGAAACCCAAGATAGGCCAAAAGCTAGACCCCTTGTGTCAGACAGCCAAGTTGTAAATGCAAAGGAAAAGTTCTTTAAGGAGATTAAAAGTGCTACTGCAACAAACACCTGAATGATAAGAAAGTGGAATGGCCTTATTGCTGGCATGGAGAAAGTTTGAGTGGTCTAAATAGAAGACCAAACCAGCCATAACACTCCCTTATGCCAAAACCTAATCCAGAACAAGACCCTAATTCTTTTTTTAATTAAAAAAAAAATTTTTTTTTTTAACATTTATTTGTCTTTGAGAGACAGAGACAGCATGAGTGGGGAAGGGGTAGAGAGAGGGAGACACAGGATCCGAAGCAGGCTCCAAGCTCCGAGCCGTCAGCACAGAGCCTGATGGTGGGGCTCGAACTCAAGAACTGCGAGGTCATGACCTGAGCCGAAGTCGCATGCTCTACCGACTGAGCCACCCACATGCCCCGACCCTAATTCTTGCAGAAGAAAAGTTCAAAGCTAGCAGAAGTAGTCATCTCCATAACAAAGTACAAGGTGAAGCAGCAAGTGCTGATGCAGAAGCTGCACCTACATCCAAGGCAGGACCCTCCACCAGCAAAAAGATTATGACTGGTTGAAAAATCATGACGGGTAGCATTTTTAGCAATAAAGTACTTTCAGTAAGCTATATGTACATTATTTTTTTGGACATAATACTACTGCACACTTCATAGACTACAGTATATTGTAGACAACTTTTATTAAAACGTTCATTTATTTTTGAAAGAGGGAGATGGGGAGAGGATCCCACACATGCTCCACGCTGTCAGTGCAGAGCCCCATGCAGCTCTCACAAACTGTGAGATCATGACTGAGCCGAAATCAAGAGTCAGATGCTTAACTGACTGAGCCACCCAGGCAACCCTAGTGTAAACAACTTTTATGTGCACTGTGAAACCAAAAAATTCGTTTGACCAGCTCTATGGCGATATTTGCTTTATTGCATGGTCTGGAACTGAATCTGCAATATCTCCAAAGTATGCCTGTACACAGATTGTAAACACAGATTGTGTGTTCAGTGATTTGTTACCCAGTCATTACGTTTCTCAGTTTCTAAAAGGTAGACCCAAAAACCTTTACTAAAGAAGACTTACCAAATGACTATAAAGGAATTTTGTTTATGAATCTAAAATTAAACACAAGATTGGTTAAAAGGTAGATACTGAGTATTTGTGGATTTTTCCCATTGAGTATTAAAAAATTGTATTAAAGCCGAAGCAAGCACTAGAAATAGAAATTTAATGGTTGAAGATGTGCTTATAATTATGCTTTAGAATTAAAATGGGATGTCAGCATCTGAGAGAGAGAAATTACTGGAATTAAATGAAGTGTATTTTGTTGTTTATAAGTTTAAGGCATTATATCCTAGATTGAATTTCAGAAACAGTTGTCCTCCCTAATGTGTAGATGTAGGTGTTCTGTTTTTAAGAGTATAATTTATTTTGCTAGGAACTTTTTTAAACAGTATAATTCACAAAGTCACTTTAAATTAAGCAAATAACTATATGGTAGGAATGAGTATGCTTCATTTATGACAGTAACAAAAGATTTGCACTTAAAAATGAATATAGATTTGGGGTGCCTTGGTGGCTCAGTCAGTTAGGTGTCCGACTTTGGCTCAGGTCATGATCTCAGGGTTCACGAGTTTAAGCCCCGCATCATGCTCTGTGCTGACAGCTCAGAGCCTGGAGCCTGCTTCGGATTCTGTGTCTCCTTCTCTCTATGCCCCTCTCCCTCTCACACTCTGTCCCTCTCCCGCTCTCTCTCTCTGTCTCTCAAAACTAAACACTAAAAAAAAAAAAAAAAAGGTAATGTAAACCTTAACATGTGTTTGTATTTCTTTTTTAAAAACATGTTTTCAAACTTTATGTTCCTTTTATTCAAATATATAACATTGATCTCTTGGAAGTAAATTTGGACCTTTTCAATAGCTTGGAATCATGTGAAATGTGAAACTGGGACACGTTCTTAGTGTAGCTTAGACACAGTTTTAGGCACAGTATGAGTCCTTGCCAAGTTTCACAGTAGATTCATTTTCCCAGCATGCTTTACAAGGAGTATTGTTGAGTCGGTTACCTACATGAAATAATGTTCTATATCTTACCCACATTCTCTGTGCTCTCAGAACCAAGGCATTCTTTCATAATAGGGACCCAAGAGACAAGGCCATTAAACAGAAATTCCTGTCATCACACTCAACAATCAGAATACTTCCGACATTAATCAAAAGATTTTTTATTTTTCTTTTTAATACACTTAAGGTAGTACACCACAGTAAGATGGGTGAGAAGAACACTTTTGAACCAGGGAGATGGGAAGAAAGAACCAACATGATGCCTTGATTATAGGTGCCGCCTTAGGCAGAACAGTTTTAAAGAAGTGAGCATATGGAAGTAAAAAATAGGGAGGTTCCCTTCAAACTCTTCCAAGTCTACTACCCCTTTTAGCCAGTCTTTTGGCATAATCCTGATAATCTTTTTTTTTTTTAATGTTTATTTATTTTTGATAGAGTGCGAGTGGGGGAGGGACAGAAAGAGAGGGAGACAGGATCAGGATTCATTGGCACTATCAGCCGAGACTCTAATGGTGGGCTGGAACTCGTGAACTGCCATGACCTGAGCCAAAGTCAGGCACGTAATTGACTGAGCCACCCAGGTACCCCTGTAGTTTTATTAAGATGAGGAACCATGTGCTTACTAGCCACATTTCATTATGTGGTTTTTTTCTTATCACAAAAACGTATTTTTCAAGTCTTTCAGTTTTGCTAGGATGCCAGACTCTACTGACACAGACAAATAATGAGAGGAGTACAAAAAGAAAGACAAAAACCGCTATATTTAAGTTAAAATCCTTGTTTAGTACATTTGCTCCATAAGACTTTAAGGAGCTTGTTTTATTTTTCTAATTTTAGGAATTTTTTTTTATTTTTTATTTATTTATCTTTTTACATTTTTATTTATTTTTGAGAGGCAGAGAGAGACAGAGTGTGAGCGGGGGAGGGCCAGAGAGAGAGGGAGACACAGAATCCGAAGCAGGCCCCAGGCTGTGAGCTGTCAGCACAGAGCCCCACGCGGGGCTTGAACCCACGAACCGTGAGATCACGACCTGAGCCAAAGTTGGACACCCAACCAACTGAGCCACTCAGGTGCCCCTAATTTTAGGAATTATTTTATGACTGGAGACTAAGAGCCGCAGTGTAGGTGCACCTGGGTGTTTCTGTAGGTTAAGTGTCCAACTCTTGATTTCAGCTCGTGGTTGTTAGATTGAGCCCCATGTTGGGCTCTGTGCTGATCATGGAGCCTGCTTAAGATTCTCTCTCTCCCCTACTTGTGTGCTCTTTCTCTCTCAAATGAGTTAATTAATTAATTTTTTAAGAAGATCCACAGTGTAATGCAGAAGGCAGTGAAGTTAGAAGGCTTGATTCCAGGCCTGACCTAGCTGCTTATTAGATGTGTTACCTTGGATAAGTCCCTTAACATTTTAGAGCCTGCCTCAGTTTTTTCTTGTTGTTAACCTCTGGAATGGATGGCTTCCCTGATGTCCGTGGGAGGAAGGAGCAAAAGGATAAAGTGAATGTTAGGAGTGACATAGATCAGTGTTTTAAGAATTCTTCCTGAATAGGAGTAAATAATGTATCTGGCTTTGTATTTAGTTTAATCCATCCTTTGACTAAGAATCAGTGTAATGTGTTTCTCATTTTTAATATTTGGTTTATTCTTCAAAGCAACGTATGCAATAGCACAGCTTTCATTTGGAGATAAGCTGGGAGCTACTCATCAGATTTTGGAATTAGAAGGACATCTGTGTTCAGAGTTGTGTTTGAAATTGTGAGGGAAAAATAATTTGCTGTGGACTGAGGAATAAAGGGGGGGGTGATAAAATGAAGGCTAAGGGATACGCTGCTGTCTATATAAGTTTATTAAGAATGAAGAGGGGAGGTGCCTGGGTGGTTCAGTCGGTTGGGCATCCAGCTTCGGCTCAGGTCACGATCTCATGGTTCATGAGTTCGAGTCCCGCACTGGGCTCTGTGCTGACAGCTTAGAGCCTGGAGCCTCCTTCAGATTCTGTGTCTCCCTCTCTCTGCCCCTCCCTTGTTCGCACTGTCTCTCTCTCTATCTCAAAAATAAGCACTAAAAAAAAAAGGAATGGAGGGAGGGATGCCTAGGTGGTTCAGTCGGTTAAGCATCGGACTCTTGGTTTCAGTCAAGTCATGATCTCACGGTTTCGTGGGTTCAAGCCCCACATAGGGCTCTGCACTGGCAGTGCAGGGTCTGCGTGGGATTCTCTCTGTGCCCCTCCCCCACTCGCACAGTCTCTGTCTCTCTCAAAATAAATAAATAAATTAACTAACTTAAAAAAAGAATGAGGGGAAGTGAACTTAAATACCTAGAGGGTAATACAGACTCTAGCAAAGGGTTTTGTTCAAAGTTGGGGGAGAAGTGGGTGTGTTTTTTTGTTAGTTGCAGTGAAACCAGTGTAGAAAGAGGTAGAAGTTACCAAGAGTAGTAGATGGCGACACTGCTGGACTGTGGAGAAAATGACTGACTGAGATCAGAGTGGTAAAGGGAGCCTAAGGTAGAAGAAGATATTGAGGGAAGGTCCCTTGGCAGGGACATCCTCTACTTGCATTACAAGCTTAATTATAAGGGATAAAATTAGATCATGTTGTGAAGTACTTTGCAAATTGCCAGGCATATATGAAATGCCTGATAAGTTACAGGTTTGGAAAAGGAAAAATATTCAGCAAATGTTTATGAGTGCGTGTTTGGGTCAAGTATTCAGGTACAGATATTTCTGATATACATGTTATAGGGAGAGAGCTAAAGCACTTAGATAAAACCTGAATAAAAATGGAGAGCATTGGGACACCTGAGCATCCAACTTCAGCTCAGGTCATGATCTCAGTCTGTGGGTTTGAGCATCGTGTCGGGCTCCAGTTCAGAGCCTAGAGCCTGCTTCGGATTCTGTGTCTCCCTTCCTCTCTGCCCCTCTCCCCCTCATGCTATGTTTCTCTCCATCTCTCAAAAATGAATAAACGTTGAAAAAAAATTTTTTTTAATGGAGAGCATTGTTCGTATTTATTTATTTATTTTTAAATAGCTTTGTTTCTCTATTTTTTTTTAATGTTTATTTTGGGAGAGAGCGCATTCATGAAAGTGGGGGAGGGGCAGAGGGTGAGGGAGACAAAGAATCTGAAGCAGGCTCAGTGCTGACAGTATAGAGCCCAATGCGAGGCTCGGACTCATGAACCGTGAGATCATGACTTGAACTGAAGTCAGACGCTTAACCGACTAAACCACCCAGGCTCCCCTGTTTATATTTAATATTGACTATTTCTTTTGACTTAGCTGCCTTATTATACTTTTTATTTTTTAAAAAAATTTTTTTTCAGCGTTTTTATTTATTTTTGGGACAGAGAGACAGAGCATGAACGGGGGAGGGGCAGAGAGAGAGGGAGACACAGAATCGGAAACAGGCTCCAGGCTCTGAGCCATCAGCCCAGAGCCTGATGCGGGGCTCGAACTCACGGACCGCGAGATCGTGACCTGGCTGAAGTCAGACGCTTAACCGACTGCGCCACCCAGGCGCCCCTATACTTTTTAAATTGTGGCAAAATGCACTTAACATAAGATTTACCATTGCAACCATTTTTTTTTTTTTTTTTTAATTTAAGTAGGCTCCATGCCCAGTGTTGTGCTTGCACTCATGATCCTGAGATTGAGTCACATGCTCTACTGACTGAGCCAGCCAGGTGCCCCCACTGTAACCATATTAAAGTATATACAATTTGGTGCCATTAAATACATTCACAGTGTTTTATAACAGTCACCACTATCCAGTTGCAGAACTTTTTCGTTATTCCAAACATAAACCTCATATTCATTAAGCAGTCACACTCCCTCCAGCCCCTGGTAACCACTTAATCTGTTTTCTGTCTCTATGGATTGGATATTTCATATAAATGGAGTCATATAGTATGTGTCCTTTTATGTATTTGGTTTCTTTTAGTTTTCAAGGTTCATCCATGTTGTAGCACGTATTAGTACTTCGTTCCTTTTTATAGCTGAATAATCTATTAAATGGATATACCGCATTATATTTCTTCATCTGTTTGTGGACATTTGGGTTGTTTCTACTTTGGCTATTGTGAACAAAGCTGCTGTGAATATCACTTACAAGTTTTTGTGTGTACGTATCTTTTCATTTCTCTTGGACGTGTATCTAGGAGTAGAGATGTTAGGTCATATGGTAACTCCATGTTTAACTTTTTGAAGAACTGCCAATTGTTTGGGTTTTTTTTTTTTCTTTTCCTTTTTTAACGTTTATTTATTTTTGAAGGAGAGAGAGAGTGAGCAGGGGAAGGGCAGAGAGAGAGGGAGAGACAGAATCCAAAGCACGCTCCAGGCTCTGAGCTGTCAACACAGAGCCCAACACGGGACTTGAATTCATGAGTGGTAAGATTATGACCTGAGCCAAAGTCAGATGCTTAACTGAGCCACCCAGGTGCCGCAGAACTGCCAATTGTTTTCAGCAGCTACACCATTTTATATTTCTACCAGAAGTGTATGAAGGTTCCAATTTTCTGCATCCTTGCTTTATTGTAATTTGTAAAAATTCATTAAACCTTTGAATCCTTACCACATGCTGGAGACTATGTTAGATGCTGTTGAGTTTCAAAAAAAGGCAAGGCAGGATTATAGAAGCTAATAGGTTTTTGGCCTGCTTGGGAGTTAAGATCAACATTTATATCTATACTGGAAGGGGTAAATGTTAAGTACATTAGAAGGCACAAAGTCCTTTGCAGATTTCAGAGGGGATGACTTGTGAGGAAACATTTATTTCTGACTATTAGACTGAGGAACTTAAATCCTATTCTGTAGTTGGTAGGAAGATAAAATTTCTCAGCCAGTGTTGTGATATAATTTGAACCTAGATTTAGGAAGAGAGATCTAGCAGCCAGGAGTAGAGGCTGAGGCAGAGGATGGAAGAGACTAGTAGTGCCTATGAAACCAATTTTCTTATTGGTGAGTAATTGGATCTTGGAGTGACAAATAGAAATGGAAACTGAGGGATGGAATAGACAGCACTTCAAAACTATTTATATCCATATAGTCTCCCTAGATCTCATCTCCTCTGAAGTTAAGCATCATCTACCAGATACTGATAGTTGCCAAAATTCTGTCTCCAGAACAGACCTTTCTGAGATCCAGACCACATACTTGATGTCTCATATTTAAAAATAATATATCTTATGGGGTGCCTTGGTGGCTTAGTTGGTTAAGCATCTGACTTTGGCTCAGGTCATGATCTTGCATTTCGTGGGTTCAAGCCCCACGTCAACAACGAGCCCTTTTTGGATTCTGTGTCCCCCTCTCTGCCCTTCCCCCACGTGCACTGTCTCTCTGAAAATAAACTTTATATATATAAACTATATATATGTAATATATATATAATATATATTTTTTTAAATCTTAATTTCCCCTCTAATTTAGTCTTGTACAATGTTTTTAAAAAGTTCTAAGAAAATTTTAAGTGATGAAATTTTTCCTTTTCAGAATCTGTCAGTGGTTAAGCAGAAGCCCCTTCAATTACTCACTCTAGAAAAATGGCCACAGCTCCAAAAGGCATCAGCAGAGAACTTTATAAAATTTTATAAAAAATTGCAGAACAAAGTAATTTCATTCCAAAAATGTTGACTAATAAAGAAGATAAAACAAAATGCCCATAGTTCCACCATCCTAATAAAACCATTATTGGCATTTTATCATGTTTCTCTTTAGTCTTTAGCTTTCAGAACAGGAATTTTTTTTTTATCTGACCTCTTTTCTTCTTCTTTTATTTGTTGCCTTTTACTAAACACTCCCATTTGTCATCCATCTTCTCCCGACCACATACTTTGCACATGCGTGCACGGATCACACTTTTATATAATAACTTTACATCCTAGGTGTGGTGTTTATTGAGGATGGTGGGAATTGTTAAGAGATACATGATAGCTTTAGAATTTTCATACCAGTAGCAAAGCATTGCCAATTAATATTTCTTCTGCAATCACTGCCTCAACTGGGAGTCTGTTACAGAAATTTGGAATTGAGAATTGACTGAAAAGATGGTATATAAGCATCAGTTGGAAGACTGGAGGAACATGCTTACTCGGGTCTGCAAAGGAACTGCTCATGTTTAAAAATTGAGGCATTTTTGGGGGGCACCTGGGTGGCTCAGTCGGTTGAGCGTCTGACTTCGGCTCAGGTCATGATCTCACGGTGTGTGAGTGCGAGCCCCACGTCGGGCTTTGTGCTGATAACGTGGAGCCTGGAGCCTGCTTTGGATTCTGTGTCTCCCTCCCTCTCTGCCCCTCACCCGCTCACACTCTGTCTCTGTCTCTCAAATAAACATTTTTAAAATTAAAAAAAAATTGAGGCATTTTTCCTTTGTGTCTAACAGCTTAATAACCTAATGGGTGGTTCATCTCCCTGCCTTGAATTTCACATTCTCTGTGGTTTAAGCCAAAATTCTTTAAGACAAAAAGCATGTAGCAGTTACGTCTTTCCATAAAAACCTATTACATGGACATTACATTTATTACTGGGAGTTGTAGGTATAGACATATATAAAAACAACTCTAGGAGTGCCTGACTGGCTCGGTTGGTGGAGTATGCAAATCTTGGTCTCAGTGTTGTGGGTCTGAGCCCCATGTTGGGTGTAGAGATTACTTTAAAATAAAATCTTAAAAAACAAAAACAAAAACTGAATTACACTGAAGGAAGAGTCAACATTTTATTCCCTATATTAGCAAATGATATGATGGTCATCTATGTAGTTGTACAAACTAGAAAGGAGCCTGTTTCTCCTTTACACCCACTCCCATATCCCATTAGTTATGAAGTCCTGCTTACTTTCCTTCCTAAATATTGTGTGAATTGGCTTCCTTTAATTTGTTTATATTAAATGCTGGTCTTTCCCAGAGTGTGTCTTGCAATCAGTCGTGATTTTAAAAATCTCTAGACTGGGCCACTGAATCAAATCAAGGGATTGTCCTTGAATTAGCTATTCCTTTTGTGCAGTCTGGTCCCAAACTTTAGTTCTGGGCCAAAGTGCTAACCAACCTGTCCCAGCTCACTAACAAGGCACCTCTTTGCTAACCAAGAGCAAATTCCACGTAGAGATTCAGCTTCCTTTCTTCACCTCAGACCCTTTTGAAAAGGGGCATTTTCTGGGGCGCCTGGGTGGCGCAGTCGGTTAAGCGTCCGACTTCAGCCAGGTCACGATCTCGCGGTCCGTGAGTTCGAGCCCGGCGTCGGGCTCTGGGCTGATGGCTCAGAGCCTGGAGCCTGTTTCCGATTCTGTGTCTCCCTCTCTCTCTGCCCCTCCCCCGTTCATGCTCTGTCTCTCTCTGTTCCAAAAAAAATAAATAAACGTTGAAAAAAAAAAATTAAAAAAAAAAAAAGAAAAGGGGCATTTTCTGATTCACATTTAAGTGTCTTTGGTGTGTGTAACAGTATATACAGGTCTATTTAAGTTTTTTACTATGCCAGATTCATCATGTAATAGAAATTATCTGCTGTACGATTTTCAAATTTATTAGCATATAAATTGCTCATGATAATTATTTTGCTCATAATATTTCTTAATCTGTTGCATTTATTGTAACTATAAATTAATTATAAATCATCTCTATTGTTTTACCTTTTTTGCTTCTGTTTCTTTGGTTTGCTTTATTTTAAGTTTTTATTTTTGAGAGAGCGCGCATGCATACAACAAGCAGGAGAGGGACAGAGGGGAGGGTACAGAGGATCTGAAGTGGGCTCAGCACTGACAGCAGAGAGCTAGATGCAGGGCTTGAACTCACAAATGTGAGATCATGACCTGAGCTGAAGTTCGATGCTTAACTGGCTGAGCGTTACCCAGGCACCCCTTTTGGTTTGCTTTATTGCTCTTTTTCTTTTTTAAAATTTATTTATTTATTTATTTTGAGAGAGAGCGAGAGAGAGAGTGCGCGCACGCACAAGGAGGGAGGGGTAGAGAGAAGAGACAGAATCCCAACCAGGTTCCACAGAGCCTGATGTGGGGCTCGAACTCATGAACCGTGAGATCATGATCTGAGCCAAGATTAAGAGTCAGATGCTTAACCCTGTGCTACCCAGTCATCCCTTACTGTTCTTTTTCCATCATCTTGATAAAAATGTTTTGTGTCAGTTTGGTTTTAGTCGTGTGTGTGTGGATGTTTTAAGAAAGAGTGGAAGCAAGGGAGAGGGGCAAGAGGAGAGGGGGAGAGAGAGAGAGAGAATATCTCAAGTAGGCTCCACATTGAATGTGTAGCCTGATGTGGGGCTCCATTCCATAACTCTGGGATCATGACCTGAGCTGAAATTCAGGGTGAGTCCTTCAACCATCTGAGCCACCCAAGTGCCCCTAGTCTTTTTTTTTTTCATTTATTTAAATATTCTTTTTTTTTCCTTGATAGATTCTCTTTATTTTTTCCCATTTTATCTGAACTATTACCAATAAAATTCAGTTACGATATGTTTTCATTAATAGTGTTCTAACATGTTATTTTCTGGTTTAAGAAAAAAAATTCAATACCCTTCATTTTTGAAAAATCACTATTATGGATATAAGTTTTTTGGTTGATGTATGGGTTTTTTGTTTTGTTTTTTTTGTTTTAAAATTTATCTTGTTTATTTGTTGCTGGCTAATGCATTCACATAGTTCAAAGTCCAAAAGGTATACATAGATATACAGAGAAAATATGACCCCCACTTTCCCTTCCCTCAAAGCAGCCCTTGCCAGCGTTCGTGGTATAGTGGTGAGCATAGCTGCCTTCCTCAAAGTAGCCCTTATCAGCTTCTTGTGTAGCATTCTGGAAACACTCTGTGGCTAATCAAGCAATAACAAATATATTGTCTAAATTTTTTCCCTTTTTTTTTTTTTTTTTTGGTGGTAAAATAACAAAATTTACCATTTTGAGACAGAGCACAAGCAGGGGTGGGGCAGAGAGAGAGGGACACACAGAATCCGAAGCAGGCTCAAGGCTCTGAGCTGTCAGCACAGAGCCCGATGCGGGGCTCGAACCCACAAACCGTGAGATCATGACCTGAGCCAAAGTCGGACGCTCAATCGACTGAGCCACCTAAGCACTCCACCTTTTAAGCCATTTTTAAGTGTATGTGGCATTAGGTGAATTGGCATTGAGTACATTCACATTGCTGTGCAACTATCTTTTTTTTTTTTAAACACAAATATTGTTTTGTATGTAGTATTTTCAGTATCTTTTCTCTTTTTTTTTAATTTTATTCTTTAATTTACATCCAAATTAGTTAGCATATAGTGCAACAATGATTTCAGGAGTAGATTCCTTAAATGCCCCTTACCCATTTAGCCCATCCCCCCTCCCACAACCCCTCCAGTAACCCTCTGTTTGTTCTCCATATTTAAGAGTCTCTTATGTTTTGTCCCCCTCCCTGTTTTATACTATTTTTGCTTTCCTTCCCTTGTGTTCATCTGTTCTGTGTCTTAAAGTCCTCATATGAGTGAAGTCATATTTGTCTTTCTCTGATTAATTTCGCTTAGTATAATACCCTCCAGTTCATCCACGTAGTTGCAAATGGCAAGATTTCATTCTTTTTGATTGCTGAGTAATACTCCATTGTGTGTGTGTGTGTGTGTGTGTGTGTGTGTACATCTTTATCCATTCATCCATTGATGGACATTTGGGCTCTTTCCATACTTTGGCTATTGTTGATGGTGCTACTGTAAACATTGGGGTGCATGTGCCCCTTCGAAACAGCATACCTGTATCCCTTGGGTAAATACCTAGTAGTGCAGTTGCTGGGTCGTAGGGTAGTTCTATTTTTAATTTTTTGAGGAGCCTCTGTTTTCCAGAGTGGCTGCACCAATTTGCATTCCCACCACCAGAGAAAGAGATCCTCTCTCTCCACATCCTCGCTAATACCTGTTGTTGCCTGAGTTGTTAATGTTAGCCATTCTGACAGGTGTGAGGTGGTATCTCGTTGTGGTTTTGATTTGTATTTCCCTGATGATGAGTGATGTTGAGCATTTTTTCATGTGTCGGTTAGCCATCTGGATGTCTTCTTTGGAGAAGTGTCTATTCATGTCTTTTGCCCATTTCTTCACTGGATTATTTGTTTTTTTGGGTGTTGAGTTTGATAAGTTCTTTATAGATCTTGGATACTAACCCTTTATCTGATATGTCGTTTACAAATATCTTCTCCCATTCTGTTGGTTGCCTTCTGGTTTTGCTGATTGTTTCCTTCGTTGTGCAAAAGCTTTTTATTTTGATGAGGTCCCAATAGTTTATTTTTACTTTTGTTTCCCTTGCCTCCAGAGACCTGTTGAGTAAGAAGTTGCTGTGGTCAAGATCAAAGAGGTTTTGCCTGCCTCCTCCTTGAGGATTTTGATGGCTTCCTGTCTTAATTTTAGGTCTTTCATCCATTTTGAATTTATTTTTGTGTATGGTGTAAGAAAGTGGTCCAAGTTCATTTTTCTGCATGTTGCTGTCCAGTTTTCCCAGCACCACTTGCTGAAGAGACTGTCTTTATTCCATTGGATATTCTTTCCTGCTTTGTCAAAGATTAGTTGGCCATACGTATGTGGGTCCATTTCTGGGTTCTCTATTCTGTTCCATTGATCTGAGTGTCTGTTTTTGCGCCAGTACCATACTGTCTTGATGATTACAGCTTTGTAATACAGCTTGAAGTCCATAAAAAAGTATTCTTGAAGCTTATTTTCCATTAAGTACTGCTCTACCAGTTATACTGAAGATGTAATCATAGTGGTTTTTGTAATTCTGTGTGTTTTGAAATTTTGTCATTGCCTCCTTTCTCCCACAGTAAGAAATCTGACTCCTGTTTTTCCTTAATCCTTTTTACTTTTTGATCAATTCCCAGTATGTAACTAAACTCCAGTTACCACCTCCTCCCTTACATTAATTCCTTCCTCACTTCACCCAGGTTACAATACCTGTGCAAAGCATCTTGCTGCATGGAAGTCCTCAACTTGCTTGACCTTGTCCCTCTGCCAGGATGGCTTCCTTATTCTACTCAGGCTCCTGCACTTTGAATTGGGCTGCCCTCCTACTAGGACTTTTGCCTTACGTTTCCTAACAGGAAACAGCAGGCTCTGACATTCTTCACTGGGCTGCTGCCATACACACATTACCCTATCTTCCACCCTTCGTGGACACACTTCACATCCTGATTAGGCCCCAGCACCCTGACATGGGCCTCTGCCATAGATCTATAGATCTGACCTTGCTTGACCCCACCTAATGACTTTGGACAGGATCTTTTCAGGAGGGGGAAGGAGAATGGGAACTGCAAAAGAATGTCATTTTCTAAGTTTAATACAGTATGGTTAGAGAACATAGAATGTTTTATTCTTTGGAGACTTCTAGCTAGTATAAAGTCAGTTTTTATGACTTCTATGTGTACTGAAGGAATATATATACTCTGGGTGATTGGGGTGTGTGTGTGTGTGTGTGTGTGTGTGTGTGTGTGTATGTTATAAATTGCATTCAAATCTTTTTTTCTTAATGTTTGTTTAATTTTGAGAGAGGGAGAGAGAAGTGGGGGAGGGGCAGAGAGAAGGCAAAAGAGAATCCCAAGCAGGCTCTGCACCGTCAGTGCATAGCCCAATGCGGAGCTCAAACTCTCGAACCATAAGATCATGACCCAGTCTGAAATCAAAAGCTGGATGCTCAGCCAACTGAGCCACCCAGGTGCCGCTGCACGCCCATCTTTTACATAACTTTTTTTTTTTTTAAATATATGAAATTTATTGTCAAAATGGTTTCCATACAACACCCAGTGCTCATCCCAACAGGTGCCCTCCTCAATACCCATCACCCAATACATAACTTGCTGTATGCTTGTTCTGTTACTACTGTTTCAAGTATTTTAAGTATATAAAAAGTGTAGAGAATGGTGAACACATAGAGATTGGGGAGAGTGGTGTACCTGGAGAGAGCTTAGAAGCTCTGCATACTTTCATCACCTTATGCATGTCTTCCAGCTGGCTGTTGATTCATATCCTTTATCATATTCTTTAATAAGCTGGTAAATTAAAAAAGTGTAGAGTGAGTAGTGATATATGTATCACTCACTTTAAGAAATAAAGTATTACAGATGTAATTAAAGCCATCCAAGTCCTCTTTTTGATTCCTTTCCTTTCCTCACAGAGGTATTTACTGCCCTGAATTTGGTATTTCCTATCCCCGTGAACTTAAAATAGTAGAGCAAGGCTGCCAATTTATTATATGAGAAATATCCTCCAAAACTAGACTTTGTACCAGTGTAGACCAGAGTTGCCTACAGATGCAAGCCTCCTCTTATATCAAAAAATTTTTATCTAGCCCCTGGAAGAATGATGGGAATTTGCCAAAGAAATATTTGTGTTTTCTCTTACAGTATATCGTAAGTCAGAGCCTAAGAGCCTAAGTCTCTCAGTTGATAACTAGGTATCTAAAAATATGTATCATATATCAGGAATACTATGACAGATGTCTTATTTTTAAGGATCAAGCTGTGGTTGGTATTAGTTGATGACTGTGGTAATAAGCAAGTTATATGGCTTTTTGATTACTTAGAGCAAGTTATTCTCATGTAGGAGAGAAAATGTTAACTCTAACAAACTCATTAATTTGCATTTCTGAATTACCTTTGATAGCTAATTACAGGTATGGTTATATAAAACAACAGACACTGTTCAGCTGACTTGTCTAAAATCCTTAAAAGAGGGGCGCCTGGGTGGCGCAGTCGGTTAAGCATCCGACTTCAGCCAGGTCACGATCTCGCGGTCCGTGAGTTCGAGCCCCGCGTCGGGCTCTGGGCTGATGGCTCGGAGCCTGGAGCCTGTTTCCGATTCTGTGTCTCCCTCTCTCTCTGCCCCTCCCCTGTTCATGCTCTGTCTCTCTCTGTCCCAAAAATAAATAAACGTTGAAAAAAAAAAATTTAAAATCCTTAAAAGAATTATAGCCAGTTATTTTGTTGCTATAGGCGGTGACACATTAAATTAATGTCTAAGTTGGACCTAAAAGTTTTAACTACTAATACCTTTTATTGATTGATCATTTGACTGTGTCTCATTTTAGCAATTATATGTAATAATGATTTTGCTTCTTGTGATAGTGTTATTTTGCTTTTTCACTTATAGTGATAGATTCCTGTGGCCTTTAAATGATTGAAAAATGATGGAAATGGATCCAAAATAAAAAGTGACTACTCTACTGAAGCAGTAGAAGATTCTTCATAGTACCCTCCAGCTCAGTTCAGTCTTCAGGAGAGGCAGAACAAGTGAAATACAGCAAACTGAAGAGAGAAAAACCTCAGCGTTGGAACTGTTTTACTCCTTAACTACTCCTTAACTTCTTTCCTTCTGCTTGTTTTAATTTTGCTGTGAATTTATAAATAGTGAAGACCAAAGAAATAGAAGATACATTTGGGAGCTTTATATAACAAAGAAATTTGCCTTGAGAGCTGCTATTCTTTAGAGGGAAACATATATCAAGTTCTTGTCTGATTAAAAACAAACAAGATTTCTTATGCCCTTAGATTTTGAATATTAAAACAGATATAAATATCTGCATACTTTTTAGCAGCTGTGTAGGAATAATGAGATTTGTAAATTAAGGACTTTGTCATGTGGATGTTTTGCCTTTAGAATTGATTGTTCAGAAGATCTTTTATAACTCTTTAATGTTATATTTTTGACTATTGCTTTGATGGCATTATTTGCCCACACATGAGTTAACCTGTCTTTCTAGCTATGACCTTGTTATGAACAGTGTTTGCACTCAATGTGCAGATGTCCATGTATTATCTATTTAAACAACATCATAGTGCCGTCACTCAAGGAAGTTGAATGAGGTGAACGTAGACACAGCTCTTTCCCCTTCCCCCCATTTTTTAAATGTAACAAATACTTTTTATGTTCCCCTTCCCCCTTCCCCTTTCCCTTTCCCCTTTTTGGAAACGTGTCAGGAATTAGATAGTTAAAGATGAGCAATTGAGGGGACTGAGAGCGATCCACACAGAGTCTGGCTTCCTTGTGCTTTATCACAAGGCGTGCTGCTGGCCAGCCTATTTAAGCACCCTTTTAACAAGACAACCTCGTGGGAAATCCAGCTGACAGACTCAAGGAGTTTGGGAAACAGGACCACAGAGGTTACACTCTGGGGTAAATATTCTCCTATATCTAACTTTGGAAGAAGACTGTGTATGTATCTGTATCATGGAAAATACATACTGTTTTCTGGTGTATTTAATTTTGGAGATCTTTAGTGGGATGGTTTAGAGACACCAATGGATCTCTTAGGAAACCTGATGCTAGTGGGTGTTGGAGGAAATTAATGTGAACTAAATAGAATAACTTTTTTTGTTGTTTAATGTTTATTTTTGAGAGAGAGAGCGTGAGTTGGGGAGGGGCACAGAGAGAGGGAGACACAGAATCTGAAGCAGGCTCCAGGCTCTGAGCTGTCTGCACAGAGCCTGACACGGGGCTCGAACTCACAAGCTGTGAGGTCATGACCTGAGCCGAAGTTGGACACTTAACCAACTGAGCCACCCAGGCACCCCAAGAATGACTCTTTGAGAGATTGCATCTTCCTTCTCTAGGAAGGTCTTTTCTACTGCTTTTTCACAATTTGCCTGAGTACCTGAAGCAGGTTAATCTTTTCATAAGAATCAGTAGTTTTAAGTAGGTGTTTATTCTTTTTGGTTTTTTCAAACCTTTCGCTATTTGTTTTTAAAATGTTTATTTTTTGAGAGCAAGGAATCCCAAGCTGGCTCCACACTGTCAGTGCAGAGCCCGATGCAGGGCTCAAACTCATAAACCGTGAGATCATGACCTGAGCCAAAACCAAGAATCAGATGCTTAACTGACTGAGCCACCCAGGCACCCCAGGTGTTTATTCTTAAGGTTCTTCTCATAAAACTCAAGAATTCATAACCTTCCAGGTTTATGTCACCTTTTTCTGTTCATGTGTTTTTCATACTCATATATTCATGGACTGCTGCTCCTGTTTAGAATTTTGAAGTATGTCTGATAAGTAGTCTTAGAGAGGCTCAGAGGGTAGGTCTTTTTATAAAGAGAGGATCTTAGAGTAATCAGATTCTTTTGTACATTGGTATCCAGGTCTTGCAAGCATAAGTGATTAGAGTTTTCTCATTTTCAGATCCTGGCCATGAGGTTGGATGCCTCACCTTGCTGAAAAGAGACACTGGACCTAAATGGCGCAGCATGACTTTGTTCCTGCTTGGCTAAATTTCTCAACACCACAGTCAGCTAAGGTACTGTTCTTCATTCCTATAGTAACTTTCCAAATAACAGTTTTATCCCCAACTTGTTGACAGCCTCTCTTTTACAGTCTAAGTGTTTTTTGTATATTCAGCCTTGCCTGAGGGTTTAAAGTGTGTTTTCATCAGCTTTACTACATTTCTTTTAATAGGATATAAATAATTAGGCAGTCTAAGTCAGTCAGTGTGTGCCCTGCCACTGCCAAGTGTGTCTCCCCACCCACCCCCCATTTTTCATTACATGCTAAGCTTTTCTCATGTGGCACACAAGATTTCCTGGATTAGGTGCACTACACTTTGGAACTAAAACATATTTGCTTACCTATTATTTAGGTACAAAGGGGCAGGGGTAAAGGGGAAATGTTTTTTGGGGGAAATGGACCTTTGGAATGAATGTATATTTGTGTATAGTAACAGATGAGAAGGAAAAGGGAGAGGCATTGATTGACTACTATGTGGATCTCAGATTAAATCTTAGAAATTTTCTTTTAGGGGCACCTGGGCGGCTCAGTTGGCTGAGCATCCAACTTCAGTTCAGGTTATGATCTCACAGTTTGTGAGTTTGAGCCCTGCATTGGGCTTGCTGCTGTCAGTGCATAAGTGCAACTTTTCTGTCCCCCTCTCTCTGCCACTCCCCTGCTCACACTCTCTCTCCCAAAAATAAATATTAAAAAAATAGAAACTGTTTTAGAGATAATAATCTGCTTAACGATTTCAGGGGAAAATGTGTGTTGAATTAGGAATAAAGACAAATGAAAACAGCCAGTTCATATGAAGTAAAGTAGTCCTAGTCACAGTACACAGAAGAACAGCCTAAGTTATTGATAAAAGAAACCTTTGGGAAGTTAATAAACTTAAAAATGCTTCCCAAGGAGGGACAAAGTTGATTGGTAATCTCAAAAAAAAAAAAAAAAAAAAGGCCCATCTTCCCTATTTTTAAATGTGATTTTTGGGACAGATACTCCTTATCTGCCTAGACCCACAACCTTTTTCTCTGAACTTCATTTTGAATTGCCCTTTTGAAATTCCCAAGATCTCATAATTGGCATAATTTTGACCCAAACCTTGGGGATGGTGGGTCTGAGGGAGTAGGGGTGAGATCCAGGAAAGCATTTAAAAGTATGTAGATCTTATCTGCAAAGATAATCTAGCACAGTGAAGTAAGTAAAAAGAATTGGGAAATATGGTTTGACTATTGCCAGTAAAGTTACAATAAACAAAGTTGTGTAGCATTGGCATAAGCATAGACATAAAGCAATGGAATAGAATATTCAGAAATTGTCCTATAGGTATAGTCAGTTGATTTTTTTACTAAAATGCCAAGGTAATTTAATGTAGAAGTGATAGTCTTTTTAGGAAATGGTTCTAGAACTGGATATAAATATGGGTGGGGGGGAGTGAGAACCTTGACTTCAACCTTCATATCACACACAAAAATTAGCTTGAAGTGGATAATAACCTAATTTAAAGAGCTAAAAACCATAAAACTTCTGGAAGAAAGGAGAAAGATCTTTGTAACCCATTAGAATTGGCTAAAATAAGCAATACTAACAATACCAAGTGTTGGTGAGGATATTAATAATAAGAAAATAAATGCAAAGATATCTGTGCCCCAACCTGTAGTTTTCCTCTAAGCCTTTGTCAAATATATCCATATTTTTCACAACTTCTTAGACTTTGTTCTCTCATTGGAAACTAAAGAATGTTCTAGAATAAAATTATTTGGAATAGGGAGGGAAATGAGAGTTCATCTGTATTTCTCAAACTGCTTCCTTTTCTTTTTTTTTTTTTTTTTTTTTTTTTAATTTTTTTTTTCAACGTTTATTTATTTTTTTTTGGGACAGAGAGAGACAGAGCATGAACAGGGGAGGGGCAGAGAAAGAGGGAGACACAGAATCGGAAACAGACTCCAGGCTCCGAGCCGTCAGCCCAGAGCCTGACGCGGGGCTCGAACTCACGGACCGCGAGATCGTGACCTGGCTGAAGTCGGACGCTTAACCGACTGCGCCACCCAGGCGCCCCAACTGCTTCCTTTTCATGATGTAACCGCAAAGACTTATTTTCCCTGACCTCTTTCTTCATGTGTAAATGAGTAAAATGAGAATGATGCCAAATTATAGTGCTGTTATGAATATTAAGTGACATTCAGAACTAAATGTTTTATAAAACTATAAAAACTGGGGCGCCTGGGTGGCGCAGTCGGTTAAGCGTCCGACTTCAGCCAGGTCACGATCTCGCGGTCCGTGAGTTCGAGCCCCGCGTCAGGCTCTGGGCTGATGGCTCGGAGCCTGGAGCCTGTTTCTGATTCTGTGTCTCCCTCTCTCTCTGCCCCTCCCCCGTTCATGCTCTGTCTCTCTCTGTCCCAAAAATAAATAAACGTTGAAAAAAAAAAAAATTTTTAAAAAAACTATAAAAACTGTGTAGGTGTTAATGGCCTCAAGGTGATGTGGTATTTAAACCATTTCTTTCTCTCCAATTCTAGAATAACTTACGGAAGTAATAAAGCTGTTTAGGATTTAAAAATAATTGTTTTAATGTTTATTTTATTTTTGAGAATGAGTGGGGGAGGGCAGAGAGAGAGGGAGACACAGAATCCGAAGCAGGCTCCAGACTCTGAGCAGTCAGCACAGAGCCCGAAGCAGCTCTCGAACTCACAAACCATGAGATCATGACCTGAACCAAAGTCGGACACTTAACCAACTGAACCACCCAGGCGCCCTGAGAATTTTTGAAAGCAAGCATCTTTTCCTTTCCTGTTGCAATATTAACTTAATATCTTTAAGTGTAAAGTTGGAGGTCTTATTTATGGATATCAACAGGGTTTTTGTTCACTCTCTCATGCAAATAAATGAGTATCTCTCCTCTTCTGGAATATAGAAAATGAGTTAATGATTGAGTATGTAACCTAGGACTTCTCTAACTCATGGGCCTATAGTACCCTTATTATGGCCTGTATGCTCATAATGGGGTTTCTGCCAGTGTTACTTGTTTTCTAAAAGGCTGATGCGAAACCTAAGATACTGAGATTGATATCTTAACTGTTTGCTTCTCTATACTTTATCATCTTAGTCACCTACAGCCACCTTCGAAAAACACGGAGAACACCTACCCCGAGGAGACCGTAGATTTGGAGTAAGCCGTCGTCGACATAATTCCTCTGATGGCTTTTTTAACAATGGACCTCTACGAACTACAGGAGGTAAGCCATGCCCAACTTCTGTGACTATATTTAAACTACTCAGAGCAAGCCCACATTGAGGGATGCAAGTCTGTCCATAATCTTGAAATGATGATGTTTTTTGAACATATTTTTCAATTAGATCTCCTATTGTCATTATTCAGTTACATTGGCTTTCTAACATTCTTGTGTTCTCCTATGTCATTTATTTATTTGGAAGATTTCATATAGAAATTACATAAAAGAAAAAGATGTATTTTGTGATTTCTTTTTTGTGGGCTTAATCTTTTATTTATTTGTTTGTTTATTATTTTTTGAGGGAGGGAGAGAGCAAGTGGAGGAGGGGCAGAGAGGGAGATAGAGGATCTCAAGCAGGCTCCATACTATTAGTGCAGAGCCCGATGCAGGGCTTGATCCCGCGAACTGTGAGATTATGACCTGAGCCGAAATCAAGAGTCAGATGCTTAACTGACTGAGCCACCAAGGTGCCCCTTAATCTTTTATTTTTATTTTAAAAGATCCCCTAAAGTGCTTTTGGTAGTACTGTAAATCAGATCAGGAAGCAAAAATGTAATGTGTTACTTTTCCTTACTATTCCAGATTCCTGGCACCAGCCCTCCCTGTTCCGCCACGATTCTGTGGACTCTGGTGTCTCTAAGGGAACATATGCTGGAATCACAGGGAATCTATCTGGTTGGCATGGCTCCTCCCGAGGTCATGATGGCATGAGCCAGCGTAGTGGGGGTGGCACAGGGAACCATCGCCACTGGAATGGCAGCTTCCACTCCCGGAAAGGCTGTGCCTTTCAGGAGAAGCCACCTACAGAGATTAGAGAAGAAAAGAAAGAAGACAAGGTGGAAAAATTACAATTCGAAGAGGAAGACTTTGTAAGTATCAAAGTGTAGATGTTTAATTAAAACCTAACAAATAATGCCATAAATATAAGACCCTGTTAATAATAAGAATATTGAAGAAATTGCTAAAAAAGGAAGTCCCTAAATTTAGATTTTTATTGTTTTTAGATGGAGTTGATTTGTATGAAGATAATGACCAAAATTCCTTTTTTTGTTTTTTTTTTTTTTTAATGACCAAAATTCCTGTGTAACTTTTCGCACATCATCATGTTTTTCATCTTTATGCCTTCGAAACTTTAAAAAGTTCTTAATTGCCTTTGTTTTATAAGGTTTAACATTCAAAATTCAGTATTCAAATTATGTAAAAATGGTCTTGCATCTTAAATTGTCTTTCTCCAGTTATCGTAAGAGGTCTTTTTCTCTTGATTTTTCCCTCTTATATAAAATAATTGTGATGTTATAAATATGCAGTTGTGAGTATTTAAGCTCCTTCCTATATATAAGTAAAACTTTGCTATTGTGTGTTGAATTAATATGCCTTTTGGCCTTTCAACCTAAAGTAGAGTTTTTAGTGTGCCTTAAAAAAAAAGTCGAGTATATTTTATTTAACAAAATATATCTAAATTATTGACATTTTAATATGTAATTGATATCTTTAAATTATTGAGATAATTTATGTTATTTTTTGTACCGGATCTTCAAGATCCTTTGTGTATCCTCTACTTGTTTGTAGTATAATCTCAGTATAAATGACACACTTCCTGAATGCTCAACAACTACATGTAGGTAGTGGCTACCATATTGAACAGCGCAGCTCTAGTTATTTATTTTTATAATTTATCTTTTTGAGAGAGAGAAAGTGCAAGTGGAGAGGGGCAGAGAGACAGAGAGAGAGGGAAAATCCTAAGCAGGCTCTACAGTGACAGTGTGACAGTCTAACACACAAAGTGTTAGACAGTGTGACAGTCTAACAACAACAAAGATGCTAAAGCAGACCAACAGAGAAAGAAATGTGGAGAAAGAACTATATATACATACATGCACACACACACACACACACACACACACACACACTCTGTCTCTCTCTCTCTCTCCCTCCCTCCCTCCCTCTCCCTCCCTTCCTCCCGCCCCCTCCCTCCCTCTCCCCGTCTCCCCCTTTTTCTCACAGCGTACAAAAAAATGAATTTGGGAGGAATTATAGACCCAAATGTATGGCCTAAAACTGTAAAGGTTCTAGAAGAAAACTTGGGGGAATATCTTTATGGCTTAGAGGGTAGAAAAAGATTTCTTTGGACATAGGAAACAATAACCATAAAGAAAAACATTGATGAATCAAATTTCATCAAAATGTAAAACATCTGCTTATCTCACAGACTGAGAAAATATTTGCAAAACATATACGAAAAGGGACCTGTATATATAATATGAATAACTCTTACAACTTAATAATAAAAAGACAATATTTTATATATACAGTAAATATATATATGGTTTGTGAGCATAATTCATTCTGGAAACATGCTTGTAATCCAAAGCAGTTGTATATCACGGCGAATTTCCGTGTAAGAAATATTGGAAACTCAGATAATTCATCCCACAACCCAAAAATATTCATATAAAAATGATTGCAATACTGTAATATAATACAAAATAACAAAATAAAATACAAAATATAAAGAAAAATAATTGGCACTTACCTTTGAAAACCTTTGTGGTTGGTATGAGGGAAACGAGGATGGTTATTGGATGACTTTCACTATCACTAATGGAATCACTGCTGTCTTTTGGTTCAATGGAATCGTTTTCTTTTCATGCAGTTTTAACGAGGAACCTATCCAATGGCACTTGCTTTTGCCTCCTTTTGAGGATTTTACAGAAATGTGATATTGGATTGTTGTTAAGCAGATTCGTCGCTCGCACTGCTACAGCTTTATTGAGGTGGTGCTTTTCTACAAAGTTTGCACTGTTTGCCACATTTTACACATCTCCCTAATCTCATTTGAAGTGAAGGATTCATCCACCTTTTTCTCCTCCTCCTCTGCAGACATGATGCAGACGTAGACGTCTTTTTTTTTTTTTTTAATGTTTATTCATTTTTGAAAGGCAGAGACAGAGCACAAGCAGGGGAGGAGCAGAGAGAGGGGGGACACAGAATCTGAAGCAGGCTCCAGGCTCTGAGCTGTCAGCACAGAGCCCGACACGGGGCTCGAACTCACAAGCCATGAGATCATGACCTGAACTGAAGTCAGACACTCAACCGACTGAGCCATCCAGGCGCCCCCAGATGTAGATGTCTTCTAAAATCTTGCAATTTTAGCAACTTGCAAACTTTGTTCTTACTTCTTGATGGTTTTCTTTTTTTTTTTTTTCTTTTGTTTATTTTTGAGAGAGAGAGAGAGTGTGAGTGGGCAAGGGGCAGAGAGGGAGGGAGCCTGATGTGGGGCTCAAACTCACGAAAAGTGAGATCATGACCTGAGCCAAAGTCAGATGCTTAACTGACTGAGCCATGCAGGCACCCCACAATGATTTCCTTAACTTTCACTGTAATCATCTCCTCCTTCTCCCTGCCTGCCTTTTCAACCTTTTTGTGCATGGGGGCCATTGTATACACTGGCACCGATGTTGACTACCGGACAGTATTAATAAACTCTTGTCATACACTGTATTTAATGTAACTGGCAATAAGGCAGCAGAGGAAAGGGTCTATATCTGCAGGTAGCCTGACCTAGAATGAAGCAAATCATTCCTGAGCTTACTCTTATATGGAAAAGCAAAGAACTGTCCATAGGTGCTTTAAAGTGACAAAAAATACGCTAGTGCCAGGTGTGGGCACCTTCCAGTGTTCTGAAAAATCACTGATTTTTGCCAAAACCCGTGGCCTCTGAGACCAAGCATCCAAGTATGGGAGACGATCACCCACAATCTGCAGCGAGCAAAAGAGAACTATTGACTCAATTATGATCATGTGATGCTTGGCATCATGTACTATTTGTATTGCAAGACATCGTTCATTTATCAAGTTAAAATTTATTAGAAATATTTGCTCATCTTATGGAACACTTGCAAAGCAAGTTACTTGAAATCCAAGGTTTTACTGTATTTTATTTCTTTGAAGTAACCTCTATGTCCAATGTGGGACCCAAACTCATGACTCCAAGATCAAGAGTCACATGTTCTACCAGCTGAGCCAGCCAGGTACCCCAACAACTCAGTATTTTAAAAATGAGCAAGATTTATGAGAACCATAATGAACCTCTCAATAGATGCAGAAAAAGCATTTGACAAAATACAACATCCATTCTTGATAAAAACTCAACAAAGTAGAGATTGAACATACCTCAACATCATTAAGGCCATATACAAAAGACCTACAGCTAATATCATCCTCGATGGGGAAAAACTGAAAACTTTTTCCTGTGGTTAGGAACAAGATTACAGATGTCCAGTTTCACCATTACTATTTAACATCGTACTGGAAGTCTTATTAGCCTTAGCAATCAGACAACAAAACGAAATAAAAGGCAATCCAGATGGGCAAGGAAGAAGTCAAACTTTCACTATTTGCAGACAGCGTGATACTCTATGTAGAAAACCCAAAAGTCTCCACCAAAAATTGCTAGAACTAATACATGAATTTAGCAAAGTTGCAGAATATAAAATCAATATACAAAAATCTGTTGCATTTCTATACACCGATAACAGCAGAAAAATAAATCAAGGAACTGATCCCATTTGCATTTGCACCTAAAACAGTTAGATATGTAGGAATAAACCTAACCAAAGAGGTAAAAGATCTGTACTCTGAAAATTACATAAAACTTCTGAAAGAAAGTGAAGAGGTTATGAAGAAATGGAAAAGCATTCCATACTCATGGGTTAGAAGAACATAGTTAAAATGTGTATACCGCTCAAAGCAATGTATACATTTAATGTATACCCATCAAAATACCACCAGCATTTTTCACAAATCTGAAACAAACAGTCTTCAAATTTGTATGGAACCATAAAAGACCCTGAATAGCCATAACAATCCTGAAAAATAAAAATAAAATTGGAGGCACCATGATTCTGAATTTCAACCTATATTATAAAGCTGTACTCATCAAGACAACATGGTATTGGCTCAAAAACAGACATAGATCAGTGGAACAGAACAGAAAACCCAGAAATGGACCTACAGTTATATGGTCAAATAATCTTCAGCAAAGCAAGAAAGAATATCCAGGTGAAAAAATACTTTCTTCAACAAATAGTTTTGTGGGAACTGGGCAGCCACATGTAGAAGAATGAAACTGGACCACTTTCTTATACCATACACAAAAATAAATTAAAAATGGATGAGAGACCTAAATGTGAGATAGGAAACCATCAAAATCTTAGAGGAGAACACAGTTCAGTAACCTCTGTGACCTCATCCTGAGCAACTTCTTACTAGACACATCACTGGAGAAAAGGGAAACAAAAGCAAAAGTGAACTGTTGGGACCTCATCAAGATAAAACGCTTCAGCACAGCAAAGGAAACCACAAAATTAAAAGGCAGCCTACAGAATAGGAGAAGATATTTGCAAACTATATACCTGATAAAGGGTTAGTATCCAAAATCTATAAAGAACTTCTCAAACTCAACACTCAAAAAACAAATAACCCAGTTAAGAAGTGGGCAGTAGACATGAATCGACACTCTTCAAAAGAAGACATCCATATGGCTAACAGACACATGAAAAGATGCTCAACATCACTCATCATCAGGGAAATACAAATCAAAACCATGATGAGATATCACCTCACACCTGTTAGAATGGCTAAAGTTAACATAAGAAACAGCAGGTGTTGGCGCGGATGTGGAGAAAGGATGTGCCCTGTTGGTGGGAATGCAGACTGGTGCAGCCACTCTGGAGAACAGTATGGAGGTTCCTCAAAAAACTAAAAATAGAACTACCCTATGACCCAACAATTATGCTACTAGGTATTTACCCAAAGGATACAAAAATACAGATTCAAAGGGGGACATGCACCCCAATGTTTATAGCAGCATTATCTACAATAGCCAAACTATGGCAAAGAGCCCATGTGTCCGTCGACTAATGGATGGATAAAGATGTGGTGTACATATATAATAGAGTATTACTCAGCCATCAAAAAGAATGAAACCTTGTCATTTGGTTTCATGGATGCAGAGATGGATGCAGCTAGAGTATTATGCTAAGCAAAATAAGTCAGAGAAAGATACCATAGGATTTCACTTACCTGTGGATTTTAAGAAACAAAACAGATGAACATATGCAAGGGGGTAGGGAAGAGGGAGAAACAAGCCATAAGAGACTCTTAAAGATAGAAAACAAACAGGATTGATGGAGGTGGGTGTGAAATGGGCTAGATGAGTGATGGGTATTAAGGAGGGCACTTGTTATGATGAGCACTGGGTGTTGTATGTAAGTGATGAATCACTGAATTCTTCTTGTGAAACCAATATTGCACAGTATGTTAACTAATTAGAATTTAAATAAAAATTTGAAAAGAAAAAAATGAGCAAGATTTGAACAGATACTTCGCAAAGGAGGATACTCAAATGTCCAGTAGGCACATGGAGAAAATAATCATTGTCATTAGTTGCAAGGGAAATGTGGAAATTCAAATTAAGACCATTGTGAGATATTGCTACCCACACTCCAGAATGGCTAAAATTTATAAGTCTGAAAACACTAAATTCGGTCACATTTTAGAGCATTTGGAACTCTCATACATTACAGGAACATGAAGTAGTCTAACCATTTTGGGAAAAGCTATGGTAGTTTTTTGTAAAACTACATTATGACCCAGCACTTCTAGATATTTATTTATAGATACTCAAGAGAAACGAAGGTAAATGTTCATTTATTTTAATTTTATTCATAATAGCACCAAACTGGAAACAGTTTAAATATCTGTTGACCCAAGAATAGAAAAGTTGTGGTGTAATCATGTAATGAATTACATATTTGTTAATAAAAAGGAGTGACTGATAAAACAACATGACGAGTTTCAGTGTACCATTACACAAAATGGTACATACCATCTGGTTCTATTTATGTGCCTATTCTAGAATAAGCAAGTAATGTATGGTGGGAAAGAAAATCCAAACAGTGGTTGCTTGTGTGAAGTGGGGATTGACTGCAGAGGGCAAAAGGAACTTTCTTGTTGTAGAAGGTAGTTTTTATTTTTATAGAGGTTGAGGAGTTAAGAGCATTTTTCAAAACTCATAGAATGGTATACTTGGTATATGTGCATTTCACTCTGTATTTTATTTTATTAAAAAAATAGATGGGCGCCTGGGTGGCTCAGTCAGTTAAGCATCCAACTTTTAATTTTGGTTTGGGTCATGATCTCATGGTTCGTGGGATCAAGCCCATGTCAGACTCTGCAATGACGACATGGAGCCTGATTGGGATTCTCTCCCTCTTTCTGCCCCTACCCCCGCATGTGCGTGCTCTCTCTCTTTCCCTCCCTCTCTCTCAAAATAAATAAACTTAAAAAATAGATTAACATCACCAGTCATGGGGGAAATAAATATAATAAGCCTTCTGATGTGATGCATTGAGAATGCAACCTCACCTTTGTGAACTCCTTCCAGAAATGCATAGCCTGAATCTAACCATAAGGAAATACCACACACACTCAAATTGAAGTTTTACTAAAGAATTACAAAAGATTCTACAAAAGAAGTAGCGTCTACTTTTTAAAAATGTTGTCATGAAAGAAAAGTTCCAGGTTAAAGAAAACTAAAGAGATAAGACAACTAAAGGAAACACGTTCAGGGTGCCTGGCTTGCTTAGTCAGTGAGACTCTTGATCTCTGGGTCATGAGTTCGAGCCTCACATTGGGCGTGGAGCCTATGCAAAAAAAAAAAGCACGTAGTCCCAGATTGGATACTGGATGAGAGAAAAACAATGTACATTTTAAAAATTTTGTTTTGCTACGAAACTAATCAGTATTACAATTTGAATAAGTGTTATAGATTAGATAGTAGTATTTGTTGATGTTAATTGCCCAGTCTTTTTTTTTTTTTTAACGTTTATTTATTTTTGAGACAGAGACAGAGCATGAACAGGGGAGGGTCACAGAGAGAGGGAGACACAGAATCTGAAACAGGCTCCAGGCTCTGAGCTGTCAGCACAGAGCCCGACGCAGGGCTCGAACTCACGGACCGCGAGATCATGACCTGAGCCGAAGTCAGACGCTTAACTGACCAAGCCACCCAGGCGCCCCATGCCCAGTCTTTATAATTGCATTGTGATTATGTAAAGAATGTGCTTTTGAAGAAACACATAATAAAGTATTTATGGGTAAATGGTATCAAGTCCTTCAGCTTGCAAATGGTTCAAGAAAAAATAATTAGAATGTTGGAGCAAATGTAAAATGGTGACATGAGAATCTAGACATCTGTGCAGAATATAAAGAAATTCTTTGAATTATTTTTGCAACTTTGTTGTAACTCTGTAATTATTTCAAAATAATAAGAAAGAATACAGAGCAACTGGAATCGAAGAACCAGAAAAAAATCCATGGGCATTATCTACAGCAAAACAAAGTGAGGTGTTAAACAGGAACAAACCACAAAACTATAATACCTGGGTGGTGGCAGCATTTGTGCAGGAAAAAATTGGAGGAAGCATAGGATATCTGACAGCCCCCAAAAGAGGCAGGCAGCAGTTGTTTCTAGATGGCTTAGAGCGTTAATTGGAGAACAGCTGAAAATTAGGAGTGGTTTTACAAAACTAGTCAGTCAATACAGAAGTCTGGAATGAGGTATAAAGGGTCTGGTTGAATCAGTTAGGAGAGAAAAGCCACACAATAGTTTCAACAGGGAAAGTACAGGATTGGGGAACAGTTGACTAGCAATAAAGAGAACACTGAAGAGTATCAAAGTAGCAGGTGTAGGGAATAGCCATTAACCCTAGGGCT
The DNA here is from genome assembly GCF_007474595.2 of Lynx canadensis. Classification (NCBI taxonomy): domain Eukaryota; kingdom Metazoa; phylum Chordata; class Mammalia; order Carnivora; family Felidae; genus Lynx; species Lynx canadensis. The sequence goes on along the minus strand of NC_044310.1, from coordinate 35,765,383 downwards.
AAGATAGAGTACTCAAGGAAGAGTATCCCCATTCCCCCATCACCACCAGACCTTGTGAGGAAGGGCTTAGCTGTGGTTTACTGAATGACAGAACAGTTGTTCAGGTGCTTCTCCAGAGAACATGTTGGAAATCTGCCCTCTTAAGTACCTGGTAAAGCTGTTCAGATGTCACTCTGCTGTAAAATCACTCAAGTCAAAGCTCATTTGCACTTTAGAACCTGGCTTAGCAGGAACTGGGTGCTGCAGGAGCCTGCTGAGTAAGCACACCGGAGTAAGAAGCAGAAGTCTCTCTTGCTGTACTGACAAAACTTAACCTGACAGCTGGCAAAGGGAAAAATTTTAAGTGTTCAGACACATTTACAAAGAGTAGGCAGAAAGGATGACTTTGGGACTAAGGCAATAGTTGATAACTAGCACCGGGCACTATCATTGTTTATATTAACCAACCAGTATTCCCTTCCAGAATGTAGCCCCTCACTGAACACAAAGCTTTTGGAAATAGAATCCAGATTGAGCTACAGAAATGGAAAACATAGAGACAAAGGAAAAAGAAGGTTCAGATAAAAGGGAGGGAAGAAGGTGGGGACAATAGCCTGGACATGAAAGAAACTAAGCCACCTTTTTTAAAATTTTTAAAACATTTTTATTTATTTTTGAGAGACAGAGACAGTGTGAGCAGGGGAAGGGCAGAGAGAGAGAGAGACAGAATTGGAAGCAGGCTCCAGGCTCCAAGATGCCAGCACAGAGCCTGACATAGGGCTTGAACCCACCAACTGTGAGATCATGACCTGAGCTGAAGTTGGATACCCAACCACCTGAGCCACTCAGGCGGCCCCATAAGCCACCATATTTTTTTAACACTATGAAAACAACAGAAAAGAGCTCTAAAGTTTGATGTCAGAAAAGCAGTCTTGACTCACATTCACAAAACTAATCATACATAAATGAACATAAAAGGATCAATAGAAGTGGCGCCTGGGTGGTGCAAACATCCAACTCCTGGTTTCAGTTCAGGTCATGATCACATGGTTCATGAGTTTGAGCCCTGCATCAGGCTCTTCGTGCAGCCTGCTTGGGATTTCTTTCTCCCTCTCTCTCTCTCTCTGCCCCTCCCTGGCTTGCTTGCTCTCTCTCTCTCAAAAACATTAAAAAAAAATTTTTAGGGGTCACAAGGATAAAGAATAGACTAGAATAACATCCTTAACAGACAATGCAACGTACACCTGTACAGCATGTCCACAAAACATAACCATTTTAAAATTTACTAGTACTACAGTACTACTATACTACTATACTATTTTAAAATTTAGATAATACCAAGAAAATGGCATAAGAACAACCTCAACCAGAAAAACTCAAGGTGCTAGAAATAAGGAAAGATACTCAAAAGGAGACTAAACGAGAAGGAACTCAAGTGAATAATCAATGTTTTCTAAGAATTAGAAGAAAATTTTTAAATGAGGGAGAAACATTAAAAGTTAGAATTGAGGAGCACCTGGGTGGCTATATTGGTTAAACGTCCAACTCTTGATTTCGGCTCAGGTCATGATCTCACAGTTCCTGTGTTGGTCTCTGCACTGACAGCATTGCACAGAGCCTGCTTGGGATTCTTTCCCTCTCTCTGCCCCTCCCCTGCTCGCACTCGTTCGTTCTCTCTCTCTCAAAATAAGTAAGAATTTATAAACAAAAGTTAAAATTGGGGCGCCTAGGTGGTTCAGTCAGTTGAGCATCCGACTTTGGCTCATGTCACGATCTCAATGGTTTGTGGGTTTGAGCCCCATGTTGAGCTCTGTGCTGATGGCTCAGAGCCTGGATCCTGCTTTGGATTCCCTCTCTCTCCCCCTCTCCTTCTCTCCCTCCTCCCTCCCTCCCTCCCTCCCTCCGTCTCTCTCTCTCTCTGTCTCTCTCTCTTTCAAAAATGAGTAAACGTTAAAAAAAAAGAAGCTAGAATTGAGAGGCATCTGGTTGGCCCAGTCAGTAGAGCATGTGACCATTGGTCTCAGGGTTGTAAGTTCAAGCCCCACTTTGGGGGTAGAGTTTACTAAATATAAAAAACTGAGGGGGGGGTGGTGCCTGGGTGGCTCAATCAGTTAAGTGTCCCACTCTTGATCTTGCTTCACGTCTTGATCTTAGGATTGTGAGTTCAAGCCCCATGTTGGTCTCCGTGCTATGTGTGAAGGCTGCTTTAAAAGTTTTTTTAATGCATCATTATTGTTTAAATGAATGAATGAGTGAATAAAAAATAAAAGGGCACCTGGGTGGCTCAATCAGTTGAGTGTCTGACTTTGGCTCAGGTCCTGATCTTGCAGTTTGTGGGTTCAAGTGCCACATCGGGCTCTGCTGACAGCTCAGAACCTGGAGGCTGCTTTGGGTTTTGTGTCTCCTTCTCTCTCTGCCCCTCCCCTGCTCATGCGCTCGCGTGCGCGCGCACTCTCTCAAACATTAAAATTTTTTGAAGAATTGAGAGATGATATACATTTGGCCAAAAATGATCCAGTATGTGTATAATAGGATCATACACACACACACACACAGAAAATCCCAAAAGAACAGGTTAATGGCTAAAAATTACAATTCAAGAATAATTCCCTGAAATACAGTAAGATTTGAAGCTATGAATTGAAAGGGCAGCCAGAACAGCCAACACCAAATAGGCTTATAAAATGCTAGATTCAAGTGAAAAAGAAAAATACCCTTTGAGCTTGTCCAAGTGACTTACAAAGAAAATCAGACTTTGATGAAGTTTTATGACAAGTCAATGGAATAACAATTACAGTACTCAAAATGTGAGCCAAAGATTTTATACTCTATCAAACTAATCTTCATTTCTAAAGTCACAAATACTAGTGTGTAGGAACTTGGAATATTGTTTCCAAGAATTTTCCTGAGGAAAGTACTAGACAAGCTTCAGACAATGAAACCTGAAAGATAAACAGAAAGATGGTAAATACTAAATATATGGCTGATTATAGAACTAAATGAGAGTTAAGAGAGTTTAGCATGTAATAGCAATGGGCTCTTAACAGTCTAGAAAAGGCATACCTTTTTTTTTTTTTTTAATTTTTGTTTTTTTAACATTTATTTACTTTTGAGACAGAGAGAGACAGAGCATGAACGGGGGAGGGTCAGAGAGAGGGAGACACAGAATGTGAAACAGGCTCCAGGCTCTGAGCTGTCAGCACAGAGCCCGACGCGGGGCTCGAACTCATAAGTCGTGAGATCATGACCTGAGCCGAAGTTGGACGCTTAACCGACTGAGCCACCCAGACGCCCCACCTTACTTTTTTTATTAGAGATCTTATTTCTGAGTAATCTCTATACCCAACTTGGGGCTTGAACTCACAATCCCAAGATCAAGAGTTGCATGCTCATGGAGCGCCTGGGTGGCTCAGTCGGTTAAGCGTCCAACTTCAGCTCAGGTTATGATCTCACGGTCTGTGAGTTCAAGCCCCACGTTGGGCTCTGTGCTGACAGAGCCTGGAGCCTGCTTTGGATTCTGTGTCTCCCTCTCGCTCTGCCCCTCCCTTGCTTAAAAATAAATAATAAACATTAAAAAAAAGAGTTGCATACTCCACTGACTGAGCCAGCCAGATGCCCCAAAAAAGTATAACTTTTTAGTGGGAGAATGGGGAGAGCCTGTACAGAATAACATTTTATTAGTCATGTTGGTGGTGTCATGTTGATTGTTACTCTGATTACTGTTGTATGTAATCTGTATGTAACTGTTGTATGTTGTATGTAATACGAGATAAAGTGGTTGAATATGATATTCTATACCTTGTGTCCTTGAAAGTCAGGATTCTTGGTGTAGAGGAAAGGAAGTATAGATATAAGATGTTTGGTAAAAACTCAAGTTTCTCAATATGAATTAGAAATATCAGGGCACATGGGTGGCTTGGTTGGTTGAGCATCCACCTCTTGTTTTTGGCTTAGGTCATGATCCCAAGGTCATGGGATCGAGCCCCATGTTGAGCTTAAGGTTGATTCTCTCTCTGCCCCTCTTCCCTCCTCGTATGCAATCTCTCTCTTAAAATAAATCTTTTAAAAAATCTATATCAGTGAGAGGTCATGTTATGATATATTCTTTGAAAACGGGTATATATTTCCAGACTCTGCTCATGGAAAAGACCTAAAAGCAGTGACCAACCTCATAGCAATTAGCATCCCTAGTACCCAGACTGTAGTCTTGAAATAGCATTTCTGGACAGGATATTTGTAAGATAAGCTTGGAACATTTTGTCATACTACATAGCAGAGAAGTGATTAAAGATTACTAGAGCTGTATCAAAAGTATTCAGTAGCCAAATTGAAGATGTTCCCACTGGCCAAATATAGATGTTTCATGCATCAGCTAAGGATATTAACTGATTAAATTTGTGAGTTCTCAGTGATACCTCACCTTAGAAATAAGCATGTAGTCTATCTTTCCCTGTGAATTTTACCATTGAGTCACCAAATAGATGAGAGGAAATTCCATTTTATGCAAGTATACTAGCTAATAAAGAAGGAATGATAAAACTGGAAGATCATTGTTTTGCAGCTTGTAGTAAGTTAATAGTTTTAGGCTATGAGCATCCATATCTGCCAGCCTCACAAAAAGAAGCATAATCAGACATTATGTGTCTCCTAGTGCACAAAGCTATCAAGAAGTTGCCTTTCCAAAATAAAGATGTGTATAGGGGAGGGGGGCAGTTCTGTAGCCTCTAGAACCAACCACCAATTTATAGGAAATATAGAGGTATAAGATATTTCAGAGTAACCTGTAAGTTAAGAGAGTTAAGAGATATTTTTTTGGAGACCAAATAATCATTTTGAGGGATATACACTTGGGTGGTAAAAGCAAAGCAAAGAGGTGTTCACCATAAGTCAGGATAATAGTTATTTTTAGAGGGGAGGGAGGTTTGTTTTTTGGGTTTATGTTGTGGTTTTTTGTTTGTTTTAGGTTTTATTTATTTATTTTTGAGAGAGAGAAAGCAGTGGGGGGCAGAGAGAGAGGGAGACAGAATCCCAAACAGGCTCTGCACTGTCAGTTAATCTGTCACTGTAACTCAGATAATGACCTGAGCCAAAATCAAGAGTCAGACACTTAACCAGCTGAGACACCCAGACACCCCTGGTTTGTTTTTTTTTAAATGAGGCTTATAAAACGTTTTCTGGTTTGGATGTTGATATTCTGTTGCTTGAACTGCCTGGTGATTTTGCCCATTTGTTTTTTGTAATTTTTTGTATCTGTGTTGTATTTTACTATTTTTAAAAAACCAATGGAGAGAGATAGAAAGTACCACACATAAAGTAGCTCTGAAAACCCTAAATGAAATGTGACTAAGAATAAAAGCTTAGGGGCACCAGGGTGGCTCAGTTGGTTGGGCATCCAACTTGGGCTCCAGTCATTATCTCACGGTTTGTGGGTTTGAGCCCCATATCAGGCTTTCTGCTTTCAGGGCAGAACCTGCTTCAGATCCTCTGTCCCCCTCTCTCTCTGCACCTTCCCCGTTCATGCTGTCTCTCAGTCTCTCTCAGAAATAAACATTAAAACGAACACAAGCCTGTTAAAACAGGAAAATACAGCTTTTATCTGTGGGGACTCCCTTTACTTGTATTTTTCTATCCAGAGGAGTGTATTTACCTGTCCTTCATATTTTGTCACTAATTTGTCCGTTTATATATTGAGTTAGTTGTTCAGTATGTATCTGTGCTTATCCTATTGTTGTGGTTCTCAACCTTGATGGGTTGAAAATACATACCTGCTGGGGTTCCATCCCTGGAGATTCTGATTCAGAAGGTTTGTAGTGGATCTGGGCATCTTTCTGTTGTTTGTTTAATGTTCTGTGGGTAATTGTGCTGAAAAGACATTTTCCTACTCTATTACCATATTGTAAAGTTTGGGCTTGAACACCAGTGTCATACTCAACCTTGTTAAGTCCAGTTTATTGCTCTTAACACTTTCCCATCCTTCCCCTCATCTCTTCCTCTATTCCTGTTACCTTCATTTCTCTCTTTATCTATGGATCTGTGGAATTGGTCTCCTAGTTGATGTTTAAACTTCTCAAATACATCCTTCAAGCTGCTTACCAGACTGTTAAAAAATTAATGAATATGGATTATGTTAACTCTGCCCAAGAGATGGATCTTCAATACCTACAGGATAAAATTTAGTCTCCCTAAAAACTAAACTGCAGTCTGGCTCTTGCCTACTTTGCAAGACATCTCTTTCAGCACAGAAGGATCCCCTCCTTCCCTAGTACTAATCATTCTAAACTATTTGCAGATTTCTGAATATTCTATTCTTTTTCACGCTTTCCTGTCCAGATGTTCATTGAGCATTCTGTTCCTGGAATCACCCATTTTCCAACTTTGGACTTCATCTTTAAAGATTCCTTCTTAGTCCTTTAACCTCTAATGGAACCTTTTCTGATAGCACTTCTTTTTCAAGCGGAATTGACCATTCCTCTTCCCTAATACGAATTTTTATCATAAACCCTGTAACCTTTTATTATGCCTGTCTACAAGTATATCTTTGTAGTGGGCACAGGGGCTCTTCTTAATTGTCTTTGTATTTCTAGCACTGTCCCTGGCACATTGTCAGCCTCTGCCCTAAAGCAGTCTTAGAATAAGTTACGAATACTACACATTTCACTGTCCAGATTGTCCTTAAATCTGAGAAAAGTGATCTACATTCTTGTTCATTCAGTTTTCTGTGCCTCCTTATTTGGCGTATATATTCCTATTGGCAGATGAGGACTTACATTTAATCTGTTCATTTTAAAAAAACAAATTTAATCCTCTTACATTAAGGGAAATGAAACCCAAGAGAGCCTAAGATTAATACAAGATCTGTTGATTTAGCATTTCAATATCTTCTGCTTACTTGATTCTGATTACAGCGTTAAATAAGTGCTGCTCATATATAATTATTTGATAGGTTCCATGGTGATGGCTACTTTGTAAAAAGTGCCAAAATAATTAGCTTTCTTTATCAACCATTAATATCCCTTTTTTCCTAGCCTTCTTTGAATCCAGAAGCTGGCAAACAGAATCAGCCATGCAGACCTATTGGGACCCCTTCTGGAGTGTGGGGTAGGTAGATTTTGCCATTTTTTTTTTTTTTAATAAATTTTTTTTTTCAACGTTTATTTATTTTTGGGACAGAGAGAGACAGAGCATGAATGGGCGAGGGGCAGAGAGAGAGGGAGACACAGAATCGGAAACAGGCTCCAGGCTCCGAGCCATCAGCCCAGAGCCTGACGCGGGGCTCGAACTCACGGACCACGAGATCGTGACCTGGCTGAAGTCGGACGCTTAACCGACTGCGCCACCCAGGCGCCCCAGATTTTGCCATTTTAAAGTCACACAACTTTAAATTTTTCTTCGCATGGAGAAGAGCAAAAATTCTTTATCTCTTTTTTGTTTGTTTGTTTCTTTATCTTTTTTTCTCATCTCATCCATTTGCACATGGTAACTAACACCTATTATCTCTTACTCTGCCCACCGAAAATACCATTGAACTGTAATGGTAGTGGAGTCCCAATACAGATAATTGAGAGCTTGTAGAGCTCTGAATTTGAAAGATTTTAAGCAAAGGGAGAATAATCTAAAGCTTATAAGTAGTAATGTTTAATTAACATTGCTAATTCATTTGTAACAATTCAATTGAATTATATGTTGTTATAATTGTCTCCTAAATATTTGGCAGGCATATATAACAATATGTACTAAGCATTCTTTCATATTATGGGATACTCTTCTAAAATGTTCTTTGAAAGGCTGCCTACTACCACATCCTATAGAGTATTTTGTTCAGCCAGGTTACACTTGATTTTTTTTTTTATTTGGTGGGGGTGGTTAGGGGGCAGGTTTGGCAGTTAAATGTTGCTTATTGTAGAAGGCAAGGTGAAAACATATACATATACCTGTTGATGTGTACATGCTGGGAGTAACTAGCCTTATAAAAAATTAACATACAAATCAATGTATTTTATACCAAATGTGATCTGTAGTTTTGAAATTGTTGGCATTTACAAATGAGACTCCCCTAGTTCCTACATTAGACCTATTCAGTCAGTAGTTAGGCATCTTATTGGGAAGGCTTTAGCATACCTGAGTACTTAATTTTGAGTTACAGAATTAAGGGTGCTTGTTGTACCATTTCCCCTTTGTTAATAGTGTAAAGCTTTGCTCCACTTTTGATCAGAAGGTCCCATGGTAGCCTCCTTCTCCCAATTTCCACATCTCTCTCCATTCCCCTGCTGACAGGAACTGCCACCCTTGGATATATTCTTGATGGCCTGAGTGATCACACCATACACTAGACATATTAAGCCCCTGAAGGACTACTAACATCTTTGGGCTTCCTGGTTGATTTATGAATTTAGCTTCATATGTTGCCTTTTTTCCTGTAGTTCTCAAGTATTGTCACTTTTGAGAATATCTGTTAAGTGCACACCAGGAAATGTTTGTCCCTCAGTCTCACCTGCCAGCTCTCTGTTGAAAGTGAGGACTTCATATAAACTGTGCTTCATGTTAACCATTGCTTGACATTCTTTTGTCTCTTCACTATTGTATTTCATAGAAAACCCACCTAGTGCCAAGCAACCTTCCAAAATGCTAGTCATCAAAAAAGTTTCCAAAGAAGATCCTTCTGCTGCCTTCTCTGCTGCATTCACCTCACCAGGATCTCACCATGCAAATGGGAACAAATCGTCAACCATGGTTCCAAGTGTCTATAAGAACCTGGTTCCTAAGCCTGCACCACCACCTTCCAAGGTATGATTTGGAATCCGTATAAGAACCTTATACAGCAGGAGTTTGGTAATAAATTAGGAAAAAAATTAGTATTTTTATTTTTTTCTGTTGAATCATTCGCCAGATACTCATTCAGTACCTAACATATATATACTACTGAATGAGTATCTGGTGAATGATTCAACAGAAAAAAAAAAAAAATAGATAATAACTGTATAGATATCTATATAGTTATATACAGATATCTATAGATATGGTTTACTCTGTCTCCAAACTCTCTACTGCTGCCAACTGCTTTCTTAGTAGGCTTCTCATTCTCATGAGCTTCATCTCATAAACCTGTTTCTCTTAATTTGCTGTTTCCATTAATAGCATCAACATCCGTTTGATCACTCGGGTGATTGTCTAGATTGGCTGCTTCTTTCCTCCTCATTACTCATTCCCCTCTACCAAGCAGTTATAAAGTCCGTGTCAGTAACTCCCTCTGTGATGTCCTGTGCCCTTTTCACCTCCCATTTACTGTTGTAGTGTCCTCTTCTATTTCTTCATCTCCCTACAGTCATCTTGTGCAGAACTGCCAGAATGATTATCATAAAACAATTTGAATATAACACATCCTTTCCTCAATCACTTTAGCGGTCCCAAACCATCTACAGAAGGGTTTGGTAAACTTTTCTGTGAAGAGCCAAATAATAAATATTTTAGGCTTTGCTGGTAACTTATGACATATGGTCTCTGTTACCTTTTCTCCCTTCCCCTTGTGTTTTTTGTTTGTTTTACAGTGCTTGAAAAATGTAAAATATTATTAGCTCATGGGCCATACAAAAACAGGCCTCTGACCCACGGGTTGTTGCTTGCCAACACTGATCTTATAATAACAGTTGCTAGACTCCTTGGCAGTGGCATGTATAATTCTTTATAGCCTAACTCTAATCCATCTTTTATATTTTACTATCGCTTCTTTCTTTTACCTGGGAAATTAGTTATCCTTCAAGTTCATGTTACCTGCTCTGTGAATCCTTTTCTATCACATACATCTAAAGATCTAAATCATCCTTTTATCTCTAATTGAGTATTGCTCTTGTCTCTTATCATAATATTTATAACACTTTATTGGATCTCTTTATTACAATTTAAAAATTTTTTTAGTGTTTTTTTAAAAATTTGTTTAACGTTTGTTTATTTTTGAGAGACAGAGCATGAGTCGTGGAGGGGCACAGAGAGAATAAGATGCAGAATCCAAAGCAGGCTCCAGGCTCTGAGCTGACGGCACAGAGCCCGATGTGGGGCTCAAACCCACGAACTGTGAAATCATGACCTGAGCCAAGGTCAGACGCTTACTGGCTGAGCCACCCAGGTGCCCCCCCCCCCAAATTTTTTTAATTTTTTTTTTTTTTTTCAACGTTTATTTATTTTTGGGACAGAGAGAGACAGAGCATGAACGGGGGAGGGGCAGAGAGAGAGGGAGACATAGAATCGGAAACCGGCTCCAGGCTCTGAGCCATCAGCCCAGAGCCCGACGCAGGGCTCGAACTCACGGACCGCGAGATCGTGACCTGGCTGAAGTCGGACGCTTAACCGACTGCGCCACCCAGGCGCCCCCCAAATTTTTTTTAATGTTTATTTATTTTTTTTTTTTTTTAATTTTTTTTTTTCAACATTTATTTATTTTTGGGACAGAGAGAGAGCATGAACGGGGGAGGGGCAGAGAGAGAGGGAGACACAGAATCGGAAACAGGCTCCAGGCTCTGAGCCATCAGCCCAGAGCCTGACGCGGGGCTCGAACTCACGGACCGCGAGATTGTGACCTGGCTGAAGTCGGACGCCTAACCGACTGCGCCACCCAGGCGCCCCTAATGTTTATTTTTGAGAGAGAGAGAGAGGCAGACACAGAATTTGAAGCCGGCCCCAGGCTCTGAGCTGTTAGCACAGTACAGCAATAACTAGAATTTACTTTGTTATTGAGAGGAATACCAGTGAGCATTTATTCATTTCCTCTGTGTGTAAGCACTGTGTTTGGTGGTTGTGAACAGTACAGAGAAGTACAACATGGGTCATGATACTCCATGAGCTGAAAATCTGATTAACAAGATATAACAATATGAAAGGTCATGTGATATATGTGAAATAAAATAATAACATGCTAATAACAAATTCTAAACAGACTTGGAATAACTAAATCACTTAAACACTATTTAGGGGGCACCTGCGTGGCTCAGTCGGTTGGGCATCCAACTTCGGCTCAGGTCAGGATCTCACAGTTCGTGGGTTCGAGTCCTACATCGGGCTCTGTGCTGACAGCTCCGTGCCTGGAGCCTGTTTTGGATTCTGTGTCTCCCTGTCTCTCTGCCCCTCCCCTGTTCACGTTCTGTCTCTGTCTCAAGAATAAATAAACATTAAAAAAAATTTTTTTTTAAATAAACACTAGTTCAGTTTAGAGGAGCAGCATCAGTTCAGATTATGACCATTGAGGAAAATTTTATTGAAAACTGTCTTTTGAACTGATCTTTGGAGGATGATTCACATTTGGATAGGCAGAAAAGAGTCTGGGGAGTATTGTACATAGTAAGAAGAGATAGTTAAATGCAAGTTCTGAAACAAGAAAACACTAGGCATATTTGAGGGATAGTGGATGATCATTTTAATTACTCCTGGGAGCACTGGGGAAATATCCAGACTGGGGGTCCTTATCCTAGTGGTAATGAATGAGGCTTTCAGGGTAGATAAGATCTCTAAGGGAAAAGGATGGAAGAGTAAAGAACGGGAAAATAAAACTTGGAGGAAATATTTAATATCTTATAAATATTAGGAAAATAACAATATAGTCCATAAGACTAAGAAATTATAATTCAGACATCAAAAAAATACTATGCTATCACAAAAATCTGGGTAGGTGAGTTTAGATAGCAACTGGGGTTGTCAACGCTTGTCAGTTGCTGCTGACCATTTGAGGAAAATAAATGAAAAATGGGTTTTGACCTTAGCAATTGGAAAGGTTTAGATGACCTTTGACTTCAGGTTTTATGAGAGTGGTGTAGGGACAAAACAAGATGTCAGGGGATCCTGGAATTACGTGGGTGGAAGTAGAGGCAGTGGCAACTTTTGAGACTTGACAGTAAAAGGAAATAGAATATATGTGGTGGTAAAGTTAAGTGAAAGGATGAAGAAATCTGTAGGAAGAAGCCCTTGGGAGCAACTTGGAATATACTTCAAAGAAGTCATTAAAGAATCATGGCTCAGGAAGAAATGAGTGGGAATAAAACTGATTGACAAGTTGAATTATCTTTGAAAGGGTATAAGATACTTGTTTCTCTGATGTAGAAGGGAAAGAATGTGAATTTAAGTCAAGGGAGCAAGTACTATCAAAGAAATAATGTGCCATGAATATTAACAGCAGGGCTTTGGAGTAGATAGAGTTCACTTTGCACATTCTTTATGATATGACCGTGGTCAGGTTTCTTACTAAGTCTCAGTTTGATCATCTATAAAATGGGGTAATAGTACCCCTCTTTTAAGGTTTTTGTGAGGAATAGATGACAAGGTTTTATGAAGTACTTAAAGCTGACATATAGTAAGTGCTAGTAAATTATAGCTATTATTATCAATATGCCATCACACTTTATGTTTGCTCCATTCCTTAAGAATTTATAAAGAATTTTTATGAGTGTTATTTAATTTGAAATGAGTGCAAGTATTCTGTTAGACTCTAGAGAGTGTAGAAATGAGTTAAGACAATGTCATGTCCTCAAACATCTAGGAACGGTTTTGAGGGTGAAGAAGTGGCAAGAACAAAAGTCAGGACACAGGGGTTAAGATTAATTTAGCCCTGTTGTGTAGGACTATCCTAAGTGGAGGGTAGAATGAAAATAGGAAAACTAAACTGTTACTGTCCTTGTAAAAGGTAATGAAGCCTGAACAGGGATGATGAAAGTGGACAGAGAAGGGAGGTGGTGAAGTCACACAGTGTGAAGCAAATTAGAGGCCAGAAACATGACATCACATGTTCTTCTGGGAAACTGGTATAGCTCTGGAGCCGTTTCACTAGAGGTGTAAAAGAGAGGAAGGTCAGATTTCAGGAACAGTTAATGAGAATGGTTGTAGATATGTGAAAAGTGAGGTATTAGAGGAAGGAAGAGGTGAGATGACTGGAAAACGTGGATTTATCCATTCATTCATTTTCTCTAGACGTTGAGTATCTGTGTATTAAAACCTGTGTCACTAGAGGCACAAAATAATCTTAGGGGTGCCTGGGTGGCTCAGTCGGTTGAGCATCAGACTCTTGATTTTGGTTCAGGGCATGATCCCAGGGTTGTGGGATCAAGCTCCCTGTCGGGCTCCATGCTGAACATGTAGCCTGGTTGGGATTCTCTCTTTCTCCCTCTGCCTCTCTTCTCTGCTCCTGTACTCTCTCTCTCTCTCTAAAATAAAACAACAACAACAAACCCCAAAATAATCTTAAAGAGTTTGCTGTCTAGTGGAGAGACAGATATAAAAAATAAATGTTCTCGGGGCACCTGGGTGGCTCAGTCAGTTAAGTGTCCAACTTTAGCTCAGGTCATGATTTTGTTGTTTGTGAGTTTGAGCCCCATGTTGAGCTCTGTATTGACAGCTCAGAGCCTGGAGCCTGCTTCAGATTGTACGTCTCCCTCTCTCTCACTCTGAAAGAGAAATAAACATAAAAAAATAAATAAACGGGGCGCCTGGGTGGCGCAGTCGGTTAGGCGTCCGACTTCAGCCAGGTCACGATCTCGCGGTCCGTGAGTTCGAGCCCCGCGTCAGGCTCTGGGCTGATGGCTCTGGGCTGATGGCTCGGAGCCTGGAGCCTGTTTCCGATTCTGTGTCTCCCTCTCTCTCTGCCCCTCCCCCGTTCATGCTCTGTCTCTCTCTGTCCCAAAAATAAATAAACATTGAAAAAAAAAATTTTTTTTAAAAAAAAAATAATAAATAAATAAATAAATAAATAAACAATAATAATAATAAATGTTCTTCTCAGAGTCTTTATAGATAAGGTCAGATTTGAACTGGGTTTTGAAGTAGAAAAGGAAAGAATTGCCATTTGTTGACATCTTCCTGTGTTCCAAGACCTTCATTAGGCCTTTTACATATATTCTATAACGTTTACTCCTCTAATCCTAGGATGTAGAAAATTCTGTAATATGAGATTACATAGCTAATAAAGTGATGGAGCCAGGACTCTTAAACCAGGTTTGACCAACTTCAATCCAGAGCTGTTTCCACTGCTCCAAAATGTCTACCATCCTGAAGGATTAAAAAAGAGGAAGTTGAGAATTTGGATTTTAGAGTCAAACTTCATGCCGCTCTCTAGGGCTATGATTTTCAGCAAGTTACTTAATTTTGCTAAACTTGTTTCCTTAAAAATAAATTGGAGCGAATTATATCTGTCACATAATTGTGGTAAAAGAATGAAATTAAAGTTTTAAAAGTACTTGGAATATAATATTGACACGGGCTAAGTCAGTAAATAGTTTAAAAACAGTAGAAGTTTGGGACACACCTGAAGGGCTGGCTCAGCCCATGAAGCATGTGATTCTTGATCTCAGGATCATGAGTTTGAGCCCCACATTGGGCCTAGAGATTACTTTAAAAAAATAAAAAAGAAAACAGCAGAAGTTTGTTAGGGAGCAAGTAGATGGGGCTTTTGAGGCAGAGGAACCATTATTATCCAAAAAGAGAGAGGAAAGAAAGGGAAGGAAAGGAAGGAAGGCAAAACATGGCATGTTTGGGAAAAGACAAATGCTTAAGTATGGCTGATAGTTGGGAATTGATGGGGGGAAGGACTACTAAAGCCAGTCCAGTCATGGAGGTCTTTATAAAAACTCGGGAGAGACAGCACACGTGGGTGGCTCACTTGGTTAAGCATCTGACTTCAACTCAGGTTGTGATCTCGCAGCTTGTGAGTTTAAGCCCCAAATCTGGCTCTGTGCTGACAGCTCAGAGCCTGGAGCCTGCTTTTGGATTCTGTGTCTCCCTCTCTCTCTGCTCCTCCCCCACTTGCACGCTGTCTCTGTCTCTCTCAAACATAGATAAACATTTTTAAAAAAAAAACAAACCTCAGGAGAGAGGTTAAGTGTAGAGATACAGTTTTACATATTATCATATGGTCTCAACAATTTAAAGGATTAAACAGTTACAAATAACTGGTTAACTGAGAAGCATATTACAGCAGAACATTGAGGCTAGAGCCCTGGAGAATGCCTCCTGGATCCACTGAAAAGACGCAAGGGAATCCAGAAAGGAAAGAGGGGACAGGTTCTGAAAAGATGGGTAATCACAATCTCCAAAAACAGATATTTTTATTAAGAGCTGGCCTTGGAATATAATATGACAACAAGATTTTTGGTTATTTATTGAAAGAGCTAGTTAATTAATTGATTGTTTAGGGAGAGAGTGCAAGCAGGGGAGGGAGAGGGGGACAGAGGATCTGAAGCAGGCTGTGCCACCCAGGTGCCCCAAAAGAACTATTTTATTAAAATGGGGATGGAGGTGAATGTTGCAAAGAATTGAAAAGTAATAATGAGCAAGTGTAAGACAGCAGATACTGACTTAATGCAGGAAAGCTTGTCAATAAAAGGATGGTAGTATAAAGGAAAATAAATGTGTTTGGTTTTGTTCACCTAGCTTCAGTAAGGTGGCTTAGCATGTTTGTAGATAAAGTGGAAGAACTTATTAGAAGGAAGGGAGGAAATAACTGATAAATTCTGAATGGAAAGAGAATGAACCAGGTGTAGAATGGTAGAAAGGGAGTAGGAAGCTGTTAAACTTGAGGTGCAAAGGAGGGAATTGGGAAAAGTTTGATCTAGTGACTTCTGACTTCTGAGTCCAGTAGGAGAAGACAGGATCATTTGTGGTAGAGAGAATTGGGAGTGCTTTGATTGGAGTTTAAAGGAAAGGGAGGACATTTTTTAAAAAGCTGTGTTGAGGGGTGCCTGGATGGCTCAGTTGGTTAAGCGTCTGACTCTTGATTTCGGTTCAGGTCATGATCTCATGGTTTGTGGGATCAAATCCAGCATCGGGCTCTGCACTGGTGGTATGGAGCCTACTTGGGATTCTCTCTCTGCCTCTCCCCTGCTCATGTATGTGCACTTGGTGTGTGTGTGTCTCTCTCTCTCTCAAACATTTAAAAAAAAAAAAAAAGCCAACCATGGTTGATATGTGGTTCACTCTGATGGATTTCTACATATATAATTTCTCTACTAAAAGAGGGCCCAGGGTGTAATGGTTTTTGTCCAGTGAGAAGTCAGCTATATAGCATAGTGTTTGAGTTACTGAAAATTAAGATTAAATTGGAATAAAGTTGGGCAGAGATATAGGTATCCTGTTGCATGTAACATTGGTAAACTTTTCATACTACTGTGGCAGAAATGCAAGTGTTTGTGTGTCCTGAGGTGACAATGTTAAAAGAAAGACAAGGCATCTGGTAACCATCTACAACTCTGTGGAAGCCACTGAGGAACTATCATCTTTGATATTTAGCCTTATATAAGCAGCCATCTTTAGATTTTGATGAGCACAAGAAAAAAAATTAATCTCCATTCCAGTAGGGTCATTGTCTCTCTTATCTGCTTGCATGTTCTTTTTGGAGGCATTGCAAAAAAACAATACTACATACTATTTGAGTAACCTTGGACAAATTGTATAACTTTCTTAAAAGTCAATATAATAATTATACCTAATTAGAATAAGAATGTGAACAGTTTGATAAGCGTCTGGTAGATACTCATTTACATTAATTCCTTTCCTAAAGCCTATAATATCCTGTTGAATACCAAGAAAGAAATTCTTTTCACTCAGATCCTTCCTTTGTCCTGACCGTCGCTCCGTTCTGATTGTTTCATTCTGGAAAAATGGACATTTTTCACTTATCCAGCCTCACTCCATTGATGTGCTTTGTCTTCCTGTCTCTTCAGACAGTGTGATTGACTCAAAATAAATTTTCCAGCTTCACTATGCTGCCATCAAAATTGGAGCTAGGGCCAGCGTGACAGAATAGGCCTAAGCCCCACAAGGCCAAGCAAAGAAAGGATCAAACCAGAATTGTCTAGCCATTTACATTGCCTGCTCTGGCCTTCTAGAACTAGCTTCCTGCCATAAGAGTTCCTTCTGGGAAACAAAACATTTTGGGGTCCAGTAAGTTTGGAAAACACTGTATATTATATCTGCCTCTCAAATTCATATACAATTAAGTGCTTTGAGAAATAGCACAGTGAAGAAACCTGTTGAACTTTATTCACTTCAGCTTCTCCCACAGTTATTGAACCAGAGCTTTCTTTTTGAGAAATACCTATTAATATCCCATGACCCTTCTGGTTCCCATCTGCTTTTTTCTCCTTCAAGTGCCTGACATCAGAAAGAGGTTGCATGCCTCCCAAACATGTTAAGATGGGCAAGTTCTTGGAACTCGTGTTCTTACATAACATTTCACTGTTTGCTTTCTGATCTTCCAGGCTGAGCTTCTGTCTCCATACTTGTTTTGACTGATTTATTCTTTCTTCCTGTGTAGCCCAGTGCATGGAAAGCTAACAGAATGGAACACAAATCAGGATCCCTTTCCTCGAGCCGGGAGTCTGCTTTTACCAGTCCAATCTCTGTTACCAAACCAGTAGTACTGGCTGGTGGTGCAGTTTTAAGCTCTCCTAAAGAGGTGAGTGAGGACAAGGCCAAACAGCCTTTTCTAAAATTACCATTTCTCATTTACTTACATATGCTAAGATACACGGTATGACATGTACAGCTCTAATTCCATTTCCTTTATAGCTGTGCTTCTCTCAGAGTCATTTCTTGACCCCATTAGCGTCTAAAGATGGACAGTAGCTGAGTAGTTAGTAGTTGCTCTGTAGTAGACTATGTTAGACCGGCATCATTTCTCGAGACTATAAAAAAATGAAAGAGATGCTGTATAAACTATACAGTCTTAACTGCAAAAACCCTGTAAAGCTGAAGTCTGTTTATATGAAAAGGATAGTTTGTTTTTGGTAAAAGACAGACTGGTAAATAGGCTGCCAGATTCTGGAAACCACTTCCAAATAGAAGTGACCCAGAGAATTCCAGTTCTTGCTCTTTGCTGTCAGGAGCAACCTATTTGTGATATTTGCCCAGAGTCCCTCCAGCACTACTCCTCCAATTGAGATCAGCTCCTCTCGCCTGACCAAGCTGACCCGCCGAACTACCGACAGGAAGAGTGAGTTCCTGAAGACTCTGAAGGATGACCGGAATGGAGACTTTTCAGAGAACAGAGACTGTGACAAGCTGGAGGATGTAAGACCATAGGAATTTTCTGGGCAACATAGGGGTTTTCCCGTGTTGTATTTATGCTTTTTTAAAGTCTTGAATTGGTCAGTGCTATAAGAAGTTGGTAAACTTACAGAAGCTTTTATCAGTTAGGATTATATTTAGTTGCAATATAAGAAAATCTGACAGGGTACCTGGGTGGCTGAGTCGGTTAAGCATCTGACTTCGGCTCAGGTCATCATCTCATGGTTCGAGAGTTCAAGTCCCACTGCGGGCTCTCTGCTGTAAGCACAGAGCCCACTTTGGATCCCTCTGTTCCCCCCAACCTTAGAAATACATTTAAAAAAATTAGAAAATCTGACAAACAAAACCGTAAAGCCAAGAGGGTTTTGTTTTGTTTTGTTTTTGTTCTGTATCCTACAACAGGAGAGTTAGAGGTTACAGTTTAAGAGGGTGAGCTTGGGGCACCTGGGTGGTACGGTTGGTTAAGTGTCCGACTTCAGCTCAGGTCATGATCTCACAGATTGTGAGTTCGAGCCCTACATCAGGCTCTGTGCTGACAGCTCTGAGCCTGGAGCCTGCTTCAGATTCTATGTCTCCCTCTCTCTCTGCCTCTCTCCTGCTCGTGTTCTTTCTCTCAAAAATAAACATTTAAAAAAACTAAAAATAAAAAAAATACGAGGGTGAGTTCCTTGGTATTATCAAGAAACTTGTAAGTTTTAGTCAACTTGGGCTTGGCTAGTTATGCACCTCTATACTACCCATCCATGTTCTGGTTAGAAAAAGGACAAAGAGGGGCGCCTGGGTGGCGCAGTCGGTTAAGCGTCCGACTTCAGCCGGGTCACGATCTCGCGGTCTGTGAATTCGAGCCCCGCGTCAGGCTCTGGGCTGATGGCTCAGAGCCTGGAGCCTGTTTCCGATTCTGTGTCTCCCTCTCTCTCTGCCCCTCCCCCGTTCGTGCTCTGTCTCTCTCTGTCCCAAAAATAAATAAACGTTGAAAAAAAAAAGAAAGAAAAGAAAAAGGACAAAGAGCGAAAAACCTGAAAGAGGATGACGTCTCCCTTCTTTAAGTGCTTTCTTAAAAGCCCCATCCTGCAATTTGCATGTATACAACATTGGCCAACTGTCAGATAGCAAAACCTAGCTGCAGAACTCTAGGAAAGTGAACTTTTTTTTTTTTTTTTTTTTTTTAACCCTGGGATAATTACCTGAGCCAAAATCAAGTGTCGGACGCTCTCAGTTGACTTGAGCCACCCAGGTACCCGAAAGTGAACTTTTTAAAGCTGAGCACATGGGGCGCCTGGGTGGCGCAGTTGGTTAAGCGTCCGACTTCAGCCAGGTCACGATCTCGCGGTCCGTGAGTTCGAGCCCCGCGTCAGGCTCTGGGCTGATGGCTCAGAGCCTGGAGCCTGTTTCCGATTCTGTGTCTCCCTCTCTCTCTGCCCCTCCCCCGTTCATGCTCTGTCTCTCTCTGTCCCAAAAATAAAATCAACGTTGAAAAAAAAAAAAAAAATTAAAGCTGAGCACAGTTCTTTAGACCAAATGATTGCATGGGTATTGCATAGGGATCTAATAGCTCTGCCACCATTGACATAACCTGAAGTTAAGATCCTGACTAGTTGGTAATACTTTGGAAATCTTAGTAAGGTGAGCAAGTCCTCATTATTAAATAGGAAGACTTTTGAACTGAAGTTGTTTTCTGAAAAGCACTTCCCTCAATCCTGACTCCTTAATTTTGTAGATTACTTTTCTTGCCACAAAGGATCATTAAACCAAGTGTGTCCTTATTTCAGTTGGAGGACAACAGCACACCAGAACCAAAGGAAAATGGAGAGGAAGGCTGTCATCAAAATGGTCTTAGTCTCCCTGTAGAGGAGGAAGGGGAAGTCCTCTCACATTCTCTGGAAGCAGAGCACAGGTAAGGGAATATCAGATCACAGTGGATGCTGTGTATGGCCTGCGAGAAGCTTGAACATACTTAAGACATTTCACATCTGGTCTGGCATACAGAGAGAAGTGTCCATTAGCACAATAACGTGTTCTCTCTGTATGCCCCTGCTTGACCTATTGCCCGCTAGGCATTGCTTTACAGATTTGCCAGCTTTTTTTACACTTTCCTCTCCAAGGCTTTCATGTAGTTTAGTTTCAGATTCAGTTTATAACTCTGGGTGGAAAGGGGAACCGGTTTTCTGGGACTGTTGTGCTGGCCGTTGGGCCCTCCTAACCCAAGTGAGCAGTTCCAAGAGGCCTTTAAAGGGCCTTGGGAGGCATGAGACCCCCATGGGTGGAGTGCATTCTTTTATTTATTTATTTATTTATTTATTTATTTAAATTTTTTTTTTTTTTTCAACGTGTATTTATTTTTGGGACAGAGAGAGACAGAGCATGAACGGGGGAGGGGCAGAGAGAGAGGGAGACACAGTATCAGAAACAGGCTCCAGGCTCTGAGCCATCAGCCCAGAGCCCGACGCGGGGCTTGAACTCACGGACCGCGAGATCGTGACCTGGCTGAAGTCGGACGCTTAACCGACTGCGCCACCCAGGCGCCCCTGGAGTGCATTCTTTTAATGAGGGCCTCAAACACAGAGCAGCCAGCTCTCTGGGCAACTAACTAGATGGCAGATAGGGCCTGCCATGTTTGGCAGTCCCTTCCTGAAAGGAGGTTCCTGTCCAGAATAACTTTAGGAGTCAGCAAGATCACAAGAGTATGAAGGAGACCACAATGCCATGAACTTGAAAGAAAACTTAGGTACATGTGGAACTGTACTAATTTGCTTACGAGAGACAAAGTGAGATTTCTTCCTCTGTTTTGTCTATGGGATAGAGAGGGCCCTTGCATTTTGGCTCTTATGCAATCTTATTTTCTGCTCTACTATCTCTTCTCTATAGCCCTTGTGCTCTGGAAAGAGCAACTGTGGAGATCCCTCATTTAATTCAAGCACCTAAGTTGCCATAATTAAAGTTTACCCCGCTGGGGAGGAAAGAAAAATCCAAGTGGGTACCATTGCCCCTAGACAAGTAAGTTTTTTCTGAAAAGTTGTGGGCTTCCCACTTACGCTTAAAGGTGTCATGTTTTTTTGTTTTTTTTGTTTTGTTTTGTTTTTGTTTTGCCTTACCTCCCTCTACAAGGTTATTGAAAGCAATGGGATGGCAAGAGTATCCTGAAAATGATGAGAATTGCCTCCCCCTCACAGAGGATGAGCTCAGAGAGTTCCACATGAAGACAGAGCAGGTATGTCATAAACCTTTCCTGGAGACCAGTTAATAACCAGGAGAGGAAGGAGTCAGAACAGTCCTTGTCCTTAGGGAGCCCCAGTTTAGTGTAAGAAAAGGACCTTGGAGAAGAAAATATAAAGTAAGTTGTCATAGTAAAAATAAAGAGAAGTGTATCACTTCCTAGGCAATATGGATCTCCAGTAGGTGGATACAAAATCTAGGTCAGTAGTTTGCAGATTTCAGAAGGTAGTATAGTCTTTCATCCTGGCAGCTCTAACTCCTTATCAGAACCACAAGACTGTGTCCAAAGCTAGGGGCTCAGCCCTTGGTCTCTAGAGAAGCAAGCTCACCCTCCCCTGCCTTCAGCGTTATGGTTTCCCTCAGATACTCTGGCCAGAGCCAAGAAACGACATATTTGAATTCATTCAACAAATGTTTGGAGTCTTTGAGTGAAACACTGCCAGATCCTAGGGTTTATAGCAGTGAGCAAGATTAATGGAGTCTCTACAAACCTCATGGAGCCTAAATTCTGGTGGTATTTATATTTATATTTTATTTACATGTATTTGTATTTATGGCATTTATGTTTAAAGCACAAATAACAGTATCAAGTCCTATAAAGAGAAATTACAGGCTGACAGAAAAATTTTGCTACTCAGAACTATTCCCTCAGTCATTGTCATCATCTGAGAACTTGGAGAAATAGAGAATCTGAAACCCTACCTACTGAAATCAGAATCTGCATTTAAAAAAAATCATTAAATGATTGATTTGCACATTAAACTTTGAAAAGCACAGCTATATGAAATCTTTAATCTCTCAGAAGGGCACCGTCCACATTCTGCCTAGAATTGAGTTGAGGCCTGGCCTTTTCCAGGTCCCATTGCCAGTGTCGTTTTTGATGGTTTTCTTTTTTCTTTCCCATGCTAACCATAGCTGAGAAGAAATGGCTTTGGGAAGAATGGCTTTTTGCAGAGCCGCAGTTCCAGCCTGTTTTCCCCATGGAGAAGCACTTGTAAAGCAGAGTTTGAGGACTCAGACACGGAAACCAGTAGCAGTGAAACATCAGATGACGATGCCTGGAAGTAGGCATATAAATGTTCACAAATCTGACCCAGGAAACTCAGCTTGTGTGTTTAGAGAGTATACAAAAGAAATTGTTCTTTTCCTTTTCTTATGTTGTTGTTGAATACTTATGCACAAGGGAAATAATCATATCCCAAAGAGAGAGCAATTGGCTTGTTTAGCTTTTGTTGTTGTTCTTCCCTGTTATCTGCTTAATAGAGAGAAGTTTGTGTGATGGGAAAAATTTTTTAAATACACACACACAGACACAGTATATATGGGGCGATGCACAGGTGGGAGCTGGCAGTGCAGAGAGGAGGAGACACCGGTCTGCAGCAACAGCTTCTACTACCAGCCCTTGGGGCACTCACCCCTGTGCTCAAGCAATCATTGTCAATGACAAAGTGACTATTGAAGTTATAATTGTATTAAATTAATGCTAATAATTTGGATATTTTATTTTATTTTTGGCTGCTCGGGTAACGATAGCCCTTAACCAAGCATACATGGTTTTCTTTTTCTTTTTCTTTTTCTTTTTCCTTTTTGGGTACAGCTGTAAAATATTTGGATATAGGAAATGTGTTATTCTTGCAGCCTTGATATTCAGGGTGGATTGTAAAATATAAATTTTTGTGAGATTTCAAAGATTAAGATTATTTTGATAACATTATTTACAGATTTAAAAGATGTGGTTATCACAAGTCTGTTGAGGGGGAAAACTACTGCATAAAATAACTAACTTGGAATAAATATTTTGCATCAGTTTGGATTGTCTTGTGTAAGAAGTATATTTCCTTTAAAATTAGATGAGTGGATTCTTTGGGGAAATACTTTTAGAAGTCTGAGGGAAATCTGAATTCAAACACACCTGTTTCTCCTTTTAGCAGATACTTTTCTGATGCAGAAGAATTTGTGCAATAAATTACCCATAATAAAATCAGAAACCCAAGTTTCATTCCTGAAACTGATTTTCACTGCTTAAGTATTTACCAGTGTGCATATTTTAAGGAAGGTTTATGTCTCAGTTTCCTGCTAAATAAGAACATGGGAAAGGGTTTGAGCCAGTGCTGTCTGGGTGACCAGTGGAGGAGGTACATTTTTTCATTCAACGTACACTTCCCCAGCAAGGCTCTGGGGATGCAGGGAGTGCCCAGCCCAGTAGGAAAGAAAATAAAGTTACATTAAAAATGAAACCTTAGTCCAAAATTTGATGGACCAGGTAGAAGTTAAACCAAACAGATACACTGGCACTCTTTGGCCATCCCTACAGTGGCTATAGAGGTCTAAGATCATACTCTAATAGGAGACCAGCAGCAGAGTAACAGGCCTCATTGCATGTTAGATGACTAACTTGTAGTGTCTTCAGAAGGGGTAGAGGCCTAGAGGCAGAAAGACTAGCATGACATTTGTTGGATTCTAAAGGCTAGGAAGGCAGAGACCCTATCTGCCACACTATTATATAGTCTTCTCCTGCTAGTGTTACAAGTAGTCCAAGTGGAAATGTTGATTGAGCAATAAAAACTATCATATTTCATTGAATATATCTATTTGAAGACATTCTTTTATGTAGTAATAAGAAAACTTGGCAGTTACTACATTGTCGATCCTGATTTCAGTGTTAAAATGTGGAAAAAACGTGCATATTAGAATCCGTGAATACTATAAATGAATTAAGTTGCAAAAGTATTAAACCAGACATGAGAAATTGGTTGAGATAGAAATATCGTACCTGTTTAGCCTTGGGCTTTGCTCCTAACTAGCTTTCACAGAACAGATTTCTAAAAATGTGCCCTTCTCCCTTGGACTTAAGCTGGACTGAGATCACATGCTTTGAAACGCTTTGCAAGCTGTTGCTGGTCATATCTTGGCCTTACATGGGGAGGGGGTGTTGCTACCTTAAGTCTCTATCTTGTTTAGAAAAGGGAGTTTGTTTTGGAAACATGGGGCTAAGTCAGAGCTCCTGCCTCTGATGGATGCAGATCTTTGGGGAGGTGGCAGAGAGATCTGACCCACAAGAAGGGCCTCCCTGGCCCCGGCCAGCTCAAGTGAAAGCTTACCCTCATCTGATAAATTTATAATGTCTTCCCTGAACTTTCCATTCCTTGGCCTGTGTGGACTATCTTTCCTCTATAGCCAAACAAACAAAACCCAAAAAACAGGAATCAGGGAATGGGTGTTAGGGAGAGACCCCTGGCCTTGGTGTGACTTGGTTATGCAAAAGCTGTGGTTTCTTCCAGAGAGGCACAGTGCAAAGAAGAGTTTTTCAGCCTACAGGAAAGACAGGTTTCCTGGAAGAAAACCCAGAAGGGCCGATTGCTTCCATTCCCAGGTGTTCCCTAGAATGGAGAATGGGGCTAACTTGGGTAACCTCCATTTGGGGGAAAACAAGAATGAACAAGATGACACCTCCCTGCTGGAGGCTATTCAGTGGCCAGCAATCGGGAGTAATGGGGCCCAGCCAGCCTAGGAGACAGCTGTTTGTTCCCCTTTATATAAGCAGAGAAACGGAGATATTAAAAGGGACTTGCCCATGCTCATGTAATTAGAGCAGTCCTTGTGACACTTTTTAGGGGCTCCTCCCAAAGGTGGCCTTTTTCCCGCCCATGCTCCAGACCTGCCTAGACTTGTAGTTGTTTCCCAGGTTGCTAAATCTCCTCCCCAAACATAAACTTAATCTAAACTCAGTAAACCTGGCCTTTCCTCTCTGCCTCTGGCTTTCTGTTTCAAACTCCTCTCCCATTCCCCTGCCCTCTGTCCTGTCTTCTGCAGGTCTTGTCTGGTGTCAGGAAAGGGATCCCATTCCATGGCCTCCTACTCTGGGGAGCCAGGGCTCCTGTCCTGTGGGTCCTGTGACATGGTTTTCCGCTCCTGGGCCCTGCTGGCTACCCACACTCAGCGCTTCTGCATTGGCCATCTGACCCGAGAGGTAACACCTGGTGCACACCCCTCAACAGGCCGCCTCTGGCCAAACCGGGCGGGTATTCAAACAACTCTTTGAGGATTTCTCATCCCACACCCTGTCGCCAGGTTGTGCCACAAGGACAACAGGGCATCTCAGACCAAGAGGCCAGCAAATTGGCTCTGAAGAAGCTAACGGAGGAGGTACTCTTGGCTCAAAATTCAGCGTCCTCCCCAAGCCTACAGATCAGGCAGATTATAGGTCGGATTACTCCTAACAGAGATCGCGCGTTCCTGTTATCTCCAGGTGCAGCGGCTGTGGCTGTACCTACAGGAAATGCAACCCTGGATAACAGAGGTCCCCCGAAGATCAGAAGGGCTCCGAAGACGTTGTGAGGCGCTGACTCAGGGCCCCACCCCAGAAGCTGCTGGAAGCCCGGGAGAGAGGCTTTGGGCATTGCAAAGGACTCACGCAAAGCGGATGGTGGAGACGAAGGCACAGAGCCTTGCCCTGGAGCGACGCAACGAGGGTGAGGGGAAAGGAGAGGGGGACTAAGGGCCCGCTCCGCCCCTCGCCCTTCGGATTTGAGTTTGTTGGCCCCGTTGCGACCCAATCCCTTACCGCCTCAGAACTGAGCCAACGCCTCCAAGGTTTGGCCCAGACCCGGGGCGGAATATCACGTCTTATCGGCCTGGAGCGGGAGCTTCGAGAACTCAGGGCAGAAGGCCGGCGAACGCGGGGAGCTCTAGAAGTGCTAGGGGCGCACGTTCAGCAGCTACAGCCAGAGTCCGGGTGAGAGCCGGCTCGGGGAATTCGGTAGCTCAGCTGAGCTGGCTTGGGGGCGGGGCTGGGGCTGGGCGGGACCCTCGGGAGGGCGGGACGCGCGAGGCTCCAGCCCCTAAACCGCTGGAAAGCTGCGAGTGTTAGGTCGGGAAGGGGCGGGGCTTCCGGAGGCCTGGCGTCTGGATCTGTAATACCTTTTCCGCGCCGGTATCCCTCTACTCCAGGACCGGGCTCAACCCCTTGCGACAGGCAGAACTCTGTTGTCCGGTACTACAGGCCAACCCAGGGACTCTGGCTGCCGAGATCGGGTGAGGTCCCGGGCCCGGGTACGGCATGGGCGAAGCGCTGATCAGCTCTGGAAAGACGCTGCTGCCTTTTTGTCCCCTACTCCCTCCCTAGGGCCCTGCGCGAGGCCTATGTTCGAGGCGGGGGCCGGGACCCCGGCGTTTTGGGCCAGATATGTCAGTTGCAAGTGGAGGCCTCAACACTGGAGCTGCAGCGGTTGCGGACTCGCAGGGGTGAACAGGAGGGGTCCGGGGGGCCGGCCAGGAGTGCCTCTCAGATGCGGTGGTCTTAATTGTGGGAGGAGGAAAAGGGCGGTTGAGGGAGGTGATGAGGGAGGCATGAGGACCACCTGAGCAAAAAACCCAGAAGTATAAAACCTGGGTGGTCTTTGTGGCAATGGCTAGAATGTTACCTGACAAGTCCAGCCTTGTCCAAAGAGACCTAAAGCTGGAGAACTCAGAATCTCACCAGCTGGTCACCAGAGGTCAGAGGTGACAGGTCGGACTTTTCATCGCAGGAAGGAAGGCAGATGCCACACTGGGGGAGCTTCTAGTACTGGAAGCTGAAAACCGGCGCCTGGAGGCAGAAATCCTGGCCTTGCAGATGCAGAGAGGCGCAGGCCCTGCGTCCTGGCTTCAGCGAGTACCCGTCCCAGGTCACCTAGCTCAATCAGACCAAGCTCGGAAGAGGCGGTTAGAGGGACCATGTGTGGGGAATGAGGCTGGTGTTTACATGCTGTCCGTCCTTGTTTACGTGCATCTCCAGGTGTCCATGCACCTAGGCTCCCGGGGGAGGGTTATCTCAGCGCTGTTACTTGCTGCGTCCTGCTTAGGGGTGCCCTACTCTTAATTCTGCTCCCAGGGCCTAGGAAGCTGCCACCTGCCGCGAATCCCAGCCCAAGTCTGAGAAGGAGGGAAGATCCCCCACGCCTCCCACCCCGGGTGGCTCCCCCACTGCCACCAATTCCACACCCCACAGGTGTCCTATTGAGTGGCACAGAAGAGGCTGTGAGGACCCAGGGGTTTGGTGGGGGAGGGTGGCAGGCAGTTCTGTTTTGTGCAGTTGGGGAAGCGTGGACACCTGGGAGGCTTTCCGGGGTCCACTCTTTCCCAACCACAGCCGCTGCCTCCTGGAACCATGACCAGAAACCTAGGCCTGGATGCACACTTCCTCCTGCCCACTTCTGACGTTCTGGGCCCTGCACCCTACGACCCTGGGTGAGGCGGGCTTCCTCTTTTGACATCCTCTGTGACTTGGCCATCACTTTTAATTAAGGAGACCACTAGGACAAGTGAGGGTTGAGGGGGTCAAGGTTAAGAGGAGCTGGGGGTGTGTTTATGTGTAGGTGCCAGCTGAGACCTGTGTTCTTCAGGGCTGGTCTGGTCATTTTCTATGACTTCCTTCGGGGACTTGAGGCTTCTTGGATTTGGGTGCAACTACTGACCGGTTTGACCCGAGATGGACAGGATACAGGAGGGGTCACAGCATTGCCCCCAGCCCTTTGCTTGCCCCCACCTCCAGCTCCTGGGCCCATGGGCAACTGTGCCATCCTTGCCAGCAGGCAGCCTGTACCCAGGTCAGTATGTGGAGATTGGCTTTGGTGCCACATTTTGAGGCTTTTCCCTCATTCTGAGTTTTCTCCTGTGTACATAGGGCCACTGGCTCTGAGGGCTATCCTAGGAAGGGAGAACAGTTCTGACACCTTGTTTTGGTTGTTCTAGACTGCTACCTTCACCATCGGTATCCTTGGTCTGTGAGCTACAGGCCTGGCAGGGGCTGGCATGGGCTACAGCACCACGGCCAAAGGCTTGGGCCTCACTGGTGTTATTTGACCGGGATCAAAGAGTGCTAAGTGGTCACTGGCGTATTCCACTTCGGGCCCTTCCTCTGGACCCCAGCCTTAGCCTTGGGCAGCTGAATGGGATTCCCCAGGTAAGTGTGGATTAACGAGGACTGGGTCTACTCCAGGTACAGATGCATTACTATTTCATCTCTCTCCAGGTAGGTCAGGCTGAGCTCTTTCTGCGACTGGTTAATGCAAGAGATGCAGGTGTCCAGACACTGGCAGAGATCAATCCAGCAAGTGCCCAGGAATACCAGTACCCACCTCTGGTGAGGGCCCACCTGGAGCTAGGGGCACCACAGGTGTGATTGGTGTGGTTAATTGCCGATATTTGCTGACCACCATGTGCCAAGTTATCAAGTGCTGTGAATGAACTCATTTAACCCTCATACATCCTATTAGGTAGATCTAGGTAAATGGATAAGGAAATCAGAGAACAATGAGGTTAACTTGGTTTACATTGGGTAGTCAAGAGTCAAGTATCTCTTGCTAAAGATACTTTCTTCTCCCCATTCCACAGATGTCCAGTTCGCCTTCACTGGAAGCCAGCTCCCTTGCCCCAAAAGCTGGCTTTGTTGATCCCCCTCCTCCCACAGAAGAGCCCCTCAGCAGTCAAGGTTTGAGACGAGGGTTTGGGCCCTCATCACAGCTTTGACCTACCCCCCTCTGGCTTTGAGTCTAGGAAAATATGGGCAGGAGTAGCTTAACATGCAGAGATCTAGGATTTGAAGTTGCCAGACCTGCAGTTTTACTACTACACCTTCTGAAGGTCTAGGAGCAAATAGCAGATAAAAGCTCCAACGGCTTTACCACCTTTCAAAAATACTTTTGTAAAACAGATGTGGCGATTAAGTGAATGTAAGGTTATTTGCAATACTACCTGGCATCTAAATCCTTTCAAAGATGAGCAAGGGCACTCTTTAATTCATTAAAGGAACTTGAACTTATTCCCACGTTTCTTGCTAAAGCCTGTCTTGTTGCCACACTTCTTCATTCATATCCAAGCTTCCTCAGGACATCCTCTGGGAAGCCATCCAGGCTCTAAAGGTCCCATAAACTAGGAGCTCCCATATCTTACACACTTGTAGAGGGTCACTTGTGAAATCTGGCTGAAATTTGATATTAGGCCTAAAACTTTCAGGACTTGGTACATGCAATACGAAGGCATCTTCAGGAAGATCTGCAGCCATGAGTTACCATAACCAGCCCAGAAAAACTCCATTTTCTCTTGTATTTAGGGGACAAAGTAATAAAGTGAAAAACTGCCTCTGACATTGGTTATTAAAATGGCAGGTTCTGACCTAGAGTCTAGTGCAGCAAAGTAGCCCTGTGGGTGGTCAGAATTAAATAACTCCCTTTAGGTACTGTAGGCCAGGCACTGTTTGGAATTCAGATCCAAACAATGCCTGATGCAGAACACGTAATTAAACTAAGGGTCGGGTCAGAGGCAGCTCATATATGGAGGCTCTCCATTTACCTTGCATCCTGGGCATCTGTGAGGTCCTAATGGGATGGCTTTAGTACCAGTATCCTAAGCACCAGCACCCTTAGACTGGGCAGACTTTCAACCCCACCTTCCACATGGAAATACTCTAGGCAGTCAAGGATCCCAGTGAAGATTTTTTTTTTTTTTTAAACATTTAGTTGAGAGAGTAAGAGTGAGCAGAGGAGGGGCAGAGAAGGAGACACTGAATCTGAAAATCTTTAAACACAAGTTCAGACCAAGAGCTTTTTTAGCATCTTTATTTGAGAAGTCAAAACTGCAGATGGGGTAACAATTCGGATTCAAGTTGATAGTTTCAGCCTTTCTGTACAGAAAACAAAACTCCACCAACCAGCCTCCCCACAGATTCTCCCAAGCACATCCAAAGGGTCCAGTCTGTCCCTCAGCCACTTTCAAACCAGAAAGCTCATTTCTCTGTAATTAGCACACCAGTTCTCAAGGTTTCCCCCACCACTCCCTCACAAGTTTTCTTCAGAGTTCTTTTTCCAGACAGGATTATTGGCCCCCAGTTGGAGACTAAGTGGATAAAAGTACCAAGGGCTGACTCAGAGGCGGTTATCAGCTCACAAAGTCCATCAAACAGAAGTATCAGCACCAAAGAGCAAGATCTTCACCAAGTCTTGTTTTTGTAGCCCCCATCCAGGGACAGCACCACTGAAGGTTTGCAACACAGCTGAGTGCAGTATTTAAAATGGAAAAAGCATAGCACCATTGGAAGACAAAAGGCCTATAACCATGCTTATTTAATTACCTCCACAATAGGTAGGAATTTGGATGAGAACAGTACAGAAAGGGAGTGGGGGTGCCTTTGGCCACTATACAAAACCTGGAGCGTTCCAAGGCACAGATTCAGCCAATGCTTAAGAAAAAAATCATCAAAGCCTCAACCTTTGCTTACAATCTTTATTGAAGTTATACAAAAAGAATCCCCCCAAAGTGAAAAAATACATTATATACAAAAACACTTTCCCTCAGGAGGAAGGCTCTGCGCCCTCTCTTAACATGCAGTGCTTTCAACTGTTGCTCCGGCCTCCACGGTCCCCTCCACTGCTGCCCGGCTTTCAGCCTGATTCTCAGCCTGGAAGACAAACAGGGAGCCTGGGCATAAATGACCCTACCTAGTTTAAGCCATTCTGTCTTATATATTGAGTAGAGGCCTTAGAGAAAGTAAACAGGTCTCTTAAAACCCTGCTTTGCTCCCTACATGAATAACGGCAATGACCACAAAATATAAGGCCATTTCCTAAACTTTCTAGAATAGGGCTGACCACGTCAATGTTTATAGGTTACCTGGAAAGGAGGAAGCAGAAGTAACCCAATGGTCTTGCCAATTAAATACCTTCTCATACATTCATTAGGACGGGACCTGTGGTATGTATATAGTTTCCATCTGTCAATGGGACATCCTACATTCCATAACCAAATCGTTTCCTGCACAGTGGATTAACTGAATGCAACCCTTATAAAAACAAACAGGCTCAAGGCGGGGAACATGCACTTAGGAGGACCAGTTTCCCCAGGCCCTGAGAACAAGGGGAAATAAGGCAAGAGTCCAAGCCCTCTTAACTGCCCACCTCCTCCTCCATGTTTTCTGAAACTTCATTTCCACTGGAGACGGCATCCCCACTGCCTCCATTCACCTCCAGCTCTTGTTTGGCTTTCTTTGCATCATCTTTTCGGGGACTCTCTTCCTCTGGTTTCCTCTGAAGATATAATTGTGAGCTTCACAAATGTGCTGGATATTTTTAAAAGAACTGCAGAACTTTTTAACAGTCCCTTTACTCCTCTCCTCCCCTGCCGCTGCCACCCCATGGTTTTGCAGCACCAGGATCCACAGGTCTAAGGGTCTTCTCCCATGGCCACAGAGGCAGAAGCCAACCTGAGTTCAATACAATAAAGTGGTCTGCCAAAACATACCAATTCAGCCTCCCTAGTGGAAAGGTGGGGTAGGGTAAGGAGATCTAAACAATAACCAAACCACAATTTTGGGAGTCAGAAACAAAGGAATCAATCTCCCACAAGAGGAAAAAAAAAAACTATTGTAACTACAGGCAGAGTCAGGAGTGTAAGTATCAGCAGGTCTGCTGCTGAATGACTGTCAACACTTGCCTGCTTCCTAAGATGAGCCATGAGACCAAGTCTCCTCAGCAACTTTTCTGATTTGATACTCCTAGGCCAGAAGAGGCCTGGAAATTTTTGTTAGAAGACATATTCAAGTGAAAACTACGTTCACTCAAATCCTCACCAACTTTGCAAAATGAGTGTCTTATTGCATCAAATATTAGGGAATGCATTCCCCATGTATCATTTGAAGCAAAAAACAAAACAAAAAGACTGGAAAGACAGAAATGACCACATGTACATTTACCTTCTTTCTGACAAGGTGGGAAATATCAGTCACACAGTTAGATGAGGAAGCACCATCTGTTGGCTTTCTACTGGCAACCTGGCAAAAAGGACTTTGTTAGCAACGTAGAGCTACATGAGGCCAACAGACCTGATGTTAAGTGACAAAAACCACCCGCATACTCACCATGGAGACTGAAGTGCCTCCTCCACTAGGAGTGAAACCTGAAGTAGAGCTCTCCACCTGTTTGGGAGGTGACAGACCCAAGTGGGGCCCAGGACAAAACCCACCAGGTCACCCACAGTCCTACAACGGTACTGACCATCCAAAAAACTGATTCTGATTAAGACCTCAAATACTAGCGGGCTTCCTTATAGAAGCAATATCGTCCACCCACCTCTACCTACACCTGCCATCCCCAAACTGGGAGCTTAGGCAGTGTAGATGTTAAATTAACCCCTCTGTATCATGTCATCACCAGGAGGGTAGGACGCTCCCTGACATTCCAGCAGCCAAAAGCAGAGCCAGGAAATGTGGGGCTAAAAGCCATCAATACCTTGCTAATCTAAATAGGAGTTCTCAAAGATGGAAGTAATACCTAACATTTATTAAGCGAACACTATTTGTATTGTCATAAGTATTTTAACCTACGTATTATTATCCCCATCTTACAGATGAGTCAACTAAGGCAAAGAAATGTTAAGTAACATGCCTATGGCCACACACAGTAAGCAGCAGATACAGAGCTCAAACCCAGTTTGACTCTAGAGTGTCTTCTCTTAAGCATTATACTATCTTAAGCATTATACTATCTGATAGGAATAATTAGATAAATTCTCACATTCCTTCAAACAACCAGCTCCCTAGAAACCAAGTCATGGTTCCTAGACAAATGGAACACTAATACCATGATGACTTCCAATAATATCATACTATTACCAAAACTTTAAAAGGAAACCAAACCAACCAGAGTTGCTTTCAGAGCCAATTCAGCTACATTCCCACTACGCTGGGACTCCTTCGCATCTTCTATCTTCTCTCTAATTTCAGGTAGCAGTTCCTTCAGCTCCTCAATTTCTTTTTCATATTCAGAAGATGATCCATCAGCCTCCTTCATCTGCTCACTTAGTACAGCTACAAAAAACAGGCTAAAGTAATCACTAATAGTTAACCACAAGGGGATCCATTTTTTAAAAATCTTGTCAATTACTGGATCCACCAAGCTTAGCATCAAATAGCTGATGCTCACTCACCCATTCTCTTCTCAATTACTTCAATGGATTTGCTGAACTGTGCCACTGCCTCATCATACTGAGAGTTGTACCCATAGGCCAAGCCTAGCTGGTAGTGGGTCTCTGCAAGGAGACGGTCATGGGCTTCCAGGTACTGTTCTTGAAGGTTTAGGCAGGCCTGGAACTCCTCCACAGCTTGGACATAATTCTCTAATAAAGAGAAAAAGAAAAGCAAGCAAATGGATAGCATTTAATATTTCTAAATTTTATTTTTTTTATTTAATATTTCTAAATTTTATTTTATTTATTTTTTTAAACGTTTTATTTATTTTCGAGACAGAGAGAGACAGAGCTTGAACGGGGGAGGGGCAGAGAGAGAGGGAGACACAGAATTGGAAGAAGGCTCCAGGCTCTGAGCCATCAGCCCAGAGCCCGACGCAGGGACCGCGAGATCATGACCTGAGCCGAAGTTGGACGCCCAACCGACTGAGCCACCCAGGTGCCCCAATATTTCTAAATTTTAGACTATCCTACAGGAATGCTCTATTTTACATTTCATTTTCTTTGTAGCATCTCTAGGATCCTTGACTATAAACAATATCAAAATAACAAAAAACAAAACAAACAAAAAAAAACTACTGAAAGACTTCAGTTAGGGGAGATTATTCACACAGCTCTAGGAGCTACAGGAACCCAAACTGACTGTCCTTTAAAGCCAACTGCCCACAACTTATGATCAATCAAGCTGAATTTTAAGGAATTAGAGGAAGAATGGGGGCGGGGGGACATTAAAGGAGAGAGTAAAATGAAAAATGTATTACCAGATTCAACACTAACTTCTCCAAGTTTAAGATGTGCCTGCGCAGCATAAAGCTGAGCTTCTTTTGTTTCTTGCCTAAAAGAAGGAAAAGATGATCAGAAACCTTAACAGCATTTGCCCAAGCCTAACTGGTATTCTATTTTCATTCAACCTCCGAATTCCCAACCTGAGCCTAGACACACCAAAAGTTTTACCTTTTAAAAATAATCTTTGCTAAATCCAGCATATCCCAGGCAAGCTCTAGATTCCCAATCTCTTCCTCTTCACTTTCTTGAAGAGACTAAAAAGTATATCCAAATCATTGGTATTAGGCAGCAGTACAAGACAGGCATCTTTAGATTACAAATCTAAATGTATAACTAAGAAAAAGCTATGATAATAATCAGGCATACCTTAGTAAGCTACAGTCCTACAAAAAGAAAGCAGAAATTGACACTGAACAAATAATTTACCTTGTTTTCAAGAATGGATTCATTTGGTGTTTCTTCAGCCTTGTCATTTTCTTTATCCTCCTCTTCTGAGCCTTCAGTTTCTGCAAGCAAAAATTACTCAGTATTGAGAATACTAAGGATATCTTTTAACTAGTCAGAAGTTCCAATAAATGTCGGTTGAATAACCTATATTCTGAGGTAGAACAGGCCAGATGCTAAGTCAGTTAATATTTGAACTGGATAGAAATATAAAGCCAGTGATTACAGTCTAATTCATGTGTAATCTAGATTTAGATTGTATAATCTTATGGCGTCTATGGTTCAGTGATCAGAAGGCTGAATGTTTTTCTTCTAAAAATCATTCCTGATCTCTCAGATCAAGACATATTAGCTATTGTAGCCTTTTGGTTACTAGAAGTTCCCATCTACTCAGCCAGAAGCAAATGGAGACCTCAGCCAGTGTTCCTGGGGTCTTTAGGCCACTTGTTAGAGAATACTAACAAGCTGACAAAGTATGAAAAGTTAAATTACCCCAGTCCATTCAGATCAAGAATGCTCAAGAGACTAGCTTTCCCACAACAGAGCTGTAGAGAGAAAAGCATAGTCCTTACCAACTCTCACCAATGAGCATGCCACAGACTCCAGCCAGCTCTAGCACATACAGAAATGAGTGAGCACTACCACAACCAATTATTCTACTCCAGTATAATGTTAAAATTTGCAGCCATACTGACACTGTATTTTACCATATTGGCATACACTCACAAGTCAAATGCCTAGTAGAAGGACACGCTGCTAATAATAATAGCTCTATTCACCACATGAAGCTCAGAATATCAAGCGATTAAAAATGGGCTTATAGGGGCGCCTGGGTGGCTCAGTCGGTTAAGTGTCCGACCTGGCTCAGGTCATGACCTCGCTGTTTTTGAGTTCAAGCCCCGCGTCAGGCTCTGTGCTGATAGCTCAGAGCCTGGAGTCTGCTTTAGATTCTGCGTCTCCCTCTCCCTCTGCCCCTCCCCTGCTCATGCTCTAACTCTGTCTTTCAATAATAAATAAACGTTAAAAAAAAAAATTTTTTTTTAAATGGGCTTATGGGGGCACAAACAATTCAGAAACTGGGTATAATGTGCCTACCTCTGCCATCTTTCATTAAGCATTTTTAACACAAGCAAAATATTGTCTGTTAACAAGCTATTATGGGAACATGAATATGGCAATTAGGCCTTAGGAAGTCAGGCTAAAGGACTTTTATCTGTCTAGCAATTCTGGTTCAGGATGGGAACAGGCAAAGAAAATTCCTAAACATTATAAATTAGTAGGACAATCTAACAAAGTCCTTTAAGAAGGGCACCTGGCCGGCACAGTCAATGGAATGTGTAACTCTTGATCTCAAGATTTTAAGTTCTAGCACCACACTGGGTGTAGAGATTACTTAAATAAATAAAATTAAAATTAAATTAAAAAAAGAAATCCTCTAAGAATCAATTACAAGTTACAAGCTAATTAACCTCTTTGGTAAACTGTTTTATCAAATGAGTCACTTTTCCCGTTGACCATGTGATTTAGTGCTTCTGAAATAAATACCCACCATCACACACCATTATATATCCATGCCCAAATTTCCAAGATGTTTGTATACTTAGTACACTGTTAAGACTAGATGGTAATGAAGCCCGTTCTCCAGGAGAATATGCAAAACGGGTGAAGTAAATCTATGAAACATTTTACCTTCACAATTTGTAGAAAAAATTAACAAAATGTGTATGGTTATTCTCTATTTTTAATTATCTGGTATCTGTTCCTACTCATACCAGAATGCTAGGTGACATCTAATTTGGCATAAGGTCTTACTGAGTTTTACATCAAATATTTAAACTAAAACTCTTATGATAATGTGAGAAAATATTGGTTTTCCTGCAGAAATTTGTACTACCTTCATGGGATGGTAGAGAAGCAGCTAGGTTAATGAGAAAGCCATTACTTTAAAGTGATACTTTCCAATCTGGTAACCTGTACTCAGGTATTAATAGGAATTGCCCTGATGTCCTCAGTAAAGTGATCTGTTAAAATATTTTCCAAACTTCTTTGAAAGTGGAATCTTCTTTGTAGTATGCCTATTATCATCCTTTGGAGAAAGGGAAACACAGTTTTATACCATTTCTCTAATTTGTTGCCTGTTCAAAAGTTAAGGGCACAGAATGGTGCAAAGAAGAAAATTCCTCTTAAAGACAAAGTAAAGGCAATCTGCTGGTTCTTTGGTTATTCTAGCACTCCCACAGGACTAAGTCAGGTAAACACTACAGACTGACCAGTAGTCTGAGCATGGCCAAGCTCTGTGCCTACAATTTAAAAACTTTGTTTACTTATTAATCCTATCTAGTGTGACAATCAGAAAAGAACAGATCAGTTATCTTTATTAGGGATAAATGCCATTTTAAGAGAGGTGGTAGAAAATGGGATTTTAAGAGAAAACCTCTGGGATACCTGGCTGCAGTTGGTAGTATATGTGACACTCGTGATTTTGGGGTTGTGAGTTTGAGCCCCCTGTTAAGTGTAGAGATTACTTAAAAATAAAATCTTAAGGGGCACCTAGTTGGCTCTGTCAGTTAAGCTTCCAACTTGGGCTTAGGTCATGATCTTACAGTTCAGGAGTTTAAGCCCCATGTCGGGCTCTGTGCTGATAGTTCAGAGCCTTGAGCCTGCTTCAGATTCTGTGTTTCCCTCTCTCTCTGTCTCTCAAAAATAAATAAACGTTAATTTTTTTTTTTTTTTTTTTTTAATAAAATCTTAAGGGGTGCCTGGGTAGCTCAGTCAGTTAAACTGCCAACTCTTGATTTCAGCTCAGGTTATGCCCTGGCAGTTAATGAGATTGAGTTCCACTTTGGGGTCTGTGCTAACAGCACGGAGCCTGCTTGGGATTCTCTCTTTCCCTCTCTCTCTGCCCCCCCCACACCCCCTGCCCCACACTTGTGTGCACTCTGTCTCAAAATAAACAAACATTAAAAATTAAAAAAAATAAAAAATCAAAATTCTTAAAAGATAAAGAGAGAGGAAAAAAAAAACAACAACACTTATAAGATTTCTGCAAAGGGACACCTGGGTGGTATAGTTAGGCATCTGACTTGGGCTCAGGTCATGATCTCATGGTTCGTGGGTTCAAGCCCTGCATCAGGCTCTGGGCTGACAGTGTGGAGGTCTGCTTGGGATTCTCTCTCTCTCTGTTCCTTCCCCACTTGCTCACATGCTCTCTCAAAATAAACTTAAAAAAAAAAAAAAAATTCTGCAGGCTAGTGTTGCCACATAAAGAGAAACAGAGCACAGAGAGTTGAGAGCTTGGGCCCTAGAGCCAGAAGGTTTGGGTACCTCAGCCCTCCACTTATTGGCTATATGACTAAGGCAAATTGCTTAACCTCTTTCTGCCATTTCTTCATTTGCTTTTAATTTTTTTTTTTTTTTTTTGAGACAGAGATCATGAGTGGCCAAGGGTATCCCAAGCAGGCTCCACACTGTTAGCATAGAGCCCTACTCAGGACTCGAACCAACCGAGATCATGACCTGAGCCAAAATCAAGAGTGGGACGCCTAAATGACTGAGCCATCCAGGTGCCCCTGCCATTTCTTCTTTTGTAAAATATGGAAAACTACCTTCTTTAGAAGTAGAGTGGTAGCTGGGATAAGACTAAAAACTGCAACTGATGACTCCTAGGGCTTTTATAAGTGTTTTGAAAAGAGTGGCCAGAAAGTTTTTGATAGGAGATGGATTAAAGGAGATAAAACTACCTTCCTCACTGTGAGGTAGGCTTGGGGACAGCAATACATTCATGTCAGATCTAGAGTTGGATTCTAGTACTATGACTTAGTATTTGACCCTAAACATGTAACGTAACCCCTAAGCCTCAATTTCCTCATGGCTGTAAGTGGAGTAATACTACCTACTACATAGTATAATCTTGGAATAAAAAATAATGTATGTGAGAAAGCTCTAACAATGTCACTTGTGATCCCACAGAATAGTTTCTGAACTGGAGAAATAGGACATCTCTACTGTAGCTTATTATTCAAAGTCCAACTTAAAAGAGCCAGCAGAACTTCTTACTGTCTTTGCTCACTATCATTAAAGATCAAGACATGGTAGTTTCGTAAAAATTGAGGTAATTCAGTTCTGTGCTTTTTCCATAAAGAACTCCTAAAACCCAATAAGCAGCCCAATGGTGCTACCACTTAGCCAATTCATTTCTGGTTACCATGCCTGTGCTGGCTGGAGTGCAGCGACCTGCACATAGGTAGAATGTATTTTACCAGGATGAGCTGCAAGTACTGATTGTTTGTTTTTGAAAATCTAAAAGTAAAGAGAACTCTTGAAGTAGTCTGGCAATTATATGAAGTAGTAACTATTAACTAGAATATACCTGTGGTTATTAATACCAACGTTAGATGAACCTTACAGACAGTAGAATCCTCAAATGATAGTACAACTCAAGTCAGACGTGCCAGTTATCTAATTACTAATTAGAGGCTTATACATCTTGATGGAATTGAATCAAAATTAGACCAATACTATACAAAGCATCCAGACACTTTATAACGTTCTAAGTAACAAAAACTTCAGTTTAGCAGCCAAAGCAAGCATGAAATGAGGGGGAAAGCAGCAAGAGAGCTAACAGTTAAGTTTTTCATTATCTTTTGGAGGGGCTAATTTAAAACTAATGTGAATAAGCCTCTAAGTACTTCCTGAAGACTAAAAGTAAAAGTCACCAGAATTCTTTCACTGTGGTTAACTGCCTTCATTTAAATGGCATGCCTGCTTAAGTGTACCAATTCACTGGATTCTACTGTTCTAATCCTGCTTCCTAAAGCAGAGAATAGGAACCATGTGAACAGTAAATTTAAAAATCCAGAGGCATGCAAGTGAACATCCATTCAGCATTCTCTGCCAGCCTAGCCCACTATTTCCCTACCTACTCCACCACCCTCCATCCACCTTTATTGGCTAGTACAATACAAATTACTGATAGCTAGCCAAGTCTCAGAAATCACAGAGAAGGCCTATTTTGCAGTTAGTAAAAGCGTTAGTTTATAAGCCAGCTAAAGACTTGCTTTTGATTTAACTTGCTAAACTTATCACAATCTTCTTAAACTACCCCCATTTTCATTTAGCCCTTTCCTAATCCAAAGGCAGACGGAAAATCCTGAATGGAAGGCTGACTTTTACCCATGATTAGTGAGTCAAATCCAGAATGT
Source organism: Lynx canadensis (assembly GCF_007474595.2). Classification (NCBI taxonomy): domain Eukaryota; kingdom Metazoa; phylum Chordata; class Mammalia; order Carnivora; family Felidae; genus Lynx; species Lynx canadensis. The sequence goes on along the minus strand of NC_044310.1, from coordinate 35,725,727 downwards.
ACTCCACCCACTGCAGCTCTTGCATATCCCGGTTACCTTCACCCTCTTTCATCTGTTCTTCTCTCTCTTGTGTTTCTTCATTAGCAGCTATCTTAACTTTGTCTTCAGGGCATTTCTCAGTAGCCCCCTGGGCTACCTTGGTCTCAACCCCATCTCCAGCTGCCTCAGACTCTTCTGTGGACAGCTTAATCTCCTCCTGGCTAGGAACCAACTCTGCCCTGACCTTCTCCTCTAGTCCTGAGCCATCTTTTGTTTCTGTCAGTCCTTCTGCATTAGTCTGTTGTTCAACAGGAGTCTGATCTCCTGCAGCTGACAGTCCATTGACTGCACCATCCTTAGGGAGAACTGTGATCTCCTGCCCAGGCTTCTCAGAGACTTCTGACCCAGCTTTTACAGCTGAGGACTCTGCAGCCTCTACTGTCACCTCTGGTGACTCTTCAGCAGGAGGCACTTCTTGCCCTACCAGCTGCTCAAGAACAGCCTTTCCTGACTCATTTTCAGAGGCAGCTACCTGCTCCTTTGGCTCATCCCCACCCACATCCACTGGCTTGACTGTTGAATCTATAGGCTCTGCTTCTGCCTCCACTGCAGTACCCTGCTTTTCAAGAGTCATATCAGACTGCTCTACTAAAGCTTCTTTTGGCTTCTCCTCTATGCTCACAATTACTTCTCCCTGCTTTTCTTGACCTCCTTTTTCTCTGCATTCTTCTTGGATGTTAGTTCTACAAACTGATTTTTCTTCCTCAGCATCTGGTGCTTCCTCCTCTGGTCTCTTCTCAGAAGTGACCTTGGCTTCATTCAGTCCTTCTGGTGCTGCTGTTTCTTTTGCTTCCTCAGTGGTTTCAGCTAACTGATCTGGAGTGGATTCAACTTTTTCCTGTAGTTCCTGTGCAGGCTCACTTATATCCATATCTTCTCTTCCACCCTTCTCCATTTCAGTCTCCTGCTCTTTATCAATTTCAGGCTTTACCAGAGACTGGTCTTCTGGTTTTTTTGCTTCTTCTTTTTCTCCCATGGCGTCATAAACCTGTTCTCTCAACTCTTCCCTTGCTTCCTCTACATGGTTAAAGAACATGAAGCATAAACATGTCTTCGAGTTTAGTGATAAAGGCATAAACGGAAACTAAAAATACATTCCCTTTAAACCCTCAAACAACCTGGCTTAAATTTTAGCGATGACCTAAAACTTATCTACCCCCTTGAGAAAAGCAAAGGGAAAAAGTCCCAGATAGCAGAGCAACTTATTGCAAAAGAAACCCAAGCTCCTTAAATTAGATACTCTTTTACTTGAGCATTCTGATTATCAGTTAGGTAAGAGATGCCAAGATTTATTCTCTCCTCTGAACATTATAAACCTCCAACTGACATGTAAAACTCTAGTAGCCAAACTCTACTTAGAATTTAACATTTAATTTTCTTAGCCACAAAAAGTGTAAAGACTCCAAAACCATGACTATTAAAATCACTGAGCTGCACAGACTTTTAAAATTTTTGCATCAGAAAAATATTTAAAGTTGTTGTATATTTAAAAGTATCAATTTAACACATTTATTGGGGAAATTAAGTTTTCCTCTTACAAAAGCCTGCTGTCAGTTTCAGTAATTGGCTACCTCCACTGTAGTCTCCACTAGATGCAGGTTATTTACCCCCTAGCAACTTAGGGAGAGACCATCCAGGATAGGGAGAGCCTTACTTCCATCATCTGTACACAAGAAATATACGTCGCATCTTCTGAATGTCACATGCAACTCCACATACCATCTATGTTATCATTATTTTCTACCAGAGATTCGTCTTCTGTTTTTTCTCCTTCCTCCTCTTCCACATGCACACCTTCCAGGGCATTTCCCAACACACCATTCTCCATTCTAGGAGAACAAAAGGAGAAAGCACCAGAGGTATGATGGATAGAACTAACAGTTTTTCTAAGACAAAAATTACAGTCCCATATTATAAAAGCAACAGAAGAGCAATCAAGCGCAGGGAATATAAGTTTTCAGAGACGAAAAGCAACAATCAAAACTAATATAAATTAAGACTGTAAAAGTACTGAAAGAAAAAAGCATACCCTTCATCCAGCCACCTAAAAAATACTGATGACTCTTGTCAAAAGAACAAAATCAATAAATATATTCCCTTTACATTATAGCCATTGTATTTCCTAAACTTCGCATCCACCTGCATTTCTCTAGATGGCTTAAAAACATTCTGGCAAGACTTTGATGACAAATCATGGGAATGATCTACAAATTAGAAAACTTACCAGATTAAACAGGGCACAAATTACTTGCTAGTTTGTGTACCCTCAATAGATTCTATTCTGGTTAATAAACTTCAGTGGAAAATACACAAGTTTCCAAGAGTTTAGACTACTTATGAGTTTTATTTACTAGAAATTCTCATATGCTAATGTTTTCAAATTGTCCTTCATTCAGTCCTTGTTAAGGATGATTGTTCTGGGCTGAGAGTGCTTTTAAGGATGACTGTTTTGGGATGAGAGTGTTTTTAAAAGTTCTCTCTATACTGGACTTCAATAAATTATTGACCATTCACTAATAGAAACGTCTCTGCCTCTAAAGAACACAAAAGTCAAAACCCATGCATAACTTTACTCTGCTTCAAGTGCCTTTGAAAACTTCCATCAATATGTCCTGTTCCTCCTAAACCCCCAGTTCACTTAGCTCATGTGAAATCACAAAGCTAGTAAACAATCCTGGCAAACAAAGAAACCTTAAGTTTTTAAAGAGACCATCATAATGTTACACAAAACACCCTACTTAAAAACTGTGGCTTAAAAGACATACCTTGCCAACTCCAGAAGTGATTTCCCATAGAAAAAGAAGGCTTCTCCACACTCATTAGCGGTCTCTCCATACTTCTTACCTCTACAAAGAGAAGAAACATCTAAGACCTGAATTAACATCTAGTCTAAAACATTCACTTCTAGTTCTTTAAACTCTAAAATGACATTTCTTCAGTAACACATCTCTCTAGGAAACCAATATTCCCCTCCTCTTGCTTTCAAGTCAAGGTCAAAGGGTTATTGCCTGGTCTCTCTACATATACATTCCAATTAACATCAATTTGCTATGGTTAGAGTATATAATCTTAAGAGACAAACTACATTAAATAGATATTTCTCCTGTTAGAAGATGGGTGTCAGTATAGGCCAGAATAGTTAAAGGACCTTTAGCTGGAACCTAAAAGACGAATAAAATATATGGAAAGACTTCATGTTATAGAGGGTAAGACTCTCTGGAGTCAGACTGTCTGGGTTCAAATCACATCTCTAAACTTCAGCTGTATAACCTTAGACTCACAGTGCCTTAATGTAGAAATGTTAAGAACTGCTCAAAGATCTAAGAATTGAATTAATGTATACAAAAGTACGATGCTTAGACATACAGACAGCACTATATGTAAGTTTTAGCTATTAATCTCTAGACAGGGTGGCTCAGATCATTAAGCATCCAACTCTTGATTTCGGCACAGGTCATCATCTCCTCATTGCGGAATGAAGCCCCATGTTGGGCTCCATGCTGATCCTGGACCCTGCTTGGAATTCTGTCTCTCCCTCTTCTCTTTGCCCCTCCCCCCATTCTCAAAGTGAATAAACAAGCATTAAAAAAAGCAAAAAAAAAAAAAGGAATTAGACACGATATTAATGCAGACCTCTAGGAATAAGATTCTGCTCTATTGGGAGAAGTAGTGGGGTTGAGACAAGAATGGACTGATACGACCCTGACTGAATAAGAAGGAATGAAAAAGCCAGAGGCTTTTAATCACTGTGAGCCTGAAACCCAGTTTTATTATAAGGATTTCTATTATAAGGAGGATTTCTTCAACTCAACTCCATATAACTACTCAACTCATCAGGGAACATGACTAACTTCAACTGCTACTGGTAACAGGATGTTACCTATATTGAGAAACTAGCTCAAACCAGGTCATAGGCTGAAAGGCTATTGCTTGAAGATTCAACTTAAATTTCTTCTCTTCCAGTTCCACGGATACATAAACTCTTTGGTTAAAATAAATCACTTTTGAGGCACTAAATAAAGCTAATCTGCTTCCTCATGATGTAGATATATATGGCCACCTAGTGGTAGCTGCCAACTTCCAGATAGTTGCAACAGAGAATAAAGGTGCTAACAATATGAAAACTTCTGCACTTATATCAGCATTAGTGGTAGGGTGGCCGTTATGGCTTACCTGGGACTTTTTTTTTTTTTTTAAGAGAGAAAAGAAAGCACTTGAGCAAGTGACGGGCGGGGGGGGGGGGGGTGGTGGTGAGGGAGGGAGGGAATTTTAAGCAGGCTCCATGCTCTGAGCCTGGGGGGGGGGGGGTGCTCGATCCCACCGTGGGATCATGACCTGATCTAAAATCACAAGTTGGTTGCTCAACTGAATTACCCACCCAGGAGCCCCTACGGCTTGCTTGGGACTTTGAGGAGTTTCCCCAGACACAGAACTTCCAATGTTAAATTAGAAAAGTCCCAGAACAGGGGCGCCTGGGTGGCTCAGCTGGTTGGTCGTCCAACTTCAGCTCATGATCTTGCGGCTTGTGGGCTCAAGCCCCGCATCAGGCTCTGTGCTGACAGCTCAGAGCCTGGAGCCTGCTTCGGATTCTGTGTATCTCTCTAGCTCCGCCCCTCCCCCACTCATGTTCAGGCACGTGCGCACTCTCTCCCTCTCTCAAGAATAAATAAAATATTAAAAAATAAAAAATTTAGAAAAGTCCCAGAACAAAGCAGGACAGGTTGGCCACCCTAATCAGTGGTGGTTGGAAAACAAATTACTTTACTCAGGAAAAGCAAAGACCAAAATTGCTCAGTGATATGTAAGTCACATCATTAGTTACAGGAATAAACTTGTACATGAAAAATATCCAATCTTTTAAAATTCTTTCCCCCACAAGACAACCATATATATACATATATATATACATATACATATATATTTGTATATATATATATGTATTTATATGTATTTGAGCAGAGAGAAAGGGAGAGAGAATCCTAAGCATGCTCCCCACTGACAGTGCAGAGCTCAATGCAGGTTCAGACCCCAAAACCATGAAATCATGACCTGAGCCAAAATCAAGAGTCAGACGCTTAACCGACTCAGCCATCCAGGCACCAGAAGACAACCTTTTAACAAACAAAATATAGCACATCATATCAAAACACAGTACTTACAAAAGACTAGCTGCTTCCTGGAATGCATTGACAGCTGCTGGAATATCCCCCATCACCAGATGTTTCTGTCCTAAACCCAACAGTTTCTTAGCTTCATTATCCACATCCAAACTGCAAGTAAAAAGTTTTTCAAGTGTCAAATACTGTTTAAAACCCACATTTTTTGGAATACCTGCTATGTATTTTTTTAATTTTTACTTTAGAGAGAGTGCAAGCAGGGAAGAAAGGCAGAGGGAAAAGAGAGAGAATCTTAAGCAGGATTCTTCACACACAGCATGGAGCCAGCATGGAGCTGGATCCCACGACCCTGGGATCATGACCTGAGACAAAATCAAGAGTTAGACAATCCACTGACTCACTCAGTGCCCTGAATACCTGCTACATTTAAACCATTATACTTTAACCTCTTTAAACCTCTGACCACTGTGGCAAGGCCTAGCTAACTCACATTTATTTATCACTATAAAATCAAAAGAAATCCTGGGACGCCTGGGTGGCTCAGTCAACTAAGCATTTAACTTCAGCTCAGGTCATGATCTCACGGTTCAAGAGTTCAAGCCCCACATGGGGCTCTCTGCTAGCAGCACAGAGCCCAGTTGGGATCCTGTCTCCCTCTCTCTCTGACCCTCTCCTGCTTGCTCTCTCTAAAAAATAAACACTAAATAAATAAACAAACAAACAAACAAACGTCCAGCTTCTGTTCAAGTCATGACCTCACGGCTCATGAGTATTCAAAGATAGGTTCGGGGCGCCTGGGTGGCGCAGTCGGTTAAGCGTCCGACTTCAGCCAGGTCACGATCTCGCGGTCCGTGAGTTCGAGCCCCGCGTCAGGCTCTGGGCTGATGGCTCGGAGCCTGGAGCCTGTTTCCGATTCTGTGTCTCCCTCTCTCTCTGCCCCTCCCCCGTTCATGCTCTGTCTCTCTCTGTCCCAAAAATAAATAAACGTTGAAAAAAAAAAATTAAAAAAAAAAAAAAAAAAAAAGATAGGTTAACATTTGCCAGGCATGTAATGAATAAGGAGAACTAAGTAACTTACAATTTAATATTTTAATCAATGTGGAAAACCAGAAGACATCGCTGTCAGGAGGATGCCATACTTTATATATTTTTTAAATTTTTAATGTTTATTTATTTTGAAAGAGATAGAGACAAGAGCGTGAGCAGGGGAGGGGCAGAGAGAAGGAGACACAGAATACGAAGCAGGCTCCAGGATCTGAGCTGTCAGCACAGAGCCCGATGTGGGGCTTGAACCCATGAACTATGAGATCATGACCTGAGCCAAAGTCGGACACTTAACTGACTGAGCCACCCAGGTGGCCCAAGACTATACTTTAAATTACACACAAGTATAGGGGCTTCTCTGGGTGGCTATGACCTCATGGCTCATGAGCTTCAGCCCTGTGTCGGGCTCTGTGCTTACAGCTCAGAGCCTCGAGCCTACTTCAGATTCTGTGTCTCCCTCTCTCTCTCTCTCTGCCCCTCCCCTGCTTGTGCTCTGTCTCTCTCTCTCTCTCAAGGGTGAATAAACATTTTAAAAAATAATAATTAAAAAAAAAATAATAATGATACTGTGGTGCCTGGGTGGCTCAGTTGGTTAAGCATCCGACTTCAGCTCAGGTCATGATCTTATGGCTTGTGGGTTCAAGCCCCACATCCAGCTCTGTCTTGACAGCTCAGAGCCTGGAACCTGCTTCGGATTCTGTCTCCTTCTCTCTCTGCCCCTCCCCCACTCATGCTCTGTTTCTCAAAAAATAAACATTAAAAAAAAATTTTTAATAAATAATGACACTGCCCTCAAGTTATATAGTTCTTAAGTTTATGTTCCAGAGATAAAATCTAACTGTACTCTGTAAACAATCTTACCTATCCACTTTATCTGCAGAGGTAGAGGGAGCAGGAGCATCTTCTTCAATCCTGTAATGAAACATTAAGAGGAAACAAAAATGAGGTTATTTTAAGCCTGGAAATTACATAAATTAAGAAAAATATAAAGCCATAAAAAGAGGGTGCCTGGGTGGCTCAGTTGGTTAAGCATCCGGTTCTTGACTTCAGCTCAGGTCATAGCTTATAGTTCATGGGTTCAACTCCATGTTGGGCCTTATGCTGGCAGTGTGGGGCCTGCTTGGGATTCTCTCTGCCCCTCCCCCACTCTCACACTCTGGCTCTCTCAAAATAAATTAAAAAAAAATTTTTTTAAAAAGCCTTAAGAAGGGGCGCCTGGGTGGCGCAGTCGGTTAAGCGTCCGACTTCAGCCAGGTCACGATCTCGCGGTCCGTGAGTTCGAGCCCCGCGTCAGGCTCTGGGCTGATGGCTCAGAGCCTGGAGCCTGTTTCCGATTCTGTGTCTCCCTCTCTCTCTGCCCCTCCCCCGTTCATGCTCTGTCTCTCTCTGTCCCAAAAATAAATAAACGTTGAAAAAAAAAAAAAAAGCCTTAAGAAGAGCCACCATTTATTAAATGCCTGATAGGATATTAAGATCTTAAAACCAATATTTACTTCTATTCAATCTTCACTCATTCAAATATCTGTTAAATACGTATTTGCTAGTCATGAGATATACTACAGTGATGGTCACATCCTAGCTTTAAGTTTATGATTAGGTGGATGAAAGTGAAGTATTTATTATAATGCAACATATGCATTACTGAAAAATCTCACATTCTGCTTAACTTCTCACTAAAAATAAGTTTTCTGTTCTTTAAAAAACAAAGAAGCAAAGTTTTCAAGAACATTCATTTTTTGAAAAGTTTTAATAAGTATCTTTAAAACATTTCATAGTTGTGGGGCACCTGGCTGGTTCAGTCAGTTGGGAATCCGACTGGTTCAAGTCATGATCTCATGGTTGCTGAGTTTAAGCCCTGCATCAGGCTCTGTGCGGACAGCTCAGAGCCTGGAGCCTGCTTCAGATTCTGTGTCTCCCTCTCTCTCTGCCCCTCCCCCACTTGCACACACTTGCCCTCTCTCAAAAAGAAACAGCATGCGCTTGCTCTCAAAATGAAACATTAAAAACTTTTTTAATTAAAAAAAAAATTTCATAGTGGCGTTTACTGAAAAGGCCTAGAAATAATGACCAACTCAGTAGCAATGAGTACCCCACCCCTAGCACCCAGACTATATGCCTAAAATCCCATTCCTCACTAAAAGGAACCAAGATTCCATTGAGAAGTTAACAGATTCTAAGCTGGGATAGGGAAAATACAAAGGTGACTTTGGCTTTCATGCCAGAAAGCAACAAAGGTATTTCTAATAACGACTTAGGAGTTCTATATACTTATGGTCATGCCAAAAGGAATTATAAAGCAAATATGGGGAATCCAGGGAAAAGCAGATGAGTAGTTCTTTGTGCCATTTTTGCAACTTTTCTATAAATTTGACATGTTTCATAATAATTTACAAAAATATTACAAAAGCAGATTCAAGAGCCAGCCTGGATAAAATCCCACTGGTGAAAAGAGTCAGTTTGAGCACCAAAAAAACAACAGCTACAATGGATTGAAAACTTCGAATATGTTTAAATCGATGCACTCTCAACGACACAAACAAAAACAAAGAACTCATTATCTTTGAAGAATAATAGGAAACCACTGCATTATTCTGAAAATTAGTAAATAAAGTGAGAGAAAAAGCTACAATACAATTGTATTTGCATTTTCTTTACAATACAGTTGTATTTAGACAGGCTTTAAGATATGGTTGATTTAAGTTACTAAGGAATCCTGTAGATTATCTGGTATTAACTTAAATTCTTGCCATTTTAACCTGCTCTACTATCAATTTTCATGTATATCCCAAAAGTAATATCCAGAGAAGGATATCATTTATATCATTTATAAATGTGCCCCCAAAGCACACCAGATCTCAAATGAGACCCAAGAATGCTGTTAACTGGTGAAATGGAGAAAAGGAAAAGAAAGAACACACAGAAAGAGGCAACCTGACTACTTTATACTACCTGACACTATACTGACAGTGCAGAGCCTGCCTGGGATGCTCGTGTGGGCACTCTCTCTTCCCTCCTTCCGCCTCTGTTTCTGCACCCCCTCCCCCCAATAATCTCTCTCTTAAAATAAATAAATTAAAAAAAATTTTTTTAAAGGAAGCTATAGGGGCGCCTGGGTGGCTCAATCAGTTAAGTCTCTGACTTTTGGTTCTGGTCATGATCTCATAGTTCATGGGTTCAAGCATCAGGGTCTGTGATGATAGCCCAGAGCCTGGAGCCTTCTTCAGATTCTGTTTCCCTCTCTGCTCCTCCCGTGCTCACACTCTGTCTCTCTCTCAAAAATAAAATAAACATTAAAAAGTTTTTTAAAAAAATAATGAAATAGGGGCGCCTGGGTGGCTCAGTCAGTTGAGCATCCAACTTCACCTCAGGTCATGATTTCACGTTCATGGGTTCAAGCCCCACATAGGGCTCTGTGCTGACAGTTCAGAACCTGGAGCCTGCTTCGGATTCTGTCTCCCTCTCTCTTTGCCCCTCCTGTACTCACACTCTCTCTCTCTAAAATAAACATTAAAAAAAATTGTTAATAAAAAATAAAATAATAATAGTAATAATAATTAAAATAAAAAGGAAGATATGGAAGATTAAAAGGGCTCTCCTATTAGACAATTACTGACTCTCTCACACACATACACACAGAATGGAGTCCATTAGTTTTTCAAACTGGACTTTCTTCTTGTTTAGCTGTAACAAACTTATAAAGAAATGAAATAACACAAGCAAAATGGACAAAACAAATGATCAATGAAAAAACAGCTTACTCAATTCAGTAAATATTTAAATTCAACAGACATTTTAATTTTAGTGCCTACTGTATGCATTGGAGACTGTCTCCAACCAAACATTAAAACAGTAGAGGGGACACTTGTTTAGAAGGACAGAGAAAGGGAGAAGAGATTACATGACAGGTGGGGACTAACTATATTGGAGTCAGAGTCCTAGAAAATGCTTAAATGCTTTGAAGATTAAAATAAAATTAAAAAAAAAAAGTCAGTTACTTTCAGCAGAATCCCAAATCTTTGCTTCCAACTCCTAATCCTTTTGTGAATATATTAGTCAACAAGTTTGATGAAAAGCCCTGAGGAATGGGGAAAAACCGGGTTGAAAATAGAGACTTCAAAGCTAGAGCCATAGGGACGAGGCACAGTTTAAAACGCAGTATTTAGCTGCAGGTAAGTAAGCAGACAGATAATCTGCCCAGAATCCTGGAATTATGGCTTTGGATCCTTATCTACAACTGACCTAGCCAGTGATGTGTAACCCCTTAGTGAAGTTAGTCATTCTGGGCAGATTCCAACACATAGCTCCTCAAATTACCAGTGGTTGAAGGACCAGATTTTTTATTTCCAGTGTATAACAGATGGGTTTTTTGTTGTTAACAATCACTCCTTGCTGTATTTTTTAAAATTTATTTATTTCAGGGGCGCCTGGGTGGCTCGGTGGGGTAAGCGTCCGACTTCGGCTCAGGTCACGATCTCACAGTCTGTGAGTTCGAGCCCCACGTCAGGCTCTGTGCTGACCGCTCAGAGCCTGGAGCCTGTTTCAGATTCTGTGTCTCCCTCTCTCTCTGCCCCTCCCCTGTTCACGCTCTGTTTCTGTCTCAAAAATAAATAAACGTTAAAAAAAATTTAAAAAAAATTTATTTATTTTTAGTAATCTCTATACCCAATGTGGGGCTCAAACTCACAACCCTGAGATCAAGAGGCATATATATGCTCTTCCAACTGAGCCAGCCAGGCACCCCATCAAATGGATTTTTATAAAATAATGCTCACTCCAGGGGTACCTGGGTGGCTCAGGTGGTTAGGCATCCGACTCCTGATTTCCACTGAGGTCATAATCTTGCAGTTGTGAGATCAAACCTGCACTGAGCATGGAGCCTACTTGGGATTCTCTCTGCCTCTTGTTCTCTGCCCTCCCCCACTCACACTTTCTCAAAATAAATTTTAAAAAATTATGCTTACTCCAAATTTTTATACCTCTCTCTCTGTAGACCAGTAACAAACAGTTCACAAACCACATTAGTCTATGGACCACACAATGTGGTAGTAACATTAAATGTCCAAACAGAGTATGAGCACTAAAAACAAACACATGAATACTACATATACATGCTACAAACATTGAGGTACTCCAGTGGCAACAAAAATACACAAAATGTTTTATATCCCACACAAATGAGGGGTAAGTTGCAGTACTATTTAACTTTCACTGTTAGCCATGATGGAAGTTAACAGGTACCAGATTCACCCTCCCACCTCAAACAAATAAAAAAAATGGCCAAGTACATGAAACATCAGTTTTCAACACTGAACAGTAGTAGCACAGGACAGTGATCTGAGAGAAGGGAAACAAATGAGATGAGTCCTACAAGTGTCCCCAACTTACTGCCTACAGAATTTTGTTCACAGCATAGAGGAGCAACCCAAAAGGAGTATTGTCTCACAGAATTGAGACAAGAGTTTGGGGCTTGGAGAGGCCTTGGTGGCTAGAATTTACAGGACAGAATGAAGAGATAGCAAGCTCAGATATCTGCAGAACATTCCCTCCAGCCTTTGGCTAACTGCTAATCAGCTTCTGCTTGAGAAAACTGAGGCCTATATAAGAATTACTTAGAAATGAGTAGATGAAACAATCTTCAGATATCACATAGGGTCTAGAATAACTCATGTTCCCAATAGCCAAGGTAGAAAGACCTATACCACACAGGGCAAGTACTGCTTTAGTAATGGAGTTAAATTAACACTGGAGACCTGTTCCAGGCCTGCCTAACAAAATATAAAGGCAATCCTCAATAGGACCAAACTGTTTCCAATAACTGCCTCCCAGAGTCAAAACAAACAACATACATACAGGGGCACCTGGGTGGTTCAGTCCGTTGAGTGTCTGACTTGATTTTGGCTCAAGTCATGATCCCAGGGTTGTGGGATCAAGCCCTGCATGTGGCTCCTGCTTAAGATTCTCTCTCCCCCGCTCTCGTCCCTCTCCCCCACTCATGTTCATCAAAACAAAACACACACAAAAAACAAAACCCCAGCACTGCAACAAACCTCACAATGTCTGGTAAGTTACATAAGTAAAAAATTATCAGGCAAACGAAGAAGCAAGGAATTAAAATCCATAATAAAGAAAGGATATTCAATAGAAACAGACCCAAAAAGGACAAAGATGACAGAACTAGACAAGGACATTAAGACAGTTACTTAAAATGTATTTCACATGCTCTGGGGCATTTGGGTGGCTCAGTCAGTTGAGAGTCCAACTTCAGCTAAGGTCATGATCTATCTCATGGTTTGTTGAGTTCAAGTCCCACATAGGGCTCTCTGCTATCAGCACAGAGCCTGCTTCAGATCCTCTGTTGCCCTTGCCCCCGAGCATCTCTCAAAAATAAATAGAAAAATTTAAGAAAATGTATTCCACATACTCAAGAATGTAAAGCAAAGCATGAGCAGGAGAGAAATAGAAGATACTTTAAAAAACAAAGAGAAAGACTCAAGTCAAAACTTCTGGAGACAAAAATACACTTAATAGGATTAACATCAATCAGACTGTGAAAAAGAACATTATCAGGAATTAAAGATACTTGGGGCGCCTGGCTCGCTCAGTCAGAAGTGCATGTGACTCTTGATCTTGGGGTTGTGAGTTTGAGACCGATATTGAGTATAGAGATTACTTAAATAAACAAACTTAAAAAAAAAAGAATTCAAAAACAGCAGTAGAAACTACCTAAATGAAAACACAAAGATTTAAAAAAAACAAAAGAACAGGGGTGCCTGGGTGGCTCATTCAGTTACGTATCTGTCTTCTTGGTTTCTGCTCAGGTCATGATCTCACAGTTCATGAATTCGAGCCCCGCATGAGGCTCTCTGCTTTGGATCCCATCTCCCTCTCTCTGCCTCTCCACTGTTCTCTTTCTCTCTCAAGAATAAATAAACATTAAAAAAAAAAATAGAACTTTCTGAGTATGAAACACTAAGCATACAAACATACATGTTGACTGGCTGCCTGAAGGGATATGGATGGGAAAGGAAATATTTTTTTTTAACGTTTATTTATTTTTGAGACAGAGAGAGACAGAGCATGAACGGGGGAGGGTCAGAGAGAGGGAGACACAGAATCTGAAACAGGCTCCAGGCTCTAAGCTGTCAGCAGAGCCGGACGCGGGGCTTGAACTCACTGACTGTGAGATCATGAACTGAGCCGAAGTCGGCTGCTTAACCGACTGAGCCACCCAGGCGCCCCGGGAAAGGAAATATTTAAAGGAATGGAGGAAAATACTTAAATGATGGCAAAACCAAAACAAACACAATAAAAACAATAAGCAGTAAGTTTACAAAATAAACAATGGCAGAAAACTTGCCAGTTTTGATGAAAAGTATAAATCTCAGATCCAAAAAACAAGCCCCAAGCAAAAGAAATATGAAAAAACACACACCAAAGCATTTCATAAATTGCTAAAAGGACTTGTGGCTGGCTCAGTTGGTATGGCATGCAACTCTTAATCTCAGGGTTGTGGGTTCCAGACCCACGCTGGGTGTAGGAATTATTTAAAAATAAGTCTTTAAAAAAAATTTTTTTTTAACATTTATTCATTTTTGAGAGTGACAGAGACAGAGCATAAGCAGGGGATGGGCAGTGAGAGGGAGACATAGAATCCGAAGCAGGCTCCAGGCTCCCAGCTGTCAGCACAGGGCCGGACGCGGGGCTCAAACTCATGGACTGCGAAATCATGACCTGAGCTGAAGTCAAACGCTTAACCAACTGAGCCACCCAGGCACCCCAAAAATAAAAGTCTTTTTTAAAAGTTTCAGAAAACCAGTGATGGGGGGAAAAAAACATAAAAATCAGGCAAAAGGAAAAAAAAGAGACTTGTATAATCAGAGTAACAAATTTAAGAATGACAACTTGTTAGAAACAATGTAAACCAAAACATAGTAGTCAGATCTCTAAAATGGGGGAGGGGGAGGGGTGGGCAAAACACAAAAAAATATCAACCTATTTTGTAGCTAATGAAGTATCTTTCAAATACAAGAAATAAATCCTCTTCATGAAAAAAATACTAAAAGAAGTCTAGACAGAGAAAAAATAATACCGGGTAGAAATTTGGATCTACACACCCAAAAAAAGAAGTTTGTATATACATAAATAAAAAGCATTGACAACAGTAAATGAGGATTGTAAATATATCTTTATTTATATAAATTTTTATATTTTATATATTTATATATATTTTTTAAAATATATATAATAAATTATATATATTTATAAATAATATCTTTATGTTTTAAAACTTTTTTTTTGAGAGAGAGACAGTGAGCAGGGGAGGGTGAGAGAGAGAGAAAGAGAGACACATAGAATCCAAAGCAGGCTCCAGGCTCTGAGCTGTCAGCTCTAACCAAAGGTGAAAAATCTACACACTGGAAACTATAGAAAGCTTATGAAAGAAATTGAAGACACACACACACACACAGGAAAAATATTCCATGCTCCTGGATTGGAAGAACAAATACTGTTAGAACGTCATTACTACCCAAAGCAATCTACACATTCAATACAATCCTTATCAAAGTAACACCAGCATTCTTCACAGAGCTACAACAAACAATCCTAAAATTTGCAGGGAACCAGAAACGACCCAATAGCCAAAGCAATCCTGAAAAAGAAAACCGAAACCGGAGTCATCACAATCCCGGACTTCAAGATGTATTGTATTACAAAGCTGTAATCAAGACAGTATGGTACTGGCACAAAAGCAGACATTCAGATCAATGGAACAGAATAGAGAACCCAGAAATGGACCCACAAACGTATGGCGAACTAATCTTTGACAAAGCAGGAATTGAATATCCATTGAAATAAGACACTCTCTTCCGCAAATGGTACTGGGAAAACTGGACAGTGACATGCAGCAAAATGAACCTGGACCACTTTCTTACACCATATACAAAAATAAACTCAAAATGGATGAAAGACCTAAATGTAAGACAGGAAGCCATCAAAATCCTCGAGGAGAAAGCAGGTAAAACCTTTTTGACTTCGGCAGCAGCAATTTCTTACTCAACATGTCTCCAGAGGCAAGAAAAACAAAAACAAAAACAAACTATTGGGACTTCATCAAAATAAAAAGTTTTTGCACAGCAAAGGAGACAATCAGCAAAACTAAAAGGCAACCTACAGAATGGGAGAAGATATTTGCAAACGACATATCAGATAAAGGGTCAGTATCCAAAATCCATAAAGAACTTATCAAGCTCAACACCCAAAAAACAAATAATCCACTGAAGATATGGGCAAAAGACAGGAATAGACACTTCTCCAAAGAAGACATTCAGATGGCTGACACATGAAAAAATGCTCAACATCACTCATCATCAGGGAAATACAAACTAAAACCACAATGAGATACCACCTCACACCAGTCCGAATGGCTAAAATGAACAACTCAGGCAACAACAGATGTTGGCGAGGATGCAGGGAGAGAGGATCTCTTTTGCACTGCTGGTGGGAATGCAAACTGGTGCAGCCACTGTGGAAAACAGTATGGAGGTTCCTCAAAAAATTAAAAATAGAACTACCCTACGACCCAGCAATTGCACTAGTAGGTAGAAACAGGTGTGCTGTTTCAAAGGGGCATGTGCACCCCAATGTTTATAGCAGCGCTATCAACAATAGCCAAAGTATGGAAAGAGCCCAAATGTCCACTGACCGATGAATGGATCAAGAAGATGTGGGGTACACACACACACACACACACACACACACACACAATTGAGTATTACTAGGCAATCAAAAAGAATGAAACCTTGCCATTTGCAACTACATGGATGGAGCCAGAGGGTGTTATGCTAAGCAAAATTAGAAAAAGACAGGATTTTGGAAGACTATTGCCCAGAAGAAAAGATGTTTGGTTTTCACAAGCCAAAGTTGTACCGAAGTATAGAGGGCTGCTGTATTTGCAGAGCTAAGTCCTCCAGTTCTTGATTCACTGACAGTAAACGCTATGAAAAGGACTTCCAGAGCTCTTTTGGGTCGCATGAGACTGGTTCAGGAGACATCTGTAATGCCTGTGTCCTGTTGTGAAAAGATGGAAGAAATTGCCAGCAGGATCACAAAAAAACTGGAATCATGTGGTAGATGCAAGGGCAGGACCCAGTCTGAAGACAACATTGAAACCAAAGAAAGTGAAAACTTTATCTGGAAACACGATAAAAAGCAACCAAATCAGTAAACTACAGAAGGAATTCAAACGTCACAATTCTGATGCTCACAGTACCACCTCAAGTGCCTCCCCAGCTCAGTCTCCTTGTTATAGTAACCAGTCAGATGACGGCTCAGATACAGAGATGGCTTCTGGCTCTAACAGAACGCCAGTTTTTTCCTTTTTAGATCTCACATACTGGAAAAGACAGAAAATACGTTGTGGGATTATCTATAAAGGCCGTTTTGGAGAAGTTCTCATTGACACACATCTATTCAAGCCTTGCTGCAACAATAAGAAAGCAGCTGCTGAGAAGCTGGAGGAGCAGGGGCCAGAGCCTCTGCCCATCTCCACTCAGGAGTGGTGACTGAGGTTTAGGTAGAAGGGGAACAAAAAAACGATTTAAATTTTGGAAAGAAAACAAAGCAACAAAACCCTCCTATTTTTAACTTGGATACCTGCTATTCTGCCAAAAGACACTTTCTAGAATAGTTTTGAATGGGTTGTTATTTCTCCTCCAGTTCCACAAACTCTGAAGCCAGTGTCTAGCTTACTAAAAGAAAAAAAGTATACATAATATTTAAGATGCTGAGTATTTCACAGGAAAGCTGATGCTGCTGTAAAGTGCTCTTTAAGTCTTTTTTTTTTTTTAATCCCCTTCTAATGAATGAATCTAGGGGAATTTCAGGGGACAGAGATGGGATTTGTTGTATGATAAACGTATGTAGTTTTAGTCTTTCTATATTGAGAAGCAGTGTTGGGCATTTTTAAGATGGCTGGCTATACTTGTTTTCCTTCATGATAATAAATTTGTCGTAACTCAGTAACATGGACTTGCCCCAAGAGGTAGTTGTCAATAATTTAAGGTCTTGCCAAGGTTCTGATGATTCAAACCTGTACTACTGAATATTAAGCAGGACAGACTAAGCTCTCTGGTGCAAATGCCTCGAAGGAGTAGTTTCTAACCATACAGAGAGGTAACTTGAGTGTATATGTTGCATCCTCTGTCACCTCCCTCCATATTCATTTTTGATAAAGATTTTTATCTATATTGAAACTTCTAAAGCAGAATCAAAGCTCCTCTGGGGAAATGTCAAGTTTTAGGATGAGCAATCCTAAATGAAGAGAACCAAAGCATTACCGCATGGTAGAGATCACATTCTATTAAAAATGTTAAATTATCTAAAAAAAATGTGCACGTCTTCAGGATGGCACATACAAAAAACAAAGGTTAATGCTGCTTGGGGCACATTTCTTAGAGGGCTTGCCTAGTGTGTAAATAATTGACTTTTGTTTGTGTTACATGACTGGTGACTTCATTGAAAATCTGCGCAATTCAGTTTTAGCTCTGGATTACTTCAGTTGACCTTTGTGAAGGTTTTGTCTATGTAGAGTGAGTTGGGGTTGTTTGACTGGTTTTAACCTATTAGGGTCTGGGGTTTTTGTTTTTTTTTTCCACTCTATATTAAAGTAAAATTCTAAAAGAAAAGAGGTGTGTGTTAATGCTGAGTGGGCTGGTTTAGGTTTGACTTCTTTTAGTCAGGCTTTGTGAACATTGAGATGTTAGATGATGCATCCTGAACACGGAGCTCTTTGATTCCAAAATCTTCATTTGAGGCCTTTTTACCTGAACCCAAACCAAAGTACTGTCATTGCCTCTTTTAAATTTTTTTTTTTCCAACGTTTATTTATTTTTGGGACAGAGAGAGACAGAGCATGAAGGGGGGAGGGGCAGAGAGAGAGGGAGACACAGAATCGGAAACAGGCTCCAGGCTCTGAGCCATCAGCCCAGAGCCCGACGCGGGGCTCGAACTCACGGACCGCGAGATCGTGACCTTCATTGCCTCTTTTCTAAACGTTCAGGAATAACCTATCACCGGTTCAGACCTCTCATAATTAGGGAGGAGCATTTGCCTACCTTATAATAACATGACTCAGTGATTATTTTTAAAACTGGATTTTAAAAATTAGATAGTATAAATAACAGTAAGGAGTGAGCCATTTTTTACGGGCACCATATAGTTTTATAATTCTTTTTTTTTTTTTTTTTAATTTTTTTTTTTCAACGTTTTTTTTTTTTTTTTTTTTATTTTTTATTTTTGGGACAGAGAGAGACAGAGCATGAACGGGGGAGGGGCAGAGAGAGAAGGAGACACAGAATCGGAAACAGGTTCCAGGCTCTGAGCCATCAGCCCAGAGCCCGACGCGGGGCTCGAACTCACAGACTGCGAGATCGTGACCTGGCTGAAGTCGGACGCTTAACCGACTGCGCCACCCAGGCGCCCCTAGTTTTATAATTCTTAATCTAAACTTAAAATTTTATATTTCTTCCTTATGGCAAAACTACAAGCCACCATATGCACAGATTACACCATGAGTTGGGTTGGCTCTCCCACAGCCTCTGAGGTGAATTACAAGAGTCCCAGCCATTATCATATTCCTCCTGTTGTTTCCAAATGTGTTTTTTTTATTTTTTTGTACATTTTGGCTACAGTATTGGTGGTAGAATATACTATAATATGGATCATCTCTACTTCTGTATTCATTTATTACCAGACCTCAACCACAGCCTTCTTTTTCCCCTTCCACCTCTTTGCCTGTAGGATGTACTATATGTAGTCATGCACTTTGTATTAATATATTAGAAATCTACAAATCTGTTTTGTACTTTTTATACTGTTGGATACTTATAATCAAAACTTTTACTAGGGTATTGAATAAATTTAGTCTTACTAGAAAATAAAAAAAAAATTAGAGAAAGAAAATGGCCTATGACTTCACTCATAGGAGGAATTTAAGATACAAAACAGATGAACATAAGGGAAGCAAAAATAAGAACAGGGAGGGGCAGGGTGTCTGTTGATTAAGAATCAGACATCAGCTCAAGTCATGATCTCACACTTCATGGGTTTGAACCCCATATCTGGGTCTTTTCATTCCAGCTTGGAGCCTGGAGCCTACTTCGGATTGTCTCCCTCCCTCTCTGCCCTTCCCCTGCTCGTGCTCTCTCTCAAAAATAAATAATAAAACATTAATTAATTAATTAATAAAACAGGGAGGGGGACAAAAGACTCTTAAATATAGAGAACAAACTGAGGGTTGCTGGAGGGGTTGTGGGTGGGTGGGGATGGGCTAAATGGGTAAGGGGCATTAAGGGGCATTAAGTGCTTGTTGGGCCAAGCACTGGGTGTTATTTATACATAAGGGATGGATGAATCACTGGAATCTACTTCTGAAATAATTATTGCACTATATGCTAACTTGGATATAAATTTAAAAATAAATAAAATTAAAAATAAACAAACAAACATACAAACAACTCTCTCCATAGCATGTATCTTTTGAAAAACAGTTACTTTCTCATTTGTTAACAGATCAATTTTATCTTAGGGCACCTGGCTAGCTCAGTCAGTACAGCAGACAACTCCTGATCCTGGGTGGTGAGTTCAAGCCCCACATTGGGCCAAGAGCTTACTTAAAAACAAAACAAAACAAAACAACACAACATTATCTTGAACAGTTTATTTTCAAAGTATCTGCTAATGGGTTTACTACTGACAGCCATTGTTTTCAACCTAATGTGGCTAACAAAGAGCTAGGAATACAAACTATAAAAGGGTCAATTCTGCTATTGTCTTGCTATTTGTGCTTGCATTATCACCTTCAATCCACCATTTCTAAGCCCAGAATCTTTTAAACACATTGTCCATTTTTATAAGAGCTAGTTTAAAACTGGAAAAAAAAGTCCTATCTAGACTTACCATGGTGATCATTTGGTAATATGTACGAATGTTGGATTGCTATGTTGTACACCTGAAACTACTGTCAATTATATCTCAATTTCTTTAAACCTTATCTTAATGGGTAAAGATGTGGCACATGTACATAATGGAATACTACTCAGCCATAAACAAGAGCAAGATCCTGGTGCCTGGATGGCTCAGCTAGTTAAGCCCCCAACTCCTGGTTTCAGCTCAGGTCATGATCTTGTGGGTCTCCCCCACATCGGGCTCTGCGAGCCTACTTGGGATTTCTCTCTGCCACTCCCTGGCTCATTTTCTCTCTCAAAATAAATAAATAAAACTTAAAGAAAAAAAAAAAAGGGAGCAAGATCTTGGGGTGCCTGGGTGGCTCAGTCGGTTAATCATCCAACTCTTGATTTCAGCTCAGATCATGATCTCACAAATCCTGAGTTCGAGCCCCACCCTGGGCCCTGCACTGACAGTGCAGGAGCCTGTTTGGGATTCTCTCTCCCCCTCTCTCTCTGCCCCTCCCCTGCTTGTGTGCTTGCTCTCTCTCTCTCTCTCTCTCAAAATAAATAAAAGAAAAAGCAAGATCTTGCCATCTACAACACCATGGATGGATCTAGAGGGTATAATGCTAAGTGAAATAAGTCAGAGAAAAACAAGTAACATTTTAGTCTTATGTGGAATTTAAGAAACAAAACAAATGAACAAAGAAAAAAGAGACAAATCAAAAAACTGGACTCTTAACTAGAGAGAACAAATTGATGGTTACCAGAGGGAAGGTGGGGGGGGGGGAGGGTGAAATAGGTGAAGGGGATTGAGACTACACTGATCGTGATGAGCACTGAGTAATGTATAGAATTGAACTGCTATATTCACTGCTACACCTAAAACTGATATAGCACTGTAGGTTAATTACACTGGAATTAAAATTTTTGAAGTAAAAATAACAATAAATCACCCTACAGATATACTAGTCCATGGTTTATTACAAGGTATTCACTGTAGCACTATTTGTAATAATACTGGAAACAACTCAAATGTCTATCAATAGCAAATTTGTTATGAGATACTCACAGAATAGAATACAAGGCAGTCATAAAAAGTTAAGGGGAGCCTGGGTGGCTCACTCAGTTAAGTGTCTAACTTCATTCAGCTCAGGTCATGATCTCACAGTTCGTGAGTTTGAGCCCCACATTGGACTCTGCACTGACGGTGCAGAGCCTGCTTGGGATTCTCTCTCTCTCCCTCTCTCTCTGCCCTTCCACTCTCTCTCAAAATAAATAAAATTTAAAAAAAAAATTGAGAAGGGGTGCCTGGGTGGCTCAGTCGGTTGAGCATCTGACTTTGGCTCAGGTCATGATCTCGCAGTCCGTGAGTTCGAGCCCCTCATCGGGCCCTGTGCTGACAGCTCAGAGCCTGGAGCCTGTTTTAGATTCTGTGTCTCCCTCTCTCTCTCACCCTCCCCTGTTCATGCTCTGTGTCTCAAAAATAAATTAAAAAAAAAAAAAATTAAGGAAAATTTAAGGTAACTATGCTGATGAATGATCTCCAAGACATATTGCTAAATGTTCAGAAATGTGTCAAATAGGCTACCATTTATACAACAATGTAGAATTAATAACTACATACCATTTGTTTTTATATGCAGAAGGTTGTCTTTGAGGAACATATAATAAATTCCCACTTGAGAAGAAAAACTATGCGACTAGAAAATAAGGGGTAGAAGGACATTTCACTGTATAACGATCCTTATGGATTTTGAATCAGGAATGTATTTTCTATTAAAAATTAAAATATTTCTTAAAAATCTGATATCTGCCAATATGGCCTTACCTTCTCACACAATCAGCTGGAGCTAAATAGTGACCACTCACTTTAAGGAAGGAGAATGTACTACAATCCCCATCACTTTTTTTTTTTTTTTTTTTTTAATGTTTACTTCTTTTTGAGAGAGGGAGACAGAGAATCCCAAGCAGGCTCTGCGCCATCAGCACAGAGCCAATTCTGGGTTTGAACTCACAAACTGTGAGATCATGACCTGACTCAAAATAAAGAGTCAGATGCTGGGGCGCCTGAGTGGCTCAGTCAGTTAAGCGTCTGACTTCGGCTCAGGTCATGATCTCAAGGTTCATGAGTTCGAGCCCCGCATCGGGCTCTGTGCTCACAGCTCAGAGCCTGGAACCTGCTTCAGATTCTGTGTCTCCCTCTCTCTCTGGCCCTTCCCCTCTTGAGCTCTGTCTCTCTCTCAAAAATAAATAAACATTAAAAAAAATAATAATAAAAATAAAGAGTCAGATGCTTAATCGACTTAGCCAGCAGCCCCCCCTGCCATTACTTATTTTTATCTGGCCCTCTAAGCTTAACATTTCTAAATTCTGTTATAGAACACCACACTACTAAACATTGGTAACTGTCTGGAAATGAGAAAAGGAGAGAGCCCAGAATTCTTATTTCTGGGGTTGGGAAACTTGAGTGCTATCCAACCAAAATAAGGTACAAGAACATTAGTGAAAATTGGAAGACTTAGGTTTTAAGACAAGTTGATTTTGAAGTGCTTATCGAACAACTAAACGGATAACATCCAATAGGCAATTCAGAGCAAACATTTGACTGCCAAACATAATACATGCAGCACCTATTCATTTTCATTTAATCCTCTCACAAAAAACAAAAACAAAACCTGTGGCAGATGGCAATGCTCCTATTTTACAGAGAAATTACTTATCTAAGTAAATAAGTGATTTAGTAACCTATATGACCCTATCACATTTCATAGTATATTTCAATTGCCTATTGACCTTCTGTACTGTGCAAGAGGATTAAGCTTTAAGGAAAAACATCCTATCTCTCTCATTCTAGCTGTATACTAGTACCAGGCACAAGGTCTGGCACCTAGTCAGTATTTGTTAAAATAAGTGACCAATTCTGAATCACTAGGGTAGGATTAGGGCAAGTGACTTTGCCACTTAGCATGTGAGGTGCTTCAGTTTCATCAACTATAATTAATAGTACCTAACTCCTAGGGTTTGTTTTGAAAATCAAATGAGAAAGTTCATAAAGTACTTCATTCAAGGCTTGACATATAACAAATCAATAACAGCAATTATCAACAATGAAACAGAGGTAAGGAATAGAGGTAGTATCAAAGGGAAATAAAATTAGGAGGTAATGACTGGTATCAGCTGCAGCAAAAAAGTTAAGAAGTAAAAAGCTAAGAATAAGACTAATTTAGCATGTAGACAATCAATGATTACTTTTAGTAATGTTTAGAAGGCATGAAGGGAAAGAAGCTGGACTGATACAAGCTGAACTAATGTGTATACTCACTGCATACCTGCCCTATTAGATTGTGTATGATGACCAGAAACTGAGACTCTGAATTCATCTTTGTATCTCTAAAACCTAACATATTAAAATATATGGTAAAATCCTGGTTTGTGAGCATAGTTTATTCAAGAAACATGCTTATAACCCAAAGCACTTGTATATCAAAGCGAATTTCCCCATAAGAAACAATGGAAACTCAGATGATTTGTTGTACATCCCAAAAATATTCATACAAAATAGGTTAATACTGTAATGCAAAATAATAAAGAAAAATAAACATATTAACCTTCACTTACCTTTGAAAATCTTCATGGCTGGTGTGAAGGAGAGAAGAGAGAGGAGGATTATTATTGTATAGGATGACTTTCGCTATGACGAATAGAATCAGTTATCTACTGGTTCAATGGATTCTTCTCCTGCATAGGGGCCAGTGTATACACTGGCACAGATGGTGACTACAGGACAGTATTAATTAATAAACTCTTGTCATATACTGTATTTAACGTAACTGGCAAGGGGCACTGGGGTGGCTCAGTTGGTTGAGTGTCCGACTTGGGCTCAGGTCATGATCTCACAGCTTGTGAGTTCGAGCCCCACGTCAGGCTCTGTGCTGACAGCATGGAGCCTAGAGCCTGCTTTGGATTCCATGTCTCCCTCTCTCTCTGCTCCTAACCCACTCACATTCTGTCTCTGTCTCTCTCAAAAATAAATAAACATTAAAAAAAAAATTTTTTTTAAATGTAACTGGCAATAAGGCAGCACAGGAAAGGGTCTATATCTGCAGGCAGCCTGACCTAGAATGAAGCAAATCATTCCTGAGCTTACTCTTGTGTTGAAAAGCAAAGGACTGTCCATAGGTGCTTTGAAGTGACAAAAAATACAGTAGTGCCAGGTGTGGGGTACCGTCCAATGTTCTGAAAAAAATCACTGATCTCTGCCAAATACCACAGCCTGAGACCAAGCATCTGAGCATAGGAGACAATCACCCATAATCCCGCAGTGAGAGAAGAACCATTGGTTCAATTGTGATGTGATATTCAGCACCACGTACTACTAGTATTGCAAGACATTACTCATTTATCAAGTTAAATTTTATGAGAAATGTTTGCTCGTCTTGCAGAACACTCACAGAACAAGTCACTCACAATCTAAGGTTTTACTGTATATTAAATATATCTGCTAAATGGTTAAACAGAAAGGAAAAAAAGGGGATCTAGGAAGGCAGATTCTTGTCTAAAGAAGTTTGGCTCTCAATTGGAAGAAGCTAAACAGATAGATGATGGAGTAATGGTTTTTAAATGCATTCATGTTAGGACGTTTGAATGCAAGAGATGCTGCCATGTGAGGGGAAAGGGGAAGCATCAAGAGACCAAATAGGTAATTGCTGCTGAACAATTAAATATTCGGGGGGGGGGGGGGAAGGGGGGAATCTCCAATGGTTATCTTCAAGATGTTTTTTAATATAAACCCCCTATGAAGACACTGTACTATATTCAGACTTTTCTTGTATAAAACCTTTAAGTTCCACAAGAGGGAGGTCTCAACCCTCTAACCATCTATTTTGTGTCTGTTATTACCAAGCATCTGAATGAACATTCTAAGAAAACATACAACAGTACTGAATGGGCTCATTTTAAATTCTTGGCCACAGGGGTGCATGGGTAGCTCAGTCGGTTAAGCGTCCAACTCTTTGTCTTTTTTAAGTTTATTTTTGAGAGAGAGAGAGAGAGAGAGAGAAAGTGAAAGAGAACACGCACACAAGCAGGGGAGGGGCACAGAGAGGGAGACACAGAATCTGAATCAGGCTCCAGACTGAGCTGTCAGCACAGAGACAGACATGGGGCTTGAACCCACAAACCCTAAGATTGTGACCTGAGCCAAAGTCAGAGGCTTAACCGATTGAGCCACCCAGGCGCCTCAAGCATCCAACTCTTGAGTTCAGGTCAGGTCATGATGCCAAGGTCAAGGAATCGAGCCCCCATATCTAGTTTTACGCTGAGCATGGAGCCTGCTTAAGATTCTCTCTCTGCACCCCCCACCCTAACACTACATTCTTGGCCACAAACCCAAAACAGAGACAACAATGACAATCCTACCACACATCCCCTATGTGTTTTTTTCCCACTCTCCATAATGACTATTTCTTCTTCAAATGTCCTACATCATATTACATTCCTCCTTGCTTCAAAACAGAACTTGCCCCACATTTCACTAAGCAAACAGAAACAGACCTTTCTCCACCACGCCAAAATTACCAACCTGCTAACCCTATTTTCTGCTATCCTTATTTCTATGAATAAAGTTTCTGTACTAGAATCTTCATATAGCTGCTCCTTGTCATTCATATCTCATAATGGCAATATCTGACCATGCAGTCTAAATTAATCACCCAGTTACTTTCACCTTAAAATGGGAAAATGAAGACAATCATCTGCATACATTTTATCACTGACATTCTCGAATCTATGTATTTACAGTCTATAGTCCAGTAGTGGAGACTCCATCTGACATGACAAGAGGGACCTCTTCTCTTTTTCTAAATTTTTTAACGTTTACTTTTAAGAGAGAGAGAGAGCGAGAGAGAGAGAGCGGGGGAAGGGCAGAGAGAGAGACACAGAATCCAAAGCAGGCTCCAGGCTTCACCCTGTCAACACAGAGCCCATCACGGGGCTGGAACCCACCGACCACGAGACCATGACCTGAGCTGAAGTCAGATGCTTAACCGACTGAGCCACCCAGGCACACCACCTCTTCTCTCTCCTTAACCACAGTACCTCTAGTAACTGAAACAAATGATCAGTAAATATAGGGGAAATATGCTTATAACCTGGGAGACAAGAAAACTGCTTCACAAAATTCTTCTAAAAGAATGAAATCTTAACTTGCAGAATCTCCCCCACTACTGCCACCATGAGAAATGGGAAAAACCAGGGCCCACAGTGGCAACCAGAAACAATACAGTTTTCCAGATACCTAGTCATCATAGAAATTTATTATCATCTATCATCCACTCTAGATTTTAAGGTACCTTACACATAAATGTAAGCTCAACGTCTGTCTATGATAGAATGGATAAAGTAGGACATATTCATACAGTGAAGCAATATACAGCAGAAATCACTGAAACAGTATGTAATGTGAACAATTCTCACAAAGTTGAATAAAAGAAAACCATACATTATCGGGGCACCTGGGTGGCTCAGTTGGTTGGGCAACCGACTTCAGCTCGGGTCATGGTCATGATCTTGCAGTTTGTGAGTTCGAGCCCCACCTTGGGCTCTGTGCTGACAGCTCAGAGCCTGGAGCCTGCTTTGGATTCTGTGTCTCCCCCTCCCTCTCTGCCCCCTCCCCTGCTCACACTCTGTCTCTCAATAATAAACATTAAAAAATAAAACTGAAAATAAATTAAAAAAAAACAGACATTACTACATACAGTACATAATACCATTTATTTCAGTCAGTTAGGCATCAGACTCTTGATTTTGCCTGGGGTCATGATCTCACCCTTCGTATATCAAGCCTGAGCCCCATGTAGGGCTCCGCAGTGACAGCATGGAACCTCCTTGGGATTGGATTCTCTCTCTCGATCTATATCTCTCAAAATAGATAAATGCTTTTTTTAAAAACTAGCAAAACAAGTATGTTAGAAACCAGAAGAGCTATTCTTGATGGGAGTGATGGGATTAAAAGGGGGATTTCTGGGTTCCACAGTGTTTTGTTTTTAATTTTCCTTTGTGAAAACTCAGCTGTACGTTTTCCATTTGTGTACTTTTTGTAGTATGTTACACTTCAGTAAAATATACTGAAAAACGGGCTGGTAAATTTTTTTTTAAGTTGAATGACTTGCCTTGCTTGTACTTTTACCTCAGAACTAATTCTTTAAAAAAACAAAAACAAAACAAAACTATGTAAAATTAAAAAGCAGGGATCTACAATCAATAAAATAATTTTGAATAATCAAGACCTGACTTCCATCTTCTAACTAAACTTTCCATTGCAGGTTCAGACTTTTTTTAATGTTTACTTATTTTGAGAGAGAGAAAGAGAGAAAGAGAGAGAGAGAGAGAGAGAGTGTAGGGGAGGGGCAAAGACAGACAGAGAATCCCAAGCGGAATCTGCACTGTCAGCGCAGAGCCTAATGTGGGGCTGGATCTAAAGACCATGAGATCATGACCTGAACCAAGATCAAGAGTTGGACGCTCAACCCACTGAGCCATGCAGTCGCCCATTTTGTAGTTTTTATTACAGAAGTTTGTATAAGTTTTTCACCTCCTTGGTCAGGCTTATACCTAGCATCTAACTCTTGGATGTTACTTAAAATTTTTTTAATGTTTACTTATTTTTGAAAGAGAGAGACAGAGTGCAAGCAGGGGAGAGGCAGAGAGGGAGACACAGAATCTGGAGCAGGCTCCAGGCTCTGAGCTACCAGCACAGCCAAAGTCAGATGCTTAACTAACTGACTGAGCCACCCAGGCACCCCTGGTGCTATTTTAAATGAACTGTTAACTTTCCAGATCATTCGTTATTATATAAACACATAACTCATTTTTTTTTTTTTTTTTTTTAAGTAGGCTCCATGACTAGCATGGAGTCCAATGTGGGGCTTGAACTCAGGACCCTGAGATCATGATCTGGGCTGAAATCAAGAGTCTGACACTCAACTGACTGAGCCACCCAGGTGCCCTGATTTAAGATTTTACTTTTAAATAATCTGTACACCCAATGTGGGGCTTGGATTCACATCCCTGAGATCAAGAGTTGCATGCTCCAACATCTGAGCCAGCCAGGTGCCCCCAAACAGAACTGATTTTTGTGTTGATTTAGTATCCTAAAACTTTGCAGGGGCAACCTCACTGGTCAGTAGAGGATGCACTCGATCTTGGGAGTTGTAAGCTGGAGCCCCACGTTGGATATAGAGATTATATAAAAATAAAATCTTAAAAAAACAAAACCTTGCAAAATTTGTTCATTAGTTTTACCAGTTTTTTTGTGTGTAATCTTTAAGGTGGACTTCATTTAAAATTTTTAAATTTATTTTAAAGAATTTTAATTTCAGTACAATTAACAGTGTTATATTAGTTTCAGGTGTATAATACAGTGATTCAACAATTCTATACATTGCTCAGTGTTCATCATGATAAATGTAGTTTTTGTCTTTAAAAAATTTTTTTACTTAAGTAGTATCCACATCCAACATAAGGCTTGAATTCACCACCAGAGATCAAGAGTTGCATGCTCTGTACTGAGCCAGCCAGGTGTCCAGAAGTATACTTTAAAAAAAAATTTTTTTTAATGTTTATTTATTTTTGAGAGAGGGGGAGAGACTGGGCACAAACAGAGGGGCAGAGAGAGGGAGACACAGAATCTGAAGCAGGCTCCAGGCTCTGAGCTGTCAGCACAGAGCCCGACGCGGGGCTCAAACTCACTGACCACAAGATCATGACCTGAGCTGAAGTCAGACACTCAACTGACTGAGTCACCCAAGCTCCCCTAAATTGTCTTAAGAATACAAGGTGATGCTCTTATTCAGAAATAATTTCAACACACTTACTCCATTTATTTTTCTGTCCTCACCTCAAAAAAGGAAATAGCAGAATTACCAAATAACAGAATTCATCTAAAACAAATCTAATAATAGTTTGTTGCCTTTTCCCCCCAGATTCACCAGAAGGGCTCTTTTCCCACTTACATACTTGAGCTAATACACTTAACTCCCTCCACCCCACTGAAAAATAGGTACTCAGGTGTTCTGGCTAAATCTGTCACACAAATTATGACATTAATTCATCATAAGTCCATAAAGCTAACTCACAAGATAATCTTATTTAAAAATTTTTTTAACATTTTTATTTATTTTTGAGAGATAGAGACAGAACGTGAGCGGGGGAGGGGCAGAGACACAGAACCCAAAGCAGTCTCCAGGCTCCAAGCTGTCAGCACAGAGCCTGATGGGGGGCTCGAACTCACAAACTCACAAACCGTGAGCTCGTGACCCAAGCTGAAGTCAGACGCTTACCCAACTGAGCCACCCAGGCACCCCGGTTATTTTATTTTAAACAGCAAAATACTAAGCACTAACATAACCACCACACCAACATAAATGAAACGAATCACTTGTGGAAATAAAAAAACCCCAGAACTTTGAAGATTATTGAGCTAAACCACCTAATTATTATTTTGACATCTCTCTTCTCAAGCAACAAATAAGCAGCCCAGGAATTATACAACAGCTAAGCCAAAATTCAGTGCATCACAAAGACTCCCTTCTGAGCTTTCTTTCCTTTTTACCATTACAAACTGCTATATTCTTTACTTTTTGTAACAAAAAGATTAAGAACTGGTTAGAAAGGTAATAAGGGCAAGGACTGATTAGCACTTAGTCACTGGTTACCTTTAGCAATGTTTTGTTTATTTATTTTTAAGAGACTAAGAGACAGAGTGTGAGTGGGGAGGGGGCAGAGAGAGAGGGAGGGAGATACAGAATCCTAAGCAGGCTCCAGGCTCTGAGCTGTCAGCACAGAGGCTGATGCGGGGCTGGAACCCACCAGCCGTGAGATCATGACCTGAGCCGAAGTCAGACGTTTAACCGACTGAGCCACCCAGGCACCCACCCAGCAATGTTTAAATGGCATGAGGGGAGAGAGGCCAAATTGAAGCTTTTTACAGGTGACAAAATTGTGGCCCAACATCTCTCTACTTAAGCAATGAAGTTGGTATCAAAATAAACTCTGAACTCTTTTTCTCATTCCACTTTTCCTCTCTACTGGTTTGAAAGTTATACATGTTCTTATTCTTTTAGTTATATCAGAATTATAGGGGTGCCTGGGTGGCTCAGTCGGTTAAGCTTTGACTCAGGTCATATCTCATGGTTTGTGAATTCAGGCCCCACAGTGGGACTCTATCAGCACAGAGCCTGCTTCGGATCCTGTTGCCCTCTCTCTCAAAAATAAACATTTTTTAAAAATTATAAAGTGCATCATATGAAAGTCTAAACTCCTTTTCTTTACCTACCCCTTTAAATTTAACCTTTAGACATTTTACCTCTGAAAAGCCTCACCAACTTGTGTAACTGAGAAATGCCATCTTTACTGTTCCCTCAGATTAGCTAATTAGGTTTTCATGGAATTTACTCAGGTTTTTCTAGGAGTAATGAAGGAATAAAAAAAGAAATACTGGGATTTAACCCAGACTGCCACTTACTAATTTGGAAATTATTTCACCACTCTAACCTTGATTTTTCTTATCAATAAAAGATAACTATTTCATAGCATACTTATGTGGATCAAATAAAAACACCCAGAAAAGCACTTATTACAGGGGTGCCTGGCTGGCTCAGTCGGTTAAGCATCCAACTTCCTCTCGGGTCATGATCTCGCGGTTTGTGAGTTCGAGCCTCACGTCGGGCTCTGTGCTGACAGCTCCCAGCCTAGAGCCTGCTTCGGCTTCTGTGTCCCACTCTCTGCCCCTCCCTCGCTCATGCTCTGTCTCTCTCTCTCTCAACAATAAATAAAACATTAAAAAAAATTTTTTTTAAAGAAAGAGAAGCACTTATTACAATTGGTCGGTTTTAGTTTGCAACTTATGATAGGAAGAACTTATATTTTCCTTTTTGGTGGCACATGAGTACTTTCTCTGTGTATGACCTTCCAGGAAGCCGCAGACCAGTTCACTACCAACTTTGCCAAACACTGATAACATCTGGAAATCTGCAATCCATATTCATTGCATAATTTTATCTCAAAACAAAACCCATACAGCTTTTATTAAGTATTGTAGAGGGCAAGGATCCCTCTAAGTGGAATGATTGCTAGAGCTGTCTAGGGCACCATAACATGGGTCTCCTGAGAATCTCAAGTAAGATCCTTTAAAAAAAAAAAAAAAAAAAAAAAGATACCACACGACTCACAAAGCTTAAGTTATTTCAGTCCTAGTAAATCAATGAAGAGGCTGAAAACGGAGCTTGAAACTAAAATTGTACTATCCAAGAGTTTCCAAGTGATTCTGATGCTGGTTTGGGAACCACTCCTCAACATGAACATGGTTCTGAAGGGAAAGAGAACCAAAAAGTGGTAGGTAGCATGATAGAGATACGTAAATCTCTAGTAACTGACTGTACTGCTAGTACAGTGTAGTTAGTGTAGTCTAAGCCTACAGAACCTCACAGCAACCTTTCTCTTTATAGTGGAGAAAGCTTACTTTTAAAGTACAGAAGAGAAGGAAAAATATAAGACCAGGCCCCTAAGAAACGAAGGATAATTGAAAAGTGAGACCCACTAGATGAAGAACACTTGCTCCCTCGAATTAATGGAGTGTTCCCTTTCACGTTTCAAGAAATACTTTACACCTGACGAGCATTGTGCCATTTTCAAAGCAATCATATATCTTTTATTCAAGCCTCCTACTGCTAGTTGCGCATATTACAGTCCATTCACCTAGCAACCAAACACTTCTGAAAGTGAGGGGAGCTCCACGCAGTGCTAGGTGAAGATGCTGTGTGTCCCCCATAAAAATCCCTCCCTAGCAGCCAAGTCTCTGGACAACTCTTGAAGCCTAAAGAGACACTATGCTCTCCATCACAGGCCTAAGAACGAGGACAGCTGAGTAGGAGGACACGAGGCGAGCGAATAGACGGTGGAAAACAAGCTTCACCGCGCCACACCGCGGAAGTTGGAGGTTCTCCGCGAGCCGCACAGCCCCAAACAATGGAGTTTTCCCGCCTCCTCAGGACCCCGCCCCCTGCTCCAGAGCTAGAGGGAAGGGAACGCTCCCGCGCAAGCCCCGCCCCCGCAGGCCCCGCCCCCTCCAGAGCCCACCGGACCGGCCTCCCTCCTCATGCAGAGGGGTTTTTTTTTTTTTGGCGCCAAATCTCTTGAGTTATTTTCCCGGTTTGTTTGGGGACCCTACTGAAGACACGAGCCAAGAGTGGGAGGACAGTAGGAGCTTAAACACAGACCAGCGCGCTGTGGCCCCGCCTCCTCAAAGATAGCCCCGGGCCGGGGGAGGAAGGAGAGGGGCAGGCGATGGAGCAGCCGCCGCTGCCCCCGGCAAGATGGCGGCCGCGAAAAGCGGGGCAGGGGGCGCCAGCCGACTTGCGTTACCGCTAATGCTCGAGGTTCTCTGCAAGAGGTGGGTTTCCACAGTGCCGGCCTCCCCAAACTGCGACGGTTGCTCACTGGGAGGCAAGTCCTCCCTCTCACGGGTCTGTCCCTCCGGGGGAGCCCCCGTCCACCACCCCCTCCCCGTGTACTGGCCAGTGCCTCAAGCTCTCTACAGTCCCGCTTACTTGTCGGCGGAAACCAGCTCCGCGGTGATGGCGGCAGTGGCTGTGGACTCTGCGGCCATCGTTCCCCTGAGGTGGTGGACCAGCGGGCAGAACAGAATCTGTGAGGAAAACAGAGGGAATTTGGGAAGCCACAAACCTATTCAGGGACAGAAAATGGCAGATTGGAGACCCCGCGCGGCTGGACCCCTATATATACCAGAGCCCTTCGCCCCGCCCTTCCACTTCCGGATCCGCCCCCTCGAGTTTAAAGGGCCAGGACTCTGCTCCAGTCCAGTCCAAGGACACGCCCTCTCTCGCCGTCGTTTTCAACGGGGTACCTTCCTCCCTTGCCAGCTTTCTCCCCAAAAAAGTAACTTCCTGCTTCTCTAGCAAGTCGCGTAAGAGAACTGGAATCTTGGTATTACAACTCCTGACTGGGCGTCGGCCAGCGACTTTCACAGAAGGGGAAGCTGGTGCTGCTCTGCATGTTTGGAGAGAGTAACCGAGGGTCTCTTTCTGGCCCAGATACTCCGAAAGGTGAACGAAACTTTCTATCCGTCCTCTCAGTCCTAACGGATGGACACGAAAGAACCGAGCATGGGTACAGCAGCAACGTCCAGAACTGATTTCGGTAAGAGACTCGTGGCTCTGAACCTCAGCAACAATGATGCAAGAAAATACTACCCTAGGATTGGCTACCGCTGAAACTACCGCGCTGGATTCAAAGTCAGGGCTGCGGGTGTTGGCGACTGGCTCCTCCCTCTGGGCCCGCCCCCCTTCAGCTGGCCCAATCCCCTGACGCAATCCTCTTAGCCCTACCCAGACTCCAAATCTGGCTAGTTGAACTCTCCCAGCTCTTTTCCTCCACTCGGAGCTACCGTTTGTCGTTTGCACAGTACGAAAAGAGTACTTTGCTTAGGCACTTTGAAAGATGTTAGCCGTTTTTATTAAATCTTAACAACACTACTGGTGAGATCGGGATTATCAGCCCCATTTGGTAGAAATAGAAGCCAAGGTTCAGAGGGGGCGCCTAGGTGGCTCGGCTAAGTATCGGTCTCTCCATTTCGGTTCAGGTCGTGATCTCATGATTGGGGAGTTCGAGCCCGCATCCGGCTCCCACGCTGACTGTGTGGAGCCTGTTTGGGATTCTCTCTCTCTGCTCCTCCCCACCTACCCCCTCTCAAAATAAATACACTTTAAAGGGGGGGCGGGGGGGAAGCAGTGTGCCTTGTTCAGAAAGTTGCAAGACAAGTCAGTTACGGAAAGCAGTGTGCTTCCATTTCCTGCAACTGGCAGTGGAAGATAACTGGCAGGCTGCAATGATTGCACTTTCTCACACCTGTAGCATCATCCATTGCCTTCCACCATGGCCTTCCCTATGGTGATCAGAACAGGGATTTTTTTTTTAATTTTTTTTAACGTTTATTTATTTATGAGACAGACAGAGACAGAGCATGAACGGGGGAGGGTCAGAGAGAGGGAGACACAGAATCTGAAACAGGCTCCAGGTTCTGAGCTGTCAAGCACAGAGCCCGATGCGGGGCTCAAACCCACGGACCGCGAGATCATGACCCCAGCCGAAGTCGGCCGCTTAACCAACTGAGCCACCCAGGTGCCCCAGAACAGGGATTTTATTTCTGTCCAGGTTAAGGCACACTGGAAAAGATTTCCTGCAAGAATTCTTCCTCCAGTCTGTAAAAGGTCAGGCAGGTTGAAATCTTAGGGGCATAGAGCTAGACCTGTAAATGCCAATTCCTGTGGCAAACAGAAGTGGGATCCCCTTTATTAGCTGGGTGACTTGAGGTAAGTCATGTAATCTTTTAAGATTGTATGTAAAATGAGGACAATATTTATATTCACTCCTTCAGGATATTGTGAAAATTACAGTTAATGCTTGTTTCAATAATCAACACTACGTGGCTTATGCTAAACACTCATTAAATGGCTACCACTGTCTGATAATGTGGTGACTGGAGGGTTGGCTTGGGGAAGGGGAGATCTCTTCAGAGTCATTGCAGCATTGCAACCTGGGCTAGGGTCTGAGAAACCGGTCTAGTACCTTTTGTGACCCACTCATCTGTTAAACTAACATTCACAGAGCAACCATGCTGTGCAAGGCTTTGTACTAGGTCCTAAGGACAAAAGACATGATCTCTGACTTTGGGGAATTCAGTTGTATAAAAAATAGATTTTAAAATAGATTTTAAATCCATCCACTCTGTCAGTCTTTACTACCAGCATTCTGATCCAAGCCTAGCCACCATCATCTCTTGCCTGTACTACTACATAGCCTCTGGTCTCTGCATAATCCTCTCCAGGAAAATCTTTTTAAAATATAAATAAGATCACATCACTCTCCTTGAATAGCTTTCCATTGCTCTTAGAAGAAATTTTGAGCTCCTTATCATTGCCTGCAAGGTCCTGTGTGATCCGGCTCCAATCCACCTCTCCAAACATCTCATACTACTCCCTTTCCTTTATCTTCCTCCTACTATGTTGATCTCCTTGCTATTCCTCAGAATGCCCAAGCCCTTTCTCATATCCAGGGGCCTTTGTGCTTACTACCTGACTGCCTAGAAAGCTCTTCTGCCAATACTTGGAATGACTAGCTCTATTCATCCTTCAGGCCTCATTTTAAATGTTACTTCTCCAAAGAAGCCTTCCCAGTCCACTCAATCAAAATTAGCTTCCTTTTTGTATATTCTTCCATTGTGCTCATCAAACTCTGAAGTTATTTACTTGGTTTTTTTGTTTTTGTTTTTTTTTTTTTAACTCTCACCCAGTTCTCAGTATAGGTTCCATGTGACTTTTTCTGTCTTGTTTATAACTAAATCCCCAATGCATACCATAGTAGTGGCTGACTCACACTAGGTGTCCAAAGTGAACTTGTTGGGGGGGCGCCTGGGTGACTCAGTCAGTTTAGTGTCCAACTTCGGGTTAGATCATGACCTCTCGGTTTGTGAGTTCAAGCCCTGGATCAGGGTCTGTGCTGACAGCTCAGAGCCTGTAGCTGCTTTAGATTCTGTGTCTCCCTCTCTCTCTGCCCCTCCACTGCTCACACTCTATCTCTCTAAAAAATAAATAAACATTAAAAAAATGTTTTTTAATGTTGGAAAAAAAGTGAACTTGTTAGATGATTGAAGGAATGAACAAATGAAGCAATCATAGTATAATCATAATTAGAACTGAAAGAAATTTCACTTAGAATATATCTACTTAGGGGCGCCTGGGTGGCTCAGTCGGTTAAGCGTCCGACTTCGGCTCAGGTCATGATCTCGTGGTTCGTGGGTTCGAACCCCGCATCAGGCTCTGTGCTGACAGCTCAGAGCCTGGAGCCTGCTTCAGATTCTGTGTCTCCCCCCTCTCTCTGACCCTCCCCCGTTCATGCTCTGTCTCTCTCTGTCTCAAAAATAAATAAACATTAAAAAAAATTTTTTTAAAAAGAATATATCTACTTAAAATAAGAACCAATATTTCATAGTAAGTAATAAGGATAATGGGACTTTATCTGGGGGGGGAAGAATCTTATATTTAACAAGATTTAGGGAGGGCTTCCAGTTGAAGATGTTGGGTTGAGGGGTGCCTGGATAGCTCAGTCGGTTGAGTGCCAGACATTGGCTCAGGTCATGATCTCATGGTTCATGGGTTCAAGCCCCACATTGGCTCTCTGCTGTCAGAGCAGAGCCTGATTTGGATCCTCTGGCTCCCTCTCTCTCTGCCCCTCCCCTGCACTTTCTCTCTCTTTCTCTCTCTCTCTCTCTCAAAAATAAAAAATAAATAAATAAAACATTTAAAATTTTTTTAAAAAGATGTTGGGCTGAAGACATACATTTACATCCATTCCCTTTTGAAGCCTGTCTACATACTAATAAAGGAAATTTTTTGTGTTTTTTTTTAATGTGATTGACCCTAGAGAATTTTTTTTAATTTTTTTAAATATGTATTTATTTTGAGAGAGAGTAGGAAGAGGCAGAGATTGAATCCCAAGCAGGCTCTGTACTGTCAGCACAGAGCCTGACACAGGGCTCAATCCAACAAACCATGAGATTATAACCTGAGCCTAAATCATAACCTGAGCCTAAATCAAGAGTCAGATGCTTAACCTACTAAGCCAGGCAAACCTTTTATTTGTTGTTTTGTTTTGTTTTGTTTTGTTTTGTTTTTAGGTAAAACAGGATCAAAGAGAATGGGAAAGGAAGCAACAGCAACATTTTAAAAGCTGGAAAAGAGATGAACAAGTAGTAATTAACCTAGCAGACTAAGAAAGGCTCAGGAATTAGTTGTAGCAGGTCCCTCTAGGAATAGAGAATGAAAATAGGGCTAAAAAAAGGCGGTTAGGTTGAACATTTTTAAGAGGTATTTAGACTGTCTACATCTTCTTCCCCAAGGCAATAGAAGACTAGAAGTTTAAAGAGGATAAAAGAGGCATCTGGGTGGCTCAGTCAGTTAAGCATCCAACTTAGGCTCATGTCATAATCTCATAGTTGATAAGTTCCTCATGATCTCATAGTTGATGAGTTCCAGTCCCACACTGCTTCGGATCCTCTGTCTCCCTCTCTCTCTGCCCATCGCCCACTTGTTCTCTCTCTCTCTCTCTCTCTCTCTCTCTCAAAAATAAATAAACATTAAAAAAAAAAATAAAGAGGATAATACAGGGGAGCCTGGGTGGCTCAATCAATTAAGCATCCAACTCTTGATTTTGGCTTAGGTCATGATCTCAGGCGTTTGTGAGTTGGAGCCCTGCATTGGGCTCTGTGCTGACAGTGCAGAACCTGCTTGAGATTCTCTCTCTCTCTCCCTCTCTCTCTATTCCTCCTCGCTCTCTTTCGCTCTCTCTCAAAATAAATTAAAAAAAATTTTTTTAATAAAAAAAGGATAAAACAGGCCCCGGCAGAGAAGCTGAGGTCATCATTGAATTTGAAATATTTAAAGTGGATACAAAACTGTTTCAGCAATGCAGACAATTAAGTGTGTTGTTGTGGGCGATGGTGCTGTTGGTAAAACCTGTCTCCTGATATCCTACACAACAAATAAATTTCCATCAGAGTATGTACCGACTGTTTTTGACAACTATGCAGTCACAGTTATGATTGGTGGAGAGCCATATACTCTTGGACTTTTTGATATTGCAGGGCAAGAGGATTATGACAGATTACGACTGCTGAGTTATCCACAAACATGTATTTCTAGTCTGTTTTTCAGTGGTCTCTCCATCCCCATTTGAAAATGTGAAGGAGAAGTGGGTGCCTGAGATAACTCACCACTGTCCAAAGACTCCTTTCTTGTTTGTTGGGACCCAAATTGATCTCTGAGATGACCCCTCTACGATTAAGAAACTTGCCAAGAACAAACAGAAGCCTATCACTCCAGAGACTGCTGAAAAGCTGGCCCGTGACCTGAAGGCGGTCAAGTATGTGGAGTGTTCTGCACTCGCACAGAAAGGCCTAAAGAATGTATTTGACGAAGCAATATTGGCTGCCCTGGAGCCTCCAGAACCGAAGAAGACCCACAGGTGTGTGCTGCTATGAACATCTCCAGAGCCCTTTCCACACAGCTGGTGTCAACATCGTACTAAAAGCGATGTTAAATCAAACTAAAAATTAAAAATTAAAATTCGTTTTTGCAATAATGACAAATGCCCTGCACCTACCCACATGCACTCGTGTGAGACAAGGCCCATAGGTATGGTCCCCTTCCCCCTCTCAGTACTAGTTAATTTGAGTAATTGTGTATTGGCAGAAAAGTGGTTAGTACTAGTTTTTGTTCTGTTGTTTCAAAAAAAATTTTTTTTTTTTTTTTTTTTTTTTTTTTTTTGTTGTTTAAAAGCAAGGCATGCTTGTGATGACTCTGTAACAGATTAATTTGGGCTATTGAAGCTGCTCCCGGGCCTCCATCCACTCTGGAGAATAATCTGGGACATTTAGGGGTTTTGTTTTTGTTTTTGTTCTTTTTGTTTTTGTTTTTGTTCTTTTTTTGGGGGGGGGGGAGTTTGGGGGGGGTTGTTTTTATTTAGTCATGTTTTTTAAATTCAGTAACCATTGGACAGCCCTTAAAGGGAGGAGGATGGACTGACTCCACATTCCACTTCCTAGAGCTAGTTTAGAACACTTGTCCCCCACCTGGTGCTCTTAGGAAGGAGTATAGTAAATGCCTCATTTACTAACATACTCCTTTTTGAAAGTTGCCTTTCTCTCCACCCTTGAGTAGGTCTAGTACTTGATGAAACTCATGAAAGCGGGTGGAACCTGTCTTGCCCCTCCTCTTTTCTAGGATGCACTCTATATGTGACTGTGACTTTCAAGGAAATTTGTTTGCCATTTGCTGATTTTTTTTTGAAGTTAATTTCTAACTTCCTTCATTGATAAATGAAGAAAAGTATTGCACCTTTTGAAATACACCAGATGGATTGAGTACGTAATTAAAAAACATGTTTTTTTCCCTGTCAGTCATTGTCTTACATGCTTAGGTAGATGTCCAGCTTAGTAGCATATGATACGGTGTTCCTAAAACACAGCCAGAGACCTGGTAGATCGAGGAAGTGTGAGGGGTGGTGCTAGAAGACAGATGTCTGTGGAATGATGCACATCCTCTTTCAAGTTGGAGGATGGTGTCAGATCTGCTTCATGAAGAAGCTGGGGGTGCGGGTGGGGGTGGGGAGGACATTTAACAACGTGGGGACCAGTCAGGGGAATCCCCTTATTTCTATTTTGCATAGGAGGAACCCTAGAGTAGCTAGTTAAGGCTCTCTAGTTTAGTAAAAAAAATGGAGTCTTATGAAGATTCTTCATAAGTGTTAATGGGGATTTTATCTGCTTATTTTGGTTGCAGTTCCCAATTTTTAAAAATGTTTAGGTAATCTTCTCCGCCTTCCCCAAATCCTAATTCTTGTAGATTCATTAGTGTTGAACCAATGCTTTCACATGTCTCAATTCTTTGTACATGCATTCTTTTCAGATGTATTAAACAAACAAAAAACCCTTCAAAAAAAAAAGGATAAAACAAAAAAGGATGTGGAACTGAGTGAAGGTTGAGAGTAGAAGGATATTGAAAAAAAGGGATTAAATAATTACATACAAAATGTTGAGACTTTGTGACAGGCAGCTAGTTGTCTTCCCATATGCATGTTCCCCTTTTTCTATAGTAGTAACAGAATCCTGATTTTAATTTATTTATATATTTATTTTTTAATTTTTATTTTATTTTATTTATATATTTATTTGTCACTGTCCCATGGAGGTAGTACTCACATGATGACATTCTGGTTAATGGAAAGTGAACAGAAGCAATATGTGCAACTTCCAGATAGACACATCAAAGGGAAGGGGCTGGTCTTTCAAAAGACTTGGTAGCGAGGGGCACCTGGGTGGCTCAGTGCATTAAGCTTCCTTCCTCGGCTCAGGTCATGATCTCACAGTTCATGAATTTGAGCACCACATTGGGCTTCTGCACTGACAATAAAGAACCTGCTTGAGATTCTCTCTCCCTCTGTCTCTGTCCCTCCCCTGCTCGTTCTCTCTCTCTCTCTCTCTCAAAATGAGTAAATAAAAATAAAACTTAAAAAAAAGAAAAAAGACTTGGTGAACCATCTTCAACCATGTCAATCAGGGCAATGCCCCAGGAATGACAAAGCAGTAATACAGGAGAAGCCTATGTTCCTAGCATCATGGAGCCACTATACCAGCTCTAAGCTGCTTACTCTCAAAATGTTATATAACATAGGGGCACCTGGGTGGCTCAATCTGTTGATTGTCCGACTCTTGGTTTTAGCTCAGGTCATGATCTTGCAGTTCATGAGTTCAAGCCCCGCATTGGGCTCTGTGCTGATCGTGCAGAGCCTCCTTGGGATTCTCTCTCTCCCTCTCTCTTTGCTCCTCCCCTGCTCACTCTCTCTCTCTCAAAATAAATAAACTTTTTTAAATAATTTTTTTAATGTTTTTATTTATTTTTGAGAAAGAGAGAGACAGAGCATGAACGGGGGAGGGTCAGAGAGAGAGGGAGGCACAGAATCTGAAGCAGGCTCCAGGCTCTGAGCTGTCAGCACAGAGCCCGACGCGGGGCTCGAACTCACGGACCGTGAGATCATGACCTGAACCGAAGTCGGATGCTCAACCGACTGAGCCACCCAGGCGCCCCTCAAAATAAATAAACTTTTAAAAAAATGTTATATAAGACAGAAATAAACATCTTAGATATATTATCACATATCAAGCAATAACTACCAGAATTGCAAAATAGAGATAAGTCAATAATTGTAGTTAAATTTTAAATGCTTGTCACTCAGAAATCATTATAAGCACACAAAAAATTAGCAGAAATGTTGAAGACATGACTAATACTATTAATATGCTCAAGTGACTAAATATATGTAGAAATCTATACTCAAAACTTCAAATGCACATTATATTCAAACATTATGGATGATTTACAAAAATGGACCATATATTAGGCCACAAGAAAAATCCCAATAAATTCTAAAGAATCCTTGTCATTATTGTACAGACTATATTCTCCAATCACTAAGCTTTATTGCACTGCAAATTAACATTTATAGAGTTGACCCTTGAGCAACAACATGGGTTTGAACTGTGTGGATCCACTTACACATGGATTTTTTACAGTATAGCACTCTAAATGTATTTTCTCTTCCTTATGATTTTCTCTTTTTAATTTGAGAAGGAAAGGAGGGGCAGAGAGAGAGAGAGAGGGAGAGAATCTTAAGCAGGCTCCATGCTCAGCAAGGAGCCCAATGCAAGGCTTGATCCCACAACCCTGAAATCATAACCTGAGCCAAAATGAAGTTGGACATTCAACCGACTGAGCCACCCATGCGCCCCTATGATTTTTTTTAAATATATATTTTTAATGTTTTTATTTAGTTTTGAAAGAGAGAGAGAGAGGGAGGGGCAGAGAGAGAGAGAGAGAGACAGAATCTGAAGCAGGCTCCAGGCTCTGAGCTGACAGCATAGAGCCCGATGCAGGGCTCAGACTCATGAACTGCGAGATCGTGACCTGAGCTGAAGCCGGACACTTAACCAACTGAGCCACCCAGATGCCCCTATGATTTTCTTAATAACATTTTCTTCTCTTCATTGTAAGAATACTGTATGTAATGCATATAACATAAATATATGTTAAATGACTGTTTATGTTATTGGTAAAGTTTCTAGTTGACAGTAGGCTATTAGTAGCTAAGTTTGAGGGGATTAAAAAAGCTATATGTGGATTTTTGTGAGGAGTGGGAGGGAAGAGGGATCAGTGCCTCTAACTTCTGTGTTGTTCAAGGGTCAACTGTATATAGCATAAGTAACATAGTATAAATATCCCTTGGGTTAAAAAATCATGAAGGAGGGCACCTGGGTGGCTCAGTCGGTTAAGCATCCAGCTTGGGCTCAGGTCATATCTCGCGGTCCGTGAATCCAAGCCCCCCATCAGGATCTGTGCTGATAGCTCAGAGCCTGAAGCCTGCTTCAGATTCTGTGTCTCCCTCTCTGTCTGCCCCCCCCCACTTGCGTGCTCTCTCTCTGTCTCTCTCTCTCAAAAAACAAACATTAAAAATATGTTTTTTATTTTTTTTATTTTTTTTAAATGTATTTTTTTTTAATTTTTTTTTTCAACGTTTATTTATTTTTGGGACAGAGAGAGACAGAGCATGAACGGGGGAGGGGCAGAGAG
Source organism: Lynx canadensis (assembly GCF_007474595.2). Lineage (NCBI taxonomy): Eukaryota > Metazoa > Chordata > Mammalia > Carnivora > Felidae > Lynx > Lynx canadensis. The sequence continues at coordinate 35,683,322 of NC_044310.1, read as the reverse complement.
AGAGGGAGACACAGAATCGGAAACAGGCTCCAGGCTCTGAGCCATCAGCCCAGAGCCCGACGCGGGGCTCGAACTCACGGAGCACGAGATCGTGACCTGGCTGAAGTCGGACGCTTAACCGACTGCACCACCCAGGCGCCCCAAAAATATGTTTTTTAAATCACGAAGGAAGTTAAATACTTAGAATGGAGTGATAATGAACACTCTATATGTCAAAATTCATGGGACATGAAGCTGCATTTACATCAATTCTAGCTTTCAAAAAATTTTGTCAGGAAACAGTAAAAAGAATGACCTAATAATTCAATTTATGAAGTTAAAAAAAGCAATAGAGAAATCTCAGGAGGAAAAGACATAAGGAAGATACGGCAGAAATCAAGAGAAAAATTGAAAAATAATAAAACTAGAGACTGCTTCTTTTAAAAAAATCAAATATGTGCAGAAAAAATATATAGATAGCAAATGCAGAAAGGAAAATGCAGAAGAAATAACTATAGAAACTTAAACACAATTTAAAAATAAGCATATTAAGAATAACTATATGTTAATAAATTTGAAAACATAGTTTCATGAATATACGGGTGTTGAAGTGTGGACGATCCACAGAAAGGAATATAAAGAGGAAAATCAACAGAACTTGTCATGAACATTCTAGCAGTTAACATCTCAACCAATAAAAAGATTTTCAGGGACACCTTTGGCTGAAGTTATGATCTTATGGTTCATGAACTCAAGCCCTGCTTCCAGTGAGCTAGAGCCTTGCTTCGGGCTCCACACTGACAGTGCAGGGGCTGCATGAGATTCTCTTTCTCATGCGCCCTCTCTCTCTCAAAAAATAAATTAAAAAAAAAATTTTTTTTTTAAAAGAGATTTTTTTTTATAAATTTTTTAAATGTTTATTTTATTTTTGAGAGAGACAGAGACAGAATGTGAGTGGGTTAGGGGCAGAGAGAGAGGGAGACACAGGATCTGAAGTAGGCTCCAGGCTCTGAGCTGTCAGCACAGAGCCAGACGTGGGGCTCGAACTCACGAACTGTGAGATCATGACCTGAGCTGAAGTCGGATGCTCAACCGACTGAGCCACCCAGGCACCCCTAAAAAGAGATTTTCAATATTTTAATGCTTTGGACAAATATCAGGACTCCTTAATGGATATTTTCCTACATGAATACTGTGACCTCTTTCAAATGCATGTTATCAGTCCCCCTTTTTAAGTATCTTTTTTTTTTTTTAATGTTTACTTATTTATTCTGAGAGAGAGAGCACAAGCAGGAGGGGCAGAGAAAGAGGGAGAGAATCCCAAGCAGGCTCTGTGTTGTCAGCACAAAGACAGATGCGGGGGCTCAAAATCACAAGCCAAGCTGTGAGATGATCTGAGCCAAGATCAAGAGTGGAACGGACTGTTAACTGAGCCACTCAGGCACCCCTCCAGTATCCTTTTTTAGATTCATCAACATTTTGACTACAAGGTTCACATTCCTTCCGCTACACAATGTTACAAGGTCTAATTTTTCCTACCTGCCTGTGAGATGGACTCTCCGTTGCAGACTACAAGGCAGTTTCTGAGAGGTGTTAGATTGTACTGGTGTATAAAAAATTTTTGGTGTAAGAACTAGAATGTGGTGGTGCTAGCCATTAGCCGGTGAGCACTCTCTTCCTTTCTTCTGGAATGTAGTCTTAGAAAGGCAAGTCTCATTTTGAAATTCTTTTTATTCAAAACAATAATCATAAAAAGAATCATTTTTGTAAAAATACTTGAGGACTTCATAGTTTTCCAAAAAGCCTTAATACTTTGATATTAAGTATCTTCCTTCAAAGGCTAGTGTCCTCATCTTTGATTTTCTTTGTTGGTTAACTATCAGATCCTCACTTATCAATGGCTTTGGGTATGTTGTATGAAATTTCTCCAGCTTCACTTCCATTGTTTCATCAAATAATACATCTTTTGCAAGATTTGCAATTTCACTTTGCAGTGGATGTGCACTGTATTATCCAGTGATTAGTCAAAGATGTCAACAGAGAAATTCTAAAGTTAAGTATGGTGAGATGTTTGAGTCAGGAAAAAATTTTAATCAGTCAGTTTTGTTTATTAGTGAATAATTTCATGTTATATTCAATAACTTCTGCTTCCTCATATGGGCTGAATTTTGTCCTCTCCAAATTTCTATACTTAACTCCTAACTCCCAGTACCTCAGAATGTGGCTGTATTTGGAGACAGGGTCTTTAAAGAGATAATTAAGTTAAAATGAGGTCATTAGGATGGGCCCTAATCCAACATGACTGGTGTCCCTATAAGAAGAAATTTGGACTGACCTGGGAGTGAAGCCACTACCACCGTGAGCCTCCTCAAGAAGCTCAAGAGTGATATAAATAGAACTACCCTACGACCCAGCAATTGCACTACTAAGTATTTATTCAAGGGATACAGGTATGCTGTTTAAAAGGGGTACATGCACCCCAATGTTTATAGCAGCACTATCAACAATAGCCAAAGTATGAAAAGAGCCCAAATGTCCATCGATGGATGAATGGATAAAGAAGATACACACACACACACACACACAATGGAGTATTACTCGGCAACCAAAAAGAATGAAATCTTGCCACTTGCAACTACGTGAATGGAACTAGAGGGTATTATGCTAAACGAAATTAGTCAGAGAAAGACAAATATATGGCTTCACTCATATGAGGACTGTAAGACACAGAACAGATGAACACAAGGGAAGGAAAGCAAAATAATATAAAAACAGGGAAGTGTACAAAACATAAGAGACTCTTAAATGTGGAACAAACAGAGGGTTACTGAGGGGTTGTGGGAGGGGGGATGGGCTAAATGGGTAAGGGGCATTAAGGAGTCTACTCCTGAAATCATTGTTGCACTATATGCTAACTAATTTGGATGTAAATTAAATACATACATACATACATACATACATAAAAGAAGCTCAAGAGTGAGATGACCCCAGAGGAGCTACAGAAGTGGGAGGATGAAGAGTTTAACATGGGTCCACTCTCTGTGCTCACACATTCAGTCAAGAACGCCCAAGTGTTCATCAACTGCTGCAACAAGAAGCCCCTGGGCCCCGGGAAGGCCTTTGACAGGCATTGCACCATGGTGCTGGAGAATGTAAGAGATGTGGACTGATGTCCCCAAGAGTGGTAAGAGTAAGAACTCCAAGCCAATCAACAAAACCACTGCATCTCCAAGATGTTCCTGTGTGGGACTGGGTCATTGTGGTCCGGCAGAACCTACTTATCAAAGGCAAGCAGGGACCTCCTCCTCACAGTTGGAATTCCCTCATCCTTCGAAGACCTGCCCTTTGGAATGGGAATAATAAAGTCTTAGGTTTTTTCTGTGGCAAAAAAAAAAAAAAAAAAAAAGAGAGCGAGAGAAGAAATTTGGACATAGAAGTATACAGAGAGAAGTTGTAAAGGCACAGGGAGATGGCCATCTATAAGCCAAGGAAAAAGGCCTGGCACAAATCCTTCCCTCATGACCTTCAGAAGGAAGCAATCCTGACACCTTCATCTTAGACTTGTAACTTCCAGAAGTGTGAGGAATAAATTTCTGTTGTTTAAGCCACCCATTCTGTGGTACTGTTACAGCAGGCCTAGCAAATTAATATACCTCATACTCAAACTACTTCATAATTGTAGAAAATTGAATCATGAGTCAGAAGCTATGGAATCATATAGTAAACAACCTGGGGAGGGGGAGGTCAGGAAAGAGGTCCCAGAGGAAGTGACAGCTAAACTGGACATTTAAGGAAGAGGTGTTAACTGCACAGTGGGCTAAAGGATGGGTTGTTCCAGGTAGAAAGGACCAGAAAAAACGACTAACTTCCAACATGCTCCCTCCATCTACTTTTTATCCGTTTAATCCATTCTCTCCACTGCATCAGCATTGTGTTGTTAAGACACATATCAAGTTATTCCGGCTCCAAACTGTGTGGCTTCCTGCTGCGTTCAGGATAAAAGCAAAATCTTTAACTAGGCCCTCCATCACCAGGCCCTACCTAATGTCAGCATTATTTCATCCCCACTCACTTTCAGTTTTTATTACAAAAGACTTCTTTAGGTTTTCCCAACAGCTTCTTCTAGTTTCAAGGCTCCCCCCTACCACAAGCTATTCAACTTATATGGAATACTGTTCTCATGCTCACCTCTTTTAACTAATTAATCCCTATTCATCCTTCATATCTCTGCTGATTAAATCAGTAGGCTCCTTACTCTGCGTTTTTTCATAACACTTCTTCCAAGTGTAATTAAACTAATTATGCAATTACTTAAAGTCTGTCTCCTCCATTAAACCGTAAAGACCTATGTGTCTTGGTCCCCTGGGTCTGACATTGTGCTTAACTCATGTAAGTACCCAATAAATATGTGTTGAATGAAGAGCAATGGTTCCACTGGAAAACTAAAATATGTTTTGTGTGACTTTTTAGAGGAATTATTCAAAAACTCTTCTGGGGCGCCTGGGTGGCTCAGTCGGTTGAGCGACCGACTTCGGCTCAGGTCATGATCTCATGGTTTGTGAGTTCAAGCCCCGTGTTGGGTTCTGTGCTGCCAGCTCAGAGCCTGAAGCCTGCTTCTGATTCTGTGTCTCCCTCTCTCTCTGACCCTCCCCCACTCATGCTCTGTCTCTCTCTGCCTCAGAAATAAATAAACATTAAAAAAAAAAAAAAAAAAAAACTCTCCTAAAACCACAGTGGCTAGGGCACCTGGGTGACTCAGTAAGTTAAGTGCCTGACTCTAGGTTTTGGCTCATGTCATAATCTCACAGTTTGTGGGATTGAGCCCTGTGTCAGGCTCTGAGCTGGCAGTGCAGAGCCTGCGTGGGATTCTCTGTCTCCCTCTCTCTCAAAAATAAATAAATATACATTAAAAAAAAAAAACAACAACAAAAAACCTCAGTGGCTTCTGGTGGGACTATAAAATACATAAAATACATGCAGATTGACAACTTTTTGGACTGACTTGACCTCCTTCAGGTAGCCTATGCATACTGACTATAGTGTCTATGAGACAAAGCCCCTATCCCCTCCTTTCTTGGTATTATAAGCTGGAATTCTCAAACTTCTGAATGTTTGTTTGTTGGTTTTCCTCTTCACAGTCCTAAACCTAGGGGCTGAACAGGGTGGTGGGGTGGGAACCCAAGACCCAGGCCCAGCAGTGTCACGAAACCACGGGATCGCACTGTCATAATGGCACGCCAAGAACCAATTTTGGGCACTCTGGGGGAGCATGTAAGTGCTGCAAACTGCCAGTAGATGGCACTACTCCATCAAGGTACCTAATTCAAGAAAGTAGAACTGGAATTCAGCCACATTGTTCCTCCAGAACCAAAAGAAGTCTGGGCTTGGGGCTGGTGCAATCCAGCGTCCCTAGGTCTGGCATTCCTAAGGGAAACCATTTTTATCTTGGGTCTGACCAGACAAATAAGACAAGCAAGTAGTATGGATGTTCCAGTGGTTTTATTAACTCCTTCTTTCTGGGGGTGGCAGGACCTTGTAGCTGGAGAGCTGGAAAGGAAACCACAGAGTGGTGGTCTCAGTATGGATCATTAAAAGGATACAGAGGGTGCCCTGCATCTCTCGGGACCCTCTTCCCATCCACCTGGAAAGAGAGACAGACAGATGACTATTAGCAGGAATTGACATTCCAAAGACACAGGGCATTTTTCCCTGAATCTTCATAAACCTGTAAGCACTATGACAGATGGCAGTGGCAGGACCTGGACCTCAGACAATGCCAGTGTCAGCACTCCAGCAAACCATAGTCTGTTATATACCTACCCCTGCCCCTAAGAGATTGCAGTCTCAGCTGGGATAAGGAATTATTTATATCCCTATGTGTAACAGGCTTCAACCCAACCTCAATCCCTCTACCAAGGTTGAGAATGCCTTCTAGGCTCCTCCTATTTATACCATTTACTGAGAACTTGCTATGTGTCAAGAACTGGGAACTTGCTATGTCTCAGTTTACTGGGAAACTGAGGCTTGGAGAAGTTAAATAACTTGTTCTACGTCACAAGGTCATATAGCCTGGGACTCACAGGCTATATGCTTTATTCCCAAGCCATACTACTTCCCCAAGCTTAATAAAAATAAAAAAGCCCACTGTGTGCAGGAAAAGCAATCCTACCAACAACATCCTGCCTCTCCTCTGACCAGGGAGGTTGAGGCCAGTTTTGGGCCAGACTCCTGCTGCAAAACTTACATTTATTCTCTAACTCTAGCACATGATATATACTCACAGTGATCATGGGCACAATGTATCGCCAATTTTTATTCAGGGTGTCTAACTGCTTCATCTCTTCTGGGCTAAAGGTGAAGTCAAACACCTGGGGAGGGAAAGTGGGGGTCAGGAAAGCCAGCTTTGTGTGTGGAAGTTGAGATTCCAGAACGCTGCCTTCTTGCCAGGCAGAGTCGGAGCCAGACTGTGTCCCAATGGTCTAAAAGAGAAAGGACCCATCACCAAGTACCTGGATGTTCTGAAGGATACGTGAAGGTGTGATACTCTTGGGGATGGAGATCACTTTCCGCTGGACCTGCCACCTAAGGTGGGTGATTGAAATAGAATTAGGAAGAGAAGTCAGTACTCACAAGCAGTGTTTTGTCTTCCACACAGTGCTCTCTAAACTCCTGGACTCCCTGAGCCTCACTAGAATGGGGAACATGCCTCAGAGTAGCTTCCCCCAGATTACATACATGGCAAGATTAGCAACCACATCCCTCAACACTTGCCTCCCAATCCAGTGCCCTCCCCCACCTTTCTCAAGACTGCGCACACCTGAGCAGGATCTGAGCCGGAGACCGGCCATACTTTTCGGCCAGTGCCAGGACCACTGGCTCCTCCAGTAGGACAGGCTCATTAGGATCACGCCAAGCACGATCAGAGGAGCCCAGAGGACTATAAGCAGTCACCTCCAGGCCACGTGCTTGGCAGTGGGCAATCAGCTCCTTCTGAGACAGGTATGGGTGGCATTCCACCTGAATCAAGAAAAAACCCATCACTATAGGTTGGCCACACCCAAATTTTAGAACCCCACCCACACATCTTGACCAACCTTGCACTGCTGATCCCCCCACTTCCCCTCAAATCACTTTTCTCACTCTCCATCTTCCACTGTCCATTTCATTCTCTTCCCACACTTCAATGCCTTTCATTTATTTTTGGTTTTCTAATATTCTTATATTTGATATGAACCAATATATAGTACTTGTTCTCACTGACAGAAACTTACTTTATCTATTTTTAATTTTTTTTTAAGTTTATTTATTTGAGAGAGAGAGCAGGGGAGGGGCTGAGATAAAGGGAGAGAGAAAATCCCAAGCAGGCTCCACGCTGTCAGCACAGAGCCCTATGTGGGGCTCGAACTCCCTAACCGTGAGATCACGACCTGAGCCGAGACCTGAGCTGAAACCAAGAATCATATGCTTAACCCACTGAGCTACCTAGGCACCCTCAATCTTACTTTGTATGTATGTTATTCATATTTATTTCCATTGTGTTTCAATCAAACAGACCTTTTTAGCTTTTTGAAATTTAATTCCAGTGTAGTTAACTCAATGCCCTTTATCTTTAAGTTTTTATTTTTTGGGGCACCTGGGTGGCTTAGTCAGTTGACTGTCTGACTCTTGATTTTGGTTTTGGTCGTGATCTCAGGGTCATGGGATCAAGCCCTGTGTCGGGCTCTGCACTGAGCCTGGAGCCTGCTTGGGATTCTCTCCCTCTGTCCCTCTTCCCAACTCACACACTCTCTAAAATAAAAATTTAAAAAAATTTAAGTTGGTTTTTTTAATGTTTATTTTTGAGAGAGACAAGCTCGAACAGGGGAGGGGCAGAGAGAGAGAGGGAGACACAGAATCTGAAGCAGGCTCCAGGCTCTGAGCTGTCAGCATAGCACTCAATGCAGGGCTTGATCCCATAACCCTGGGCTCACAACCTGAGCCAAAATCAAGAGTTAGACACTCAACAGACTGAGCTACCCAGGCACCCTTAGTGCCCTTCTTTATGCACAGAATTTTACACTAACACTTCTGAAAACTTGCTAACCATCTCCATAAAACAGACGCATCATCTGCTCACTCATGTTCTTGAACACATATATACCCCCAAACCAACAGATCTGCTTTGCTGTACTTACCTGCAAGACAGCTGGGCGCACAGACGCCACACTGAGCACGTCATCAATCTGCCGACTGCTGAAGTTGGACAGGCCCAGTGCCCGTACCAGCCCCTTATCCACCAGTGCCTCCAGAGCCTTCCAGGTCTCCTTGTAGTGGGTAGAATCATAGCGGATAGTCCCATCAACATTCTTAGGGAAAGGGTTGTCTCCTCGCCTAAGTGAAAGACAGTTCCCCATGAGTGGGCACAAATGTAGGCCTCCTACTTTACCTGCCCATCCAGCCACTCTGTGTCCCCATACTAAGCCCAGAAAGGGCAAAAAGCCAAGAATAAGAAACCTTATTAAAGAAACCCTTTAAGGTCATGACCCAGGCATTAACTTTATACAGAATGCCCATTTCCGCTCCTCTTCTTCCTAGACACATTGTACCTCTTCTCCTCTGGAAAATCTTCTTGAACTTCTTCCCCCTCAGAGAGTTGCATGCTCTTGCAATCTTCTTTCATTACAGTGCACAGAGCTGATGGTAAGGCTCCTTTCACGCCCTCTGCTGGAGCTGACTCTCTACGGCAATCTCTAGGCCTAGCTTAGAAGCTAGTAGTTTTTTGAATAAATTAAGGGGGCAGGAGGGACCACCCGCGCACCCCTAGGGTACACACCATGCGAAGCTGCACTCCTTTTCTGTAGCTAAACTTCTGGCTGCTGTGGCATAAAAGGCTGAGTTCCCACAGCAAGCTGAGGAATGTTCCTCTCCTGCTCTGCTCCTGCTCTGCTCCTGTGCCTTATAAGTTCCTAACCTGACTCCCACAACACCCGACTCCCTGGATAAAGACCCTGGCAAGACTCACTCAAAGGCATAAGGCCAGTGCATTAGGTACAGGTCCAAATACTCCAGCTGGAGGTCAGCCAGTGTCTTCCGGAGGGCAGGCTCCACATCCTCAGGGTGGTGTTTAGTGTTCCACAGCTTGGAAGTCACAAACACCTCCTCTCGAGGCACCACCTGGTACAGGGGGCAGGGCCCATAGTGAGAAGAGCCCTGGGCACCCAGTCACCCACCCTCACCTCTGGGAAACTGATTAGAAGGAAGGTGCTTTCAGATCCCTCTGTCCAGGTGCCCCAGCTCCAGAGCTCTCTCACCCCATCCCTCTGTAGCCCCAGACCTCACCTTGCCAGGTCCTACATTCTCCTTCAAGGCCTCCCCAATCTCCGTCTCATTGCCATAGATAGCAGCACAGTCAATGTGGCGGTAGCCTACACTCAGGGCGTACTTAACAGCAGCCTTTACCTGCCAGGTGAGAGAAGCAGAGGTTTCAGCTCTGCTGGCCTAGGCCAGAAACTGCCCTAGGCCAGGAACTGCCCTCCTGAGGGTCACTGATGGGGGAGGGACAGGATGACTGCAGTTATCCATAAAGTAGGGGTGAAAAGATGAAAGATGGTTCTAGTTGAGGGGACCAGAAGCCTCTTCAGAGACCCCAACCCCTTTGTGCCTACCCCAATAACCCCCAAGTTTCCCTCCTACCTAAGCAATCTCAACGTGAGCCCAGCAAAAAACTACCATGGTATTCCCAGTTAGATGCTCAGCAGGTGGATGTATCCTTTGACAGAGAACAGAAATATAGGTCATGGACACAGGTTCTCTAGTCCTGAAGAGCTGGTTACAGAAACATGATATACAGGTAAGTAATTTGTACGCCAACGCACAGAGAAATGCTTATGGAGCCGTGAAGATCAAGTGAGCTCTGGGAGTTCAGGGAAGCAGAAGAACTCTGAGAGTGGAAGAAAATTAAGGAAGGCAGAGAAGTAAGATGGAGGCTGGGCTCAGAGCCCTCTGTTAGGAAAGAAGAAAGCAGACACCAGGTAGGACAGGTCAGTCAATTTGCTAAAAAACAGACTAGAAACATGGTAGCAGAAGCAAAACCAACAGTGTCAGGGCCTTGCCATTCAAGATCCCCATCTAGGTATAGCTCTTACTATCCAGACGTACTCCCCTCACCCCTGCTGCCCCATACCCCTAGTTTTGGCCCAGTTCTGACTTCCACCTCCTGCCTTTATGTAGCTCCTGGACTTGTCCTGGGCCATGTCAGTGCCTGCCTGGAGCACAAAGACCCTGACTCCAGGGTTCTGGGCAACTGCAGGAATGAAAGCAAAGGGAAAAGAGGCAGAACACAACACGAATACCAGCCTAAATCCCTGAGAGAAGAGGCTGTTCTCCCTGCCTGAGTCCCTCTTAAACTTAATCCCCAAACTTCTCTAAAGCCTGATTCAGATTTCCAAAGAACAAGGAAGAAGACCTGGGAAGATGCCCCACCCCAGGTGGGAGCAGATCTCTATTCCCATGCTCCTCTAAGATGAAGAGTTGACAGCAGGGGTTATTATACTCCAGCTCGCAGCTGCCTTTTGTTTTTTCCAGCCCTTGTGCTAAGAATGACTTTTACATCTTTAAAAGGTTACATGAATACATAATCACCTCTGTTTTGCAACTTATCCAGCAAAATCTAAATTATTAACCATCTGGTTCTTTAAGAAAAAGTTTGCTAACCCTTGGTCTACACAGCTGACATAGTTATTCTTCAAATCCTGACACCTGCTGTTGTCTATCTCTGGACTGGGCATTAGGGAGTGGCCCAGTCCTCAAGGAACCCTGTGTAGGAGAGGGAGACATGATCACGGCGCAAGGTGGTAAGTGGCGTTATGAGGGGTCAGCATAGGGCCAGGCACAGAGGGATCCCATGTCTGCCACAGCACTCAGTGCAGATCCAATTAGGGAAAGAGTTCCTTCCTATTCGCTCGGCCCTACTGGGCCCCTCAGCCCTTCCTCTGAGTCAGCTGAGGAAGCCAAGGGCTCACTGCTGGTCTCTTCTCTTGTTTCTTCCCACTGCCCTTCAGGTTCATCCCTACATGAAATGGAGTATAGGGTTGGGGCTGCTAGGGAAAGTGCTGGGACCATCTCCCAAATACTGCCTCTTCCCTGGCAGAGGCACAAGAAGCCCTCCTCTTTTTCCTCCATCTCTCACCTGGCCAGGATCGCTCTTCCAGGTGCCCAGTCCAATCAGGGGCATCTTCTGCCCAGTGTGCAGGAGGACACAGGAAGCCGCCATGCTCCCTGAAACACAGATGGGAAGAGAATGGTGTGGGGATCAGTGCTGCTTGAGCTTCAGCCACCCACCTGTCAAGACTCCTGTAAAACATGGGTGGTAAAGGGAGCACAGCGGCGAAAGGAGAACAAACACGTGGTTGTGTATACATGCCTGTGAGCAGAGGGCAGCTAAGACAGGGTGACTTGAACCAACCAAAGTCAGCAGCTCCTGGACAAATATTAACCGGACCATCAGTTTAGCTGCCTTCCTTCTACCAGGCTAAAGGTCTATGTTAGACAGTTCTAATACCTAAAAACAAAGGTGGGTGGCTCCCTGAAGTACCCAGCCTTGACTACATAAGGTCTCAAACCAGTGTAGGACAGGTAAAGGCCATTATGAAACAAAGTGAGACCAAGTGACAGAACAAGCTCGGGGATGGGTCACTTCTCTGAAGATGAAATGAACATTCGCAGGAGGATGTCAGAAACTACAGATTCTCCTAGTCCCTCACAAAGATGTCTGATCAGCATGTTACGAGGCCTGAGTGGGTTATTACAAGGGAAGTAGACCATTGTTTAAAAAAACAAAAACAAAAACAAAAAAACCAAGCTCAGAGAGGTGAAGTTATTTGCCTTGAATCAACAGCTAAGAAGTGGCAGAGCCAAGCATTCAAGGAAGAGCCAATGGAAAAAGGCAAGAAAAGAGAGGTAAACACAGATTCATAATATACTTGTGCTATGCCTCACAGTAGACACATATCACAGTGTGCTACAGAAAAGCAAATGACTTCTGCAGAGCAAGGACCAGGGAATACTGACATTGGCTTTTAAGAGTAAGTTGGACTTTCCTAAGAGTCAAGGGGAAAAGGGTTTCCAGGAAGGGTAATTAGACACAGCAGAAAGCAGTAAATTATAGACACAGGAAAATTTCCAACTGAACAAAACAGGTGGGTGATTGGAACAACCCTCTTTGGAGAGCTATGAAAATCAGAAGTCTCCAAATGACCCACGGATACTCATTCAGGCAGCAAATGCTTAATATTCCTGGCCGTGTGCTAGATCTAAGAGACATACATAATCAAATAAAGCCCCTGCCCTCTTGGAGTTTATGGGCTAGTAGGGGCTGGACTGAGGATATCAGTACAATGTATAAGATAGGAGCAAAATCTGCTCAAGTGCTATAAGAAAAGAGTAACCCTGCTAGGATGGCTTCATGGAGGGGATATTTGAGTCGTCTTTTTTTTTTTTAAGATTTTATTTTTAAGTATTCTTGGGGTGCCTGGGTGGCTCAGTTGGTTGAGCATCTGACTTCAGCTCAAGTCATGATCCCATGAGTTTGGGCCCCACGTCGGGCTCTGTGCTGACAGCTCAGAGCCTGGAACCTGCTTCAGATTCTGTGTCTCCCTCTCTCTCTGCCTCTCCCCCACTCATGCTCTGTCTCTCTCCCTCTCTCTCTCAAAAATAAATAAACATTAAAAAAGTTTAAAAAAAACGATTTTATTTTTAAGTATTCTTTACACCAATGTGGGGCTCAAACCCACAACCCCAAAGTCAAGAGTCGCATGCTCTATCAACTGAGCCAGCCAGGCATGCCAAGTCAAGTCTTGATGAATAGCAATTATCCAAGCGAAAGGGAACAAAGAAAGAATGCTCACCCTAGAGCAGATAAGGTAGAAGTCTTTTCCCTTGATTTCATTAGTACTATAGATATCACTCCCTTGGGATTGATTTCATTGCCAGCAATACCTTTATAAATATAACCTTTGTTTCCAAGTTCTGAAAAGACATCCAGAATATTATGGTAGAGCAAGAACTAAGACAAGTTCTAAGTATAACTGACACATCAAAATTGTCTTTCCTGATACGTCTGACTCCGGAAGAATTTATTTTTTTTTTTATAAATGTTTATTTTTGAGAGCAAGAAAGAGAGCAGGGGAGGGGCAGAGAGAGAGGGGACAAAGGATCCAAAGCAGGCTCTGCATTGAGAGCAAAGAGTCCGACATGGGCTTGAACTCACGAACCAGAAGATCATGACCTGAGCCAAAGTCAGATGCTTAATGGACTGAGCCACCCAGGCACCCCTGCAAGAACTTTACAGTCTAGCATAACCTGGTTATGGAGACCACCTGTTTCTGCTAAAACAAAAACAAAAAGTTCAATCTGGGCATCAAACCACAGATCACTTGAGTGCTAGCAAACTTCCCAGGGATATAAACTTGCCAGAGGATCAGGCAATCATGTCTGGACTTCACAGGAGCAATTAGCCTGCCAGTTGCCACCAGGGTCTGTGGCTGGTTTCCTGGGCTTGATCCCCAAACAAGTGACCGTTGGCCTCTCCCGGATTTCCCAGCACACACTGGAGAACTCTGAAATTACACGTGGACTTAGACTGAGAGCCTTGAACAAAGGCCTGATCTAAGGCGAAAAGGAAGAAGAAACCTGATGCTTGTTTCTCTTTCTTTTGATGCTGAAACTGAAAACCCAAAACAATGAGGCTTGCGGGGGGGGGGGGGGGGGGGGGGTTGGGATCATACAAGTAGGAAGACCTAACAAAGAGCTTCAAAGAACAAGAGCTCCAAGGGAGGGAATAGAAGAGTCTCTGCAAAGAACAAATGTTTTCCTCTAGGACAGGAAGTCATACTCTGCCAGCTCTGGACTTCCTCATCTTCTGCCTGAGGCATTGGCTTTCTAGCCTTCTCCTGAATTAACAGGCTCTGAAGTTGTCAGAAACTGCCTGGCTTGGCCTCTGGCAACACTCAGAAACCCTCACGTTAATTTGGGAAGGTTTTACTCATGAAAGAGAGAAAAACTGGGTCTGCATAGGGAGAGGTAGTATCAGGTCTCAGATTTTAGTGGTGCCTGGCTGGCTCAGTCAGTGGAGCATGTAACTCTTGATCCTGGGGTTTTAAGTTCAAGCCCCACACTGGGTACAGAGATTACTCAAACTCTTTTTTTTTTTTTTAAAGGACTCAGGTTTTATTATTCCTAAATCAGTGCCTATGTTTCTTCTCAGAGGAGGGCTCTATAGCTGCTGCTTGCATGCAGGGATCTCAAAAACACAGGAAAAAGAGGAAGCAGTATTTACATGAATGTTCCTGGGCTGCATGGGCCTTTCCTTTACTTCCCATAAATGTTGGTGTCCCTCAGAGTTCTGTTCCCAATCCTCTTCTCACTCCCTAGTTAAGCTCATGTCTTCAGTTATCACTTTAAGCACTGATTCTGCCCACCCTAGTTCTGTACATTCAACTCCCTGGAGATATCTCTACCAGTATGCCCTATAGGTATCTAAGACTCAAAATGTCCAAAACTGAACTCATCAAATCCAACAGCAGAGCACAAAGGAATCAGTTCAGGGCCTGGGGTTGCACAGACCTGAGTCTGAATCTCAGCACACCTTCCCCCATTTGGAAGAGAAACTAGATCTAAAGCACTTTGCACAGTACCTGACCCATGCATGCTCTTCTTTCTGTATACTCTCTCTCACAAGGGACTCAAGGGCCTGGATAACAACTGTTAAAGCAAATCAGACAACATGTTCACAGTATAATCCATCTGATAAAGTTTTGGAGTCGGGGGTGGGAGGTGGGCAGGTTCTGAGCTGACAGCCAAGAAAGAATTTTCTAAGTCTTTGGTACAAAAAGGTGATTTTATTGAAGCAGAAAGAGCTGCACTGGGGTTGTAAAGAGTGACTGTTTATATACTAAGGAGTTGGAGGAGGTCAAGTCAAGGGGAAGTTTTCAAAGAGATTTTCATATGCTAAAGAAGATTCTCAGAATACTGCAGGCCTAGCTATTTGTCAAGTTAAGGCTGTTTTTCCCTCTAGCAAAGCATTGACTTTAAGACATAGGGAGTTGGAGCACCTGGGTGGTTCAGTCGGTTAAGTGGCCGACTTTGGCTCAGGTCATGATCTCATGGTCCGTGAGTTCAAGCCCCGTGCTGACAGCTCAGAGCCTGGAGCCTGTTTCAGATTCTGTGTCTCCCTCTCTTTGACCCTCCCCTGTTCATGCTCTGTCTCTCTCTGTCTCAAAAATAAATAAACGTTAAAAAAATTTTTTTTAATTTTACCTGCGATTTCCTTCTTGCCTTTGTTCCCCATATCACTACGAAGGGGTGATGTTGGGGCTCCAGGAAACTGAGTCTACAGTTTCTGGAGATAAGGCTATTGATAAGATTGCCTTTTTCTTGTAATTTACTAAGACATTTGTAAACTGATGGAGACTGAACAGTTTAACCATCTGTTTTCTGTCCTTTCCTTTGTTCTTGGGCAGCCAGGAGCTCCTGAAGAATATTACACATATCCCACCTTGTGTGTGTGTGTGTGTGTGTGTGTGTGTGTGTGTGTGTGTGTGTGTGTGTGGTGTGTTCGCGCACGCGATAGCTTGTGCTTTGCCCTCAGCTTGCATTATGCTCCCTCATCACATGGGGTCTTGAAAAGCCATCTAAATAAAGTATTTCAGTTCATTTGGCATTTCTGAGTTATTATCATTTTAGGGTTTTGACAGGTGATTGGTAGGGGAGTATACCCTTGCTTGTACTTCTAAGAAACAAGCACAGAAAACTACTTTAAATATGTAACATTGGCCTAGATTAGGTCTATTTGGCTGGGACACGGCTAACACCACCTACCCGCCCCCCCCCAACAAGGTGGGATAAGTGTGACATTCCACAGGCACCCCTGGCTGCCCAAGAACAAAGGAAAAGGGGAAAACAAATGGTTAACTGATAGAGATCACAGTCATGCAGGACCTGAGTCCCCACCAGTTTACAAATGTCTTAGTAAATTATAAGAAAAAGGCAATCTTACCAATAGCCTAATCTCCAGAAACCTATAGATTCAGTTTCCTGGAGCCCTAACATCACCCTCCCCTCCATTCTGATGGGGGAACAAAGGCAAGAAGGAAATGGTAGGTAAAATTAAATTTCCTTATAAATTTTTTTTTAATGCTTATTTATTTTTTGAGACCGAGAGAGACAGAGCATAAACGGGGGAGGGTCAGAGAGAGACGGAGACACAGATTCCGAAACAGGCTCCAGGCTCTGAGCTGTCAGCACAGGGCCCTACGCAGGGCTCAAACTCTCGGACCGCGAGATCATGACCTGAGCCGAAGTCAGACGCTCAACCGACTGAGCCACCCAAGCACCCCAAAATTAAATTTCCTTATAACCTGCAGTCCATTGATGAATACTTGAGATAGGCAGAGTGAAACATTTCTCCAGGAACTTCCTATAATGTTAATGCCTCACTAAAGGGAAAACCACCTTAGCCTGGTAATAGCAAGGCCTCCAGTGTCTTGTGAGTCCTCTTTAGCATATGAAAGTCCTTTTGGAGGTCTCCCTTTTGCCTTTATCTCCCCCCAACTCCATAGGAAATAATTACTGAGTCTTTACAACCCCAGGGCAGCTCTTTCAGCCCATGGGTCCTGTCCCTGTGCTTTAATAAAATCACCTTTTTTACACCAAAGAAGTCTCAAAAATTCTTTCTTAGCCGTAGGCTCTAGACCCCCCACCACTCCAAAACCCCATCACTACTAATACTGGTAAATATATATTTCTTAAGTTTATTTTGAGAGAAAGAGAGAGACAGAGAAAGAGAGAGCGCATAAGTGGGGGGAGGAGAAAAGAAAGAGGGAGAGAGAATCCTAAGTAGGCCTGCGCTGTCAGCATGCTTTGAACTCATGAACCATGAGATCATGACCTGAGCCAAACACTTCATGTACCTCTTGACGTGAAAAGAATTTTAAAATATATATTTCTTTTTTTTTAACGTTTATTTATTTTTGAGACAGAGAGAGACAGAGCATGAATGGGGGAGGGTCAGAGAGAGAGGGAGACACAGAATCTGAAACAGGCTCCAGGCTCTGAGCGATCAGCACAAAGCCCGACGCAGGGCTCGAACTCACGGACTGTGAGATCATGACCTGAGCCGAAGTCGAACGCTTAACCGACTGAGCCACCCAGGCGCCCCTAAAATATTTATTTCTTAAGTCTTTCTCCAGTCCATCCATATCTGCCTCCACTGCTACTGCTCTAGCTCGAACCACCCCTACCTGAACCACCATCTCTCTGCTTCCAGTGCAGCCGCTCTCCCCACAATCCATTCACTAAATCTGAACATGTGATTCCAAGGCTCAAATTCTTCCAGTAGTTCTTGCTTACCTTCAGGATAAAGTCCACAGTCCTTAGTAATACATTTCATTACCTGGCTCCCATCCTCCTCATTTTTCCACCTCTTCATTCCAAACTCCGTGCTTCAGACTTTGCAAAACCAGCCACCGCTTACTTAACTCCAGGCACACTTTGCTTCCCCAAGTCCCACCCTTGTCTGGCTAATTACTGCTCATCCTTCAGCTAGCACTTGCTCCTCCTGTGCACTGACAGCTTGTGCACATAACTGCAGTTGTTTGTTTATATGAGTTTCCCTCACAAACTAGGGGATACCTTGAGGTCAGAGGTCATCTATCTGAACCCCCTTACTCCTAGAGTGCCTGCCCCATGCATAGACGTAGAAACACATGTGAGCACACACACTAAGGCAAATGGGCTGCAGGGCATTTGAGGAAGTCACTGCCTTCATCACTTTTTTTTCTTTCTTTCCTTCCTTCCTTCCTCCCTCCCTCCCTCTCTCCCCTCCTTCCTTCCTTCCTTCCTTCCTTCCTTCCTTCCTTCCTTCCTTCCTTCCTTCCTTCCTTCCTTTTGAGGGAGAGAGAGTGCAAGGCAAGCCAAGGAGTGACACAGAGAGAGGGAGAGAGAATCCCAAGCAGGCTCCATAGGGCTCCAACCCACAAACTGAGATCAGGACCTGAGCCGAAATCAAGAGTCCCATGCTTAACCAACTGAGTCACCCAGGTGCCCCCATCACCTTCTTTTTTTACTTCTTGGGTAACCTGGAAAGAATCAGCTCTGGAAGACATCAAAGCACTTTACCATTTTCAGCAAAAAAAAAAAAAAAAAAAAAAAAAAAAAAAATTCCCAGCGGCTTCATACAGGATGATACTGGGATTGCTCACGTACAGATAAGAAAACTGAGATCTGGGGCGCCTGGGTGGCTCAGTCAGTTGAGCGTCTGACTTCGGCTCAGGTCATGATCTCGCGGTTTGTGAGTTCAAGCCCCGCGTCGGACTCTGCTCTGTGCTGACGGCTCGGACCCCGGAGCCTGCTTCGGATTCTGTGTCTCCTCCTCTCTCTGCCCCTCCCCTGCTCATGCTCTGTCTCTCTCTGTCTCTCAATGATAAATAAACATTAAAAAAAAATTCTTTTTTAATAAAAAAAAAAAAAAGAAAACTGAGATCTTGGGAAATTAACAGGCCTGATCAGAACCCTCAAGACTCTTTTAGGGAGGCCTTGCAGCCTGATATGAGTAGGCTGAAAGGAAGAGTTAATAGTAGCTCTATCTGGTGACAGTTCAGATTCCAGCCTCACTGTAACAGAGGTCTGAGGCAACAGAAAAGCCCTAGCTTTCCCAAACCCAAAGCAGGTGCCTAAGTTAGCTAATTTTGCCCACTACTCCCACTTTCAGGAAGTATCTCTGCAATTCCAAAGAAAGGCCGGAGCTCCTGGAAAAATCGTGTTGGTGCTCAAAAAGAAGAGGGCAAGGGCGCCTGGGTGTCTCAGTCGTTTAAACATCCAACTTCGGCTCAGGTCATGACCTCCCGAGTGTCAGTTCAAGCTCTGCCTTGGGCTCTACGCAGAGAGCTCTGAGCCTGGAGTCAGCTTCAGATTCTGTCTCCCTCTCTCTCTGTTCCTCCCCCGCTCCCCCACTTGCGTGCTCGCGCGCGCGCTCGCTCTCTCTCTCTCTCTTAAAAATAAATTAACATAAACAAAAGAGGGCAACTAAAATTTACTGAGCACCTAATAGTTGACGGGCGTTTTAAAAGCTTTATCTCAATTCTCACTACAGTTCCGATGTAGGAACTCATTTCATCCGTGAGTAAACTGAGGTCCAGAGAAACTGAGAACTTTTCCAAGATCACAATGAGCTCAAATCCGAAACCAAGTAAGGTTGCCTCCAGAGCCTGCACTCTCCGCTCTATTCCGAAGGCACACAACTCTGTAGTTTCATTACAGATCAAGGCCATCTCCTCTGCGAGAAAGATGGAACAGCAGCAGGAGAAACTCACCTCGGCTCAATCACAGAGCGTGAACAAAACAGTGTGATCTCTCTTCGGTTCTGCACCTTGCCAACGTTACAGTAAGCCTCAGCTTCCGGAACTGGTGGGCTGCAAAGGAAGTTGGTTGGCCTGATGGTGGAAGCAGGAATCTAGCTTAAGTCTGGCGGTGAGGAGGAAGCTCCTCCCGGAGGAGGGGAGAGGGCCGGCATTCAGCATCACGCGCAGTGGTGGACCCCACCCCGCCCTGTAAAGGGCTGGAGTTCGGAAGCCAGAGTTGGGAGCCTGCACCAGCTCCACCTCTAGCTCTGGTGGTTGGATTGGCTGGAGTCTAGACACACTTCATTGCGCAGGTTTGGAGTACGTGGGGGCAGAGTGAAGCGCGAGCCCCTGGCCACTTGGGGGACCCTAACGTCGGGGCCAGTCCGTGCCTCTGCTGGCCCACAATGCACCGCGCGCCACAGCCACGCCGCTCTAGGCTGCTGGAGCTCCTTCTGCTGGAGGGAGGAGGGTACTGGGTGTCACGTTGCAGGTTCTTCTGGTGTCTCCACTCCATCCGGGTTCGCAAAACCGACTGTCGCTCCTATCTTTTAGAGTCAGGTTGGCGGGGTTCCCAGAATATACCTAAACTGGCTCCGTTACTTGGTCTGGCAAACAGGCTCGGAGAGCAGCCGCGATAAAAGTTGTCTGTAACGTGGAAGAGATCGGGTCTCTGGGCTGCAAGCGGTAGTAAGTTCGTGGTCCCTGTATCCGGACCGTGGACTCTGGACGCGCATTAATGTGCCAGATACTGTGCTAGACTTAGAAACATGATTTTATTGAATCTTCAACCCTGTAAGGGAAATGTGGTTTTTTTGTAAGCTTTTTTATTGGAGTATAGTGTAGCATACATACAGAAAAATGCACAAATCTAAAGCTCTATGATTCTTTTTTTCAATGTAACTATTATCCAAGTGAAGATACAGACGTTACCTGCACACTGGAAGTCTCCTGTGAGGGAGGTATCCACGTTCAATTTTACAGATTGAACAGACTCAACCAGGTAAAGTAGCTTGGCCAAAATCACATAGCTATTAAGTCATACAGATTTTATATTTGAAATAGCCCTAGCCATGTGGACTGAGAGGTGTCTTGCATTTTACACGTTTTCCCCTCTGTGTAGCTCTGCTTTTCTCTCCCCACACCTCTATCTCCTCTGCTCCTCTACTCTTCCTCATTTTTTTGGCTCCCCTGGATTACTCCCCACTGTCTCCTCAATACAGGTAGTGTCTTGATGGACCGAATGTCTAATGTTTGACACCATCTATCCTCATAAAGACACTCAGATTCCAGCTTATGTGATCGGAATTTAATATACCTCAAACTCATCTTACCCTAGCAAAGACTTGCCATCAAGAGACACATGCCATGTATCCCATCCCTCCCACATTTTCTTCAGGGTCTGACAGACTCCATATTTCTTTTCTGCTGAGTCTGACTTCTTAAAAGTCTGAAGTGTAACCATCAGGTGGTGACCTTGCCAAGTGATGAACTACTGAGGCCCTCTCCTTCCCCCAACTTTGGGGCTTTTGGTCTTAATTCTGGTGCCAGGGAATATTTCATACAAGGCACAACCCTATCCCTCCAAGAGTTTTCAAATAGTTGTCAGACTGCAAAATAGATCGGCTCAAGAACACACTGCCCCTTTCACAACCATCCTTTTCCCATCTTACAAAGGATAAGCCTCTGTCAGCTTCTAGGGTGCCTTGCCCCATTGTAAAAACAAGGAGGCAGAGAACAGCCTGAGAGGTAGACTGAGAGGAGACCAAGTGAATAAGTTGTCTCAGAATCCAAGGGAAATGAGTGGTTCAGGCAGGAGGGATAGTGGGAATTATTGTTTTTGGCTTCCCAGTGCCCATTCCTCCCTCTTTTGGAGAATTTCTTCCTCCTCATTGAATCCAATTCAACAGTCATTAATTCAAGTACTTGCCCTCCCCTAGCTAACATGTGTGTGAATATCCCAAAATATGCCAATTGGCTATTCCTTCCTTGAGTCTTAATTATTAATACAGTCACCAAAAGAGTAATCAACTGGATTTCATGCCTTTCATCATGAAATGCATTTCACTAGCACCCTGCCATGGCTGTCGAGCAATCTCTGCTAATAGGACCTCCTGAAGCCACCTGGTTCCTGCCAATTCCATGCTGTACCTTCCCTTTGGTTTTGCAAGTACTCCTATAGCCTTCAAAAACAAAACAAAACAAAACAAAACACCTTTCTTTGTCTTTGGTTAGAGACAGTTTTTGTTGCTTGCAACCAAAGAACCCTAACAGACACAAATGAGTAAAAATAGTATCAGACACTGCAGGAAGAAGAGTAAGTATATCACAGGGAACTCTACAAATGGTCCCCAAATGGTCCTCTTCTATATTGGCAAAATTTACTTCCCTTACGTATGGATAAGTTATGCCTCTCTGTTGCTCTTAACAGAAAACCTAATTTAAGCTGGCTTCAACAATGAAGGAAATGTATGGACTCATGTAGGTAGGATTAGGTTTGGTTTGATTCAGCAGTTCGACAAAGTCACCGGGACCCCTTTCCTTCTGTTTTTTCTCTCCACTCTCCAATCTCTCTTCATCCTGAAGTTGCTTTCCTCATGGAGGCAAAATGGTTGTGCACATCTCGCCTTCCATCTCAGCTACCACCTTCTCCACAGAAGTAACTTCTGGGAACTCTCTCAAGATCGGAAACTGCCTGGAGCCTCCCATATAAACTGAGTCATAAGATAATACCATGGCATGAAAGAAGAAGTCAGTTTCAAAAAAGAGGTAAATAGGAATTCTGGGAGTGATGCAGGAGTGAAAAAGAATTAACTTCTGCTATATTCAACAGCATGAATAAATTTCTCAAACTTACTGCTGAGTGGAATAAAACAGACATGAAAGACTATTAATTCCAACTAATTCTATAAAGTACAAAAAACAATAAAATTTAGAGTTGTTAGAAGTCAGGATAGTGGTAACCCTTGGACATACAGTGACTAGAAGTGGGAAAGAGGGGAAGCTTGTGGAGTGATAGGTATGATCTGTTTCTTGATTTGACTTATAAGGATATGTAAAATTTCTGGGGTGACTGGGTGGCTCAGTAAGTTAAGTGTCCACTTCAGCTCAGGTCATAATCTCACGGTTCCTGAGTTTGAGCCCTGCATCGGTCTTTGTGCTGACAGCTCAGAGCCTGGAGCCTTCTTTGTATTCTGTGTCTCCCTCTCTCTCTGCTCCTCCCCCACTCACACTCTGTCTCTCAAAAACATTTTAGAAAAAAGTTTTTTTAAAGGATATGTAAAATTTGTGAAAATTTAAGTTATATATTTGGTATGTACATTTTTCCATATTGTGTTGTATTTCAATTTAAAAGAGAAACCTTTCATATTAAAAAAAACAACAAGAAAACCTAGGGGTGCCTGGGTAGTTCAGTTGGTTAAGCATCCAACTTCTGCTCAGGTCATGATCTCATAGTTCATGAGTTTGAGCCCTGCATCAAACTCTGGGCTGACAGACTGGAGCCTGGAGCCTACTTTGGATTCTGTCTGCCCCTCTCTGCTCACGTGCTGTCTCTCTTTCTCTCAAAATAAATAAACATTAAAAATTAAAAAAAAAAAAAACCACCAAACCCTATATGTGTAAGGAAAGTAGATGGAAACACACAAAACTAATTATAACAGTTGTATTTGATTAGTGGAAGTATAGGTTATTTTGTTTTTCTTCTATATCAAGATTTTGAACTATTGTATTGGATTTAGTTTAGTAACTCTGCAGATTCACTTGGACCCACTTGCTCCCAGGTTCTCCACTTATTCAGTGGAGCACCCTAGTCACTACTATTGCTCATCTCCTGATGCAGTGGTCTGTCTCACATCCCCAAGTGCATGGGCCAAACACCCTCTCTTTTGCACCTGTTGTAGTGGGAGCCATAGCAGCTATGGCACTCACTCAGTTATGACTTAAGTAGACCCGCTGAGAATTTTGCCACTTACACCACTTTCAGAGTAAGCAGAAGCACTTGATGTGGGGATTGGGATCAGTCTCCTCAGGCTTCCCTGAGGATCAGGGAGTGCAGGGGAGTTAATGTCTCATAGGGTATAAAGAAATTGACCAATGAGAGATAGAAGGAAAGAGTCAACAGATAGTTTGCTTTTCCTTTACCCAATAAATAGTTCCTGGACACCATATAGTGGTTTCATATAGCTTCTCAGACCTCTATAACTGACCAATTAGCTGTGTCTTTTTATAAAGCAATAGCAAGCTCTGTAGCACACCACCTTTTGGTTTCTTTCCCTTCTTTGCCTCATTTATGTTTTTGTTTTTGTTTTTGTTTTTTAAAGTTTATTTGTCTGTCTTTGAGAGAGAGGGAGGGAGACAATCCCAAGCAGGCTCCTCACTGTCAGCACGGAGCCTGATGTGGGGCTCAAACCTATAAACCCTTGAGATCATGACCAGAGCTGAAGTTGGAAGCTTAAACTGACTGAGCCACCCAGGCTCCCCTTCTTTGCCTCATTTCTGTTTTTCCCTCATCCCTATTGCCCTGAGAATGAATTACTGAAGTTCCCAATAAAGCCTCAGCATATAAACTTTGTCCTGAGCTCTGGTTTTCTAGAGAAACAGGCTAAGATTAAAAAAAAAAAAAGTGTTATTTTTTAAAATATATTTTATTTTTAAGTAATCTCTGCACCTGCACCCAATGTGAGGCTTGAACTCACAACCCCAAGATCAAGAGTTGCATCCAGGCACTCCAAAACCATATTAACTTTATAATGGGGAGAGAGAGAGGAGTAAGGGGAAAAAATGATTTAAAAAGAAGAACCAAAAGTAAGTTTAATGTTAGAGAAACTAAGACAAATAAGAACAATTACCATTTTATTGATCATCCATTATTTGTCCTACTCTCTACATTCATGCTGTCTAATCTCCACAACAGAAACTTTTGGATTTGGTTGATATGAATGTCATTGGTGACCTCGTGGAGATCTGGCTCAGTGAAATAGTTAATCCTGAGCCAGATGGTCTGGATTTAGGAGTGAACAGGAAATGAAGATGTGGAGAATCAGTGAACAGATTTCTCAAGAATATAAAGAGAAAGAAAGTGATAAGTCAGTGACTTGAGAGAAAAGCAGATGGAGAGAGAGTTTTTCATTACGTGGGAAATTTGAACATGAACATGTGCTAACGGGAAGTGTCCAGAAGAAGAGACTGGAGATAAGAAAGGGGAGAGAATAATGGGATCAGGTTTTTGGCTAACATTTATTGAGCATTTATTAAGCCCTAGTATCTTAGTCCATTTAGACTGCTGTAACAGAATCCACATACTATGTAGTCTATGAACAACAAAACTTTATTGCTCACAGGGCATTTATTAAGCCCTAGTATCTTAGTCCATTTGGACTGCTATAACAGAATCCACATACTGTGTAGTCTATGAACAACAAAACTTTATTGCTCACAGTTTTGGAGTCTGGAAGTCCAAGATCAGGGTGCCAGCATGATCAAGTAAGGGCTCTCTTCCAGGTAACAGACTTACTGTATCTTCACATGACAGAAGGGGCAAGAGATTTCTCTGGAGCCTCTTTAATAAGGCATTAATCCAATTCGTGATGGTTCTATCCTCATGACTTAAGCACCTCCCAAAAGTGCCATGTACTGATACCATCACATTGGGCAGTAGGATTTCAACATATAAATTTTGGGTGAACACAAACATTCAGATCATAGCACCTAGTCCTTTTGCTAGGCAAAAAGATGAACAAAAAAAATGGACCAGATTTATCCTCTGGCTTCATGGTTCACAGCCCAGAGGGACTAATGTGGAACAGGTAGAATGCAGACCCAGAGGTGTTTGCACAGATACAGCCTTATGGAATGTAAGGAGAAGAGGCTGAAACTGGTGAAGAGCTGGAAAGTGAGAAGGGCCCTAAGTAGAAGGAGGGCATGCCCTTCTCTGGATTACTGGGTGGGAGGAACAAGGTCTCAACCCTGCCTCACTGAGCACTTAAGCATTTGGCAAAAGTTTCTAGAATCTGAGAGGAATGTGGTCAGGTCAGAGGGATAAGTAAGGAAACACCCTCTTCCCAAGTCTCTGAGTCTGTCTTGGGGCTATCCTGGTATTTTACTTGCTGGCACTTCCTGCTTACTCTAGATTGGGCTGTCAGAGCAGAAACCAAGAACAAAGTTCAGGTTCCCATAACAGATTCCCTTATGCAAATCAGGACAATAAAGTAGCCACCCCGTAAATTCACAAACAGGAGACCAAGGAAGGAGGCCTATGTGCCTTACCTAGCTGAAAGGAATGTGAGGCAAGGTGCTTGTCCATATAGTCTCGCCTGGCTCTTAGCAGGAAGGACTTCTCAGACCCTCTCCAGACTCCTTATCATTGTCAGTAAGAAACTTGCCTCTGGAAGAAGGAGTTCATAATCCAGACTTACCTCTAGGAGTTAACAACTGAGTGTCTTTCCATCCAATAGAGTGTCCTTCATTCAACTAATACTTACTGAATTCCTGCCGTGTACTAGATATTCTGCTAGTGTGCTGAGAATACCTTGAACAAGATCTTGCCTTCGTGAGCTGACCTCCTAGTGATACTATAGTAGAGGGCAGGAGCACATTTAAGGAAAACCTGATCCTTTCCAGTCCATAAATGTCTCTAAAGGGTAGAATCATTTTTAACCCCTGGACAACTCAGAAACCAGCCCTCAATGCAGGATGTTAAGTTTTGTTTTTATTTTTTTTAATTGTTAATTTTTTTTAAAGTTTATTTAAAAATTTTTTTAATGTTTATTCACCTTTGAGAGACAGAGAGAGACAGAGCATGAGTGGGGAAGGGGCAGAGAGAGGGAGACACAGAATCCGAAGCAGGCTCCAGGCTCTGAGCTGTCAGCACAGAACTCAATGCAGGGCTTGAAATCATGAACTGTGAGATCATGACCTGAGCCGAAGTTGAACGCTCACCCAACTGAGCCACTCAGGCTCCCCTAAAGTTTGTTTGTTTGTTTGTTTGTTTGTTTGTTTGTTTGTTTATTTATTTATTTATTTATTTTTTAAAGTTATATTTTCAACGTTTATTTATTTTTGGGACAGAGAGACACAGAGCATGAACGGGGGAGGGGCAGAGAGAGAGGGAGACATAGAATCGGAAACAGGCTCCAGGCTCCGAGCCATCAGCCCAGAGCCTGATGCGGGGCTCGAACTCACGGACCGCAAGATTGTGACCTGGCTGAAGTCGGACCCTTAACCGACTGCGCCACCCAGGCGCCCCTATTTATTTTGAGAGAGAGAGAGAGAGCACGTACAAGTTGGAGAGGAACAGAGAGAGAGAGAGAGAGAGAGAGAGAGAGAGACAATACCAAGCAGGTTCTGCACTGTCAGCATACAGCGAAGCGTGAGATCATGACCTGAACTGAAATCAAGAGTCGGATGCTTAACTGACTGAGCCACCCAGATGCCCCTCTTTTTATTTTAATGTTTATTTATTTATTTGGAGAGAGAAAGCACTGACGGAGGAGGGGCAGAGAGGGAAAGAGAGAATTACAAGCAGGCTCCATGCTGTCAGTGCAGAGTCTGATGCAGAGCTTGATTCCACAAACCCTGAGATCATGACCTGAGCAGAAATTATAGTCAGACACTCAACTGACTGAGCCACCCAGGTGCCCTGGACGGTAACTTTTCTGTAGTAAAGGGATGATCCCAACTTTATAAGACCTGATTTTCCCAAAAAAGACAGAATCCCTGCCTGCATAGCTTCTAGGAATGGCCATGGGCATTCCTAGACAATGGACAATATTTTCTGTCTCAGTCCCTTGGACCGTGTGGTCCAATTCAAGAGCCTACTGAACAAGCCTGGCACTAGACCCTGTGGGCTATACCTTGCAGTCTGCTTCTTCATCCTTCAAGATCCAAGCTCCAATCCCTTCCTCTCCCCAGCATGCCATTGTACCTGTGCATGATTCCACTGTACCATATTTCACTGATTTTACTGTGGACTATGACTGTGTGCTCTATCTTGTCTTATCCATAGCTGGGAACCCTCTTCAATGCCAGAGACTGGTTTAGGAAACATGCCCTAACTATCATTTTAAATAGCAAAATAATAGCTAATATTTATTGGGCTCTTACTATACGCATCAGACACTGTACTGAATATTTCATAGAAATTACCTCATTTAATCTTCACAACAATCTTAGGAGTAGGGACTTTTATTTTATTTATTTATTTTTTTTTTGAGAAAGAGAGAGAGTGAGCACATGAGTGAGAGAGAATCTTAAGCAAGCTCCCATGCTCAGTGTGGAGCCTGACACAGGGCTAGATCCCATGACCCTGGGATCATGACCTAAGCCAAAATCAAGAGTATGACGCTCAACTGACTGAGCCATCCAGGTGCCACAGGGTAGGAACCATTATTATCTCCCTTTTTCAGTTGAAAAAAGAGGCCAAATGACTTGTGCAGAGTCACACAATAAATGGAACCATAGCCTGCATCTTTGACTTCAAAGTCCATGCTTTTTCCAAGACACCACTTTGTCTCTCCTAGTGGGTTGTTGATCTGTGTAACCCTGGTGCCAAGAATAATGTTTGGCTCCTACTGAGGGCTCAATCAATAAACATCTGAAAATGTATTCACCTAAGGTCCAGACACTCAAAGGAGTATGGGAAGTAATAAGGAAGCTGTGACTAGAGTCAGGCCTTAGTAGGTCAGTAGTTCTCATGAGTAACACCTATGGGAGTCATACACTCCTAAGCATTTGTACAGGTACCAACTACTGGAAATAGAAGTGAGCTAGGTTGGGCACAGAATTTCCCAACAATTATTCTGTCTTGTAGGAGATGTGTGTGATGCATCAACCTGCCAGATTTGAGATAGCTGTGGAGTTGAATAACCCCACAGTATCTATTATGTACTATAGTGTTTCTCTGCTTTGCTGCCTCAGGGTTTTCTCCAAACCACAAAAGGCTGCTTGGCTATGTGCAGCTGCAACATGGAAGTATGAGGCGTTAAGGTCTCTAGGGGAAACCCTCAAAAAATTGAGGGACAGGGATCTTTAGGTAAATGCTTCAGCCAACACAGTCTCCATTAGGATAATTCTGAGGTGTGGTTTTCATAGTTTTTTAGAGGTATCTCTAGGTGGATTGTTCGCAATTGCCCATAGTATTAAGTGATTAATATGTATATTTTTCCCTCTTTTCTATCTCATTTCCCCCTCCCTTCTTTCTGGTTCCTGGAATCATCTCCCAAATAAATGACCTGTAGCCAAATCCTTGTCTCAAGGTCTGACTTTCGAGATACCCCAACTAAGACACTTTCTATCTAAATATTTCTTTTCTTAAAAAAAAAAAAAAAAAAGAAAAAGAAAAAGAAAAAAAAGGACTAGGACATGTCCATTATGGCAACTTTTGAAATATGTGAAAGAATTGTCCCACTCCCTAAAGACAACTACTGTTATCTTTCAGCATATTATAAGTTATTTCTTTTGTATTTCTGTTTTTAACTGTGTTTCTGTAATCTGAACTACTAAAATTATTATTCTGTTTATTAGTTTGTGATGTGATTTAATCATAGACATTCAGTTTATTCTCAATCATGTAGATGAATATGGGAAAAATACATTTAAAAAATGTAGTAGGACTAAGAGTGTTTAGGAAGTGACTCATAGGACATAAATTAGAAAATGTTGAAGGCTATTACTTTAGAGATGGCATTTTCCCATGAAGTTTCTATCATTTTGATAGGTAGAAATTGAGGGAAGGAACATTTCTAGAACACTAGTTAGCAAAAGCATGTTGGCAAGAAGAACCAAGGTATGTTTAGCAGGTGGGCCACTTCAGCTGGAGAGTAGGTTCATGTAGAACACTGATTGCTTAGCCAAGTGGTTTAGACTTTTGTAGAGACAGTAAGGTTTCTCAGAAGTAAAAAAACATGATTAAAGGAGTTCATTGGGAAGATTAATTGGGTATATACAAAACAGATAGAGTGATGGTTAGAAATCAGGCAGCAGCAGGCCAAAGCCTGTGTAGTAAAAGTCTGAATTAGGCACTTCATTACTGGAAAAGTGAAGTACCTTCTAGATGGGGAAAAATTGGTCATGTGGGCAGATGATTCTGTCACCCCTGAAGTCAAAGGGTGAAACACTCCTTGGAGTCCATCAGGATAGCAAACTTCTGCTAAAACTCTAACAAACTGTAATCTGTCAGAGCATACCTAGGGAGCCAACTTAATTAGCATCATTCTCATGGCAATGATTAAAGGAATTGAGATGCTAGAAATTGCTATGGAAGGGAGGCAGTAACTGGGCAAGGGCACCTCTGAAAGGGGGGTTGGGGGCTTGAGATTCCATCTGGCTTTCCTTCAGCCAGAGTGAATATACATCCATACATTCCATATACATCAAATTGATCATCAAGTTGATTCCATATTCATTAAAGCAAAGTTCCTAGTAATATTTTGCTTCCTATATTCCTTAATGCCAAGAAGAGAGTCTTCTGGAGGGCCAGCAGGAACATGGCAATCCTTGAAATGTAATCTTTCCATGATGAATTAATATATTGATTTTCTAATTTATATATCCATCCTTTTTGGATATGTAGATGCTAGTAAAGCTCCCCTGGGTCAGGATTCTGTAACAAAAGTTGAGTTGAGGCTTAGGCCATGGGCTACAGTAACCAAGCAAGATCTTGCCCTGGCATCTAGCCTGCATTTTTGGCTGCTGTGTGAGGAATAGTTAGGAAGTTATGAGTAAACCACAGTTGAGGTGGTAGTGACTTAGAAAAAGATGGAAGCAATACAGAGGTAAGAAGTCATATTGAGGATACTTTTTTTTTATTAAAGATTTTATTTTTAGTAAAAAAAAAAAAAAAGATTTTATTTTTAAGTAACCTCTACACCCAACTTGGCATTCAAACTCATGACCTCAAGATCAGGAGTCACATGCTCTACCAACTGAGCCAGCTAGGTACCCCAGATTCAGGATACTTTTGTTTTGTTTTGTTTTGTTTTTTTGAGAGACAGAGAGACAAAGCACAAGTCGGGGAAGGGCAGAGAGAAAATGAGACACAGAATCCAAAGCAGGCTCCAGGCTCTGAGCTGTCAGCAAAGAGCCTGATGCTGGGCTCAAAGTCACAAACCATGAGATCATGACCTGAGCCAAAGTCAGAACTCAACCCACTGAGCCACCCAGGCACCCCTAGGATACATTTTTTTTTTTTTTGAAAGAGAGAGAGAGAGAGAGAGAATGTGAGCAGAAGAGGGGCAAAGGGAGAGGGAGAGAAAGAGAATCCCAATCCCAAGCAGGCTCCACACTGTCAGCACAGAGCCCAATGTGGGGCTCGATCTCACGACCATGAGATCATGACCTAAGCTGAAACCAAGAGCTGGATGCTCAACCAACTGAGCCACCCAGGCACCCCAGGACACATTTTTTTAAAGATTTTATTTTTACATAATCTCTACATGCAACATGGGGCTTGAATTTACAACCCCAAGATCAAGAGTTGCATGTCTACCGACTGAGCCAGCCAGGCATCCCTAGGATACATTTTAAAGAGTTCAGGGCGCCTGGGTGGCTCGGTTGGTTGGGCGGCCAACTACAACTCAGGTCATGATCTCGCAGTCTGTGAGTTGGAGCCCCGCTTCGGGCTCTGTGCTGGCAACTCAGAGCCTGGAGCCTACTTCGGATTCTGTGCCTCCCTCTCTCTCTGCCCCTTACCTGCTTGGTCTCTGTCTCTCTCTCTCTCTCTCTCAAAAATAATAAACATTACAAAAAAAATTAAAGACAGAGCTGACAGGATAGAGTAGATGAGGAAGGAATATGAAGGAAAGAGTAATAAAGAATGACTCCTGGGATTTTGACCTGAGCAACTATGCAAATATTGGTGTCCTTTAGTAAGGGGGGAAAACTGGGAAAGCAGTACATGAGTGGGAGGGAGAAAAGAATGATTTTTGGACAAGTTGAATTTGAAATGCCTGTAAGACATTAAAAGAGGAGATCCAAGTAGACTTATTGAATATATGAGTCTGGAGCCCAGTGGTGAGGTAAGGGCTGTATAAATGATGTCTAAAATCCTGAAATTAGATGAGCTTACTTAGGAAGTGAGTGAGACATAAGAGAAATGAGGACCAAGGACTCTGATCTGGAGGGCCTGTAAAATTTAGAAGTCGGGACAAGGACCCAGAAAAAGAATGAACAATAAAATGAAAGAAAAATAAATAGAGTGCAGAATTCCAGAAGTCAAATAAATCTTTTCATGGAAAGAATGATTAACTAGGACAAATGCTGCTGAGAGGTCGTGTAAGATGAAGACTGAGGCTGGACTATTGGATTTGGCATAATGGCAGCCATTGGAGAGCTTGACATAGAAGCTGCAGTGAAGTTGTAGACAAAGCTTGATTAGAGTGATTTAAGAAAAGAGTTGGAAGGGTACCTGGATGGCTCAGTCAGTTAAGCATCTGACCCTTGATTTCAGTGCAGGTCATGATCTCAGTATCGTGAGTTCGAGGTCCCACATCTGCGCTAACATCACAGAGTCTGCTTCAGGTTCTTACCCTCTCTCTGCCCTTCCCCTGCTCACACACACACACACACTCTCTCTCTCTCTCTTTTTTAAATTTACATCCAAATTAGTTAGCATATAGTGCAACAATGATTTCAGGAATAGATTCCTTAATGCCCCTTACCTATTTAGCCATTCCTCCTCCCACAACCCCTCCAGCAACCCTCAGTTTGTTCTCCATATTTAAGAGTCTCTTATGTTTTGTCCCCCTCCATTTTCATATTATTTTTGTTTCCCTTCCCTTGTGTTCATCTGTTCTGTGTCTTAAAGTACTCATATGAGTGAAGTCATATGATATTTGTCTTTCTCTGACTAATTTCACTTAGCATAATACCCTCCAGTTCCATCCATGTAGTTGCAAATGGCAAGATTTCATTCTTTTTGATTGCCAAGTAGTACTCCATTGTATATATATACCACATCTTTTTTATCCATTCATACATTGATGGACATTTGGGTTCTTCCCATACTTTGGCTATTGTTGATAGTGCTGCTATAAACATGGGGGTGCATGTGTCCCTTCGAAACAGCA
This sequence comes from Lynx canadensis, assembly GCF_007474595.2. Taxonomy (NCBI): domain Eukaryota; kingdom Metazoa; phylum Chordata; class Mammalia; order Carnivora; family Felidae; genus Lynx; species Lynx canadensis. The sequence continues at coordinate 35,650,906 of NC_044310.1, read as the reverse complement.
CACCTGTATCCCTTGGATAAATACCTAATAGTGCAATTTCTGGGTCATAGGTAGTTCTATTTTTAGTTTTTTGAGGAACCTCCATACTGTTTTCCACAGTGGCTGCACCAGCTTGCATTCCCACCAACAATGCAAAAGAGATCCTCTTTCTCCACATCCTCGCCAACATCTGTTGTTGTCTGAGTTGTTAATGTTAGTCATATCTCATTGTGGTTTTGATTTGTATTTCCCTGATGATGAGTGAAGTTGAGCATTTTTTCATGTGTCGGTTGGCCATCTGGATGTCTTCCTTGGAGAAGTGTCTATTCATGTCTTTTGCCCATTTCTTCACTGGATTATTTGTGTTTTGGGTGTTGAGTTTGATAAGTTCTTAATAGATTTTGGATACTAACCCTTTATTTGATATGTTGTTTGCAAATATCTTCTCCCATTCTGTCCGTTGCCTTTTAGTTTTGCTGATTGTTTCCTTCACTGTGCAGAAGCGTTTTATTTTGATGAGGTCCCAGTAGTTCATTTTTGCTTTTGTTTCCCTTGCCCCCAGAGACAAGTTGAGTAAGAAGTTGCTGTGGCCAAGATCAAAGAGGTTTTTTCCTGCTTTCTCCTCGAGAATTTTGATGGCTTCCTGTCTTACATTTAGGTCTTTCATCCATTTTGAGTTTATTTTTGTGTATGGTATAAGAAACTGGTCCGGGTTCGTTTTTCTGCAGGTCGCTGTCCAGTTTTCCCAGCACCACTTGCTGAAGAGACTGTCTTTATTCCATTGGATATTCTTTCCTGCTTTGTCAAAAATTAGTTGGCCATACGTTTATGGGTCCATTTCCAGGTTCTCTATTCTGTTCCATTGATCTGAGTGTCTGTTCTTGTGCCACTCTCTCTGTCTTTCTAAAAAATAAGTAACAAATAAAAAACTTTTAAAAAGAAAAGAATTAGAGGTGAGGAAGTAGATAAAGTGCATATAGGCAACCCTTTCAGGAACTTTGCTCTAGCAAAATGGGACAGTAGTTGGAGGAGTAATGAAGTTAAGGGTGGGATTTTCCCCCCTGATTTGGCAGATACACTATTACAGTAGGTTATGTACTGATCCAGCTGAGTGAGGAAAATTAACAATTCAGGAGAAATAGAAACTAATTGCAGGAGCAATATCTTTGAGTACTGTGGACTCTCATGCCTTTGCTAAGAGAGCAGACTAATAAATATTTTAAAAGTAATTGATGCCTTCTTATCTCAATATCTCATTTAATCCTCAGACTAATCCAAAACATTGGTGTTATCATCCTCAGAGTGAAGTATATTGAGTGTCCGAGAGGTCTAGTGGCTTGCTGAAGGTAACATAGTGGTGGAGATGGGATTAAAATTTTTGGCTACTTTCAAAGAGAGTGTACATTTGACTGAGCTCAACAAAGGTTGTTGAATCAATGAATGAGGAATGTGCACAGAAGTGTACTACTCAAGAAGCTGGATAGTAGTTGTAGACTTCCTAGAATATCAGGCTGGGGAGCTGAGAATCTCACAGCCCTAAACCTCTAGGCTTGAGGCTGCCCAACTAGGTTGGTTGTGAATCATTTAAGACAGTTGTTGTTTAGATAGAACTGTATTTAAATCCTTGCTGTACCCCTTAGTAGCTGTGTGACCTTGGGAAAATTTCTCATCTGTGAAATTTTTTTTAAGGTTTATTTATTTATTCTGAGAGAAAGAGAGAGTGTGAGATGGTGGGGGGAGAGAGAGAGAGAATCCCAAGCAGGCTCCATGCTGTCAGTGCAGAGCCAGATACGGGGCTCAAACTCACAAACTGAGATCATGACCTGAGCCAAAATCAAGAGTTGGACACTTAGCCGACTGAGCCACCCAGGCTCCCCTGAAATAGAGATTTTAATATCCACCTTGCTGATATGTTTTTGGATTAAATGAAACAATGGATGTAAAGTACCTGTTAGTGCATAGTAGGGACTTAGTGAATGGTAGTGATTATTTGTATTCAGAGTAGATTGCTGCAAGGGAGGCTAAAGAAAACCATGCCCCTCCTCACCCAGTAAAGCTGCTGAAACTGCTCTCCAGACCTGAGAGAGACAGCAGGACTCCCAAATGGAGGAGGACTCTGCAGAAAGGTTGCACTGTCTCCATCTCTCTCTCTCTCTCTCTCTCTCTCTCTCTCTCTCTCTTTCTCTCATACTAACACATGTGTGCAAACACACCTTTCTGTAGAGCAGCAGCTGTTAGTATAGAGCTATGGTTGTATCAGGGCAGGAATCATAGTCACAAAGGTTGATGTGCAGTGAAGTGGAAAGAAGGCTGCAGCCAACTGAATGCCAACCAATGCAACCTATTGGTCTGGGGCTGGAAAAGGGAGGGGAAGAGGAAGGAGTGATGTGAGCAGGTCTGGCAAGCAAGAGCAGAACCACAGCAGGAAGCTGACAGCCTAAATCATATGGCAGTGCGGATTTCCCCTGTCAACTTCACTTCCCAATTTTACATCCTTCCATTGCACATATCACCCACAGACCCACTCTGTGCTAAAAGTGGGTAGAAGTGATTGATATATTCATTCAGTTGACCAGCATTTAATGATACCTGCCATGTGCCAGGAATATTCTGGAAGGATAAACAGTTGTTGATCAGGGAATTAAAGGGAGCTGGGGAAGGGTATTCTAGGTAGAGAAACTAATGTGCCAAATTGTGGAGGAATAAAGCAGGGTGTTACATTCCAGAAATTATCTATGGTTTGATAAGAAGGGGGCATAAAATTCCAGGCAGAAAAGTGGGAGATGAAATTGCAGAGGTAGGATAAGGTCAATTCATAAAGAGACTTATATATAACATTAAAATGTCTGGATAGGGGCACCTGGGTGTCTCAGTTGGTTGAGTGTCCAACTCTTGGTCTTCGCTCATGTCATGAGCTCACGGTTCGTGAGACTGAGCCCCATGTTGGGCTCTGTGCTGACAGTGCAGAGCCTGCTTGGGATTCTCACTCTCCCTCTCTCTCTGCCCCTCACTTCCTTGTGTGTGCACATATGCTCTCTCTCCCTCTCTCAAAATAAATAAACATTTAGAAAAAAAATTTTTTAACGTCTGGATAATTGACTAACCATTTGAGAAAAAAAGTTCAACTCCTACTTTATACTATACATAAAGGCAGATTTCAGAAGGTTTAAAGGTTTGAATATTAAACAACAAACAGAATGCTAAAAGAAGAAACAGAAGAATATTTGTATAATTTTGGGGGTAGAAAAGGCCTTTCTTAACTTTACAACCAAAGTTAGAAAGTGTAAAGGAAACTATTGACAGTTTTCACTAGATAAAAGTGAAAATTGCACAGCAAAACCAGCATAAGCAAGATTAAAAGACAAATAACAAAGTAGGAAAAGATTGTAATATTTAATGATTAAAGAGTTCAAAGCTTACTTTGTAAGGAATTGCTATAAAATTAAGAAAAAGAAATATTTTGAAAAAATATGCAAAGTTCTTCACAAGTAGTTCTCAATAGAAAAAAAGAAAAATGGCAATAAAAGTGTTATTCAAATATACTAATAAAAATAATTTTCCCCATACAAATCATTTTCCCCATGAGGTTGATAAAATTAAAAACATCAAGCCCCAGTGTTAGGGACAATATGAAAAAGGGATCTACTCATATACTGTTGATGGGAATGCAAAACAGTACAATCCTTCCTTTCTTTCTTTCTTTCTTTCTTTCTTTCTTTCTTTCTTTCTTTCTTTCTTTCTTTCTTTCTTTCTTTCAGTTTATTTATTTATTTTGAGAGAGAGAGAGTGAGAGGGAGAATCCCAAGTAGGCTGTGCACTGTCAGTGCAGAGCCCAATGCGGGGCTGAAAATCATGAACTGTGAGATCATGACCTGAGTCAAAATAAGAGTCTACACTTAACCAACTGAGCCACCTAGATGCCCCCAAAATAGTATAATCTTTCTACAGGGTAATTTGGTAATATATATTAAAATTTTAAATGTGCATCACTTCTGATCCAGCAAGTTTAAGGAATTTAGTCAAAGGAAATAATAAAAAAAAAGCAACCAGGATATTTATTGTGTTGTTTAAAGGAGAGAAAAATTACCCAAATGTTCATAAGAAGAGAATTGGCAAAATAAATTATTGTATATCCATACAATAAAAACAATATAGCCCCAAGGAGAAGGTAGATCTGTAAGTGTTGTAGTGGAAAAATGTCTATGATACATTGTTAAGTGGGGGAAAAAACAGGAGGTTACCAGGGCCCCTGGGTGGCTCAGTCAGTTAAGCATCCAACTCTTGATTTCAGCTCAGATCATGATCTCATGGTTTCTTCAAGCCCTGCACTGGACTCTGTGCTGCTAAAGTGGAGCCTGCCTGAGAGTCTCTCTCTCTCTCTCTCTCTCTCTCTCTCTCTCAGCCCCTCCCCCAACTCATGCTCTTTCCCTCTCTCTCAAAAATAAATAAATAAGCATTAAAAAAAAAGGGGGGGGGTATCAAAAGCAGGTTTGGCACTAGGTGTATTCAGCTCATTCAGCTCCAGAGATCAAAGTCCTAGTGCTTCAAAGGCCAGGGTGCCAGTCTGCTCCTGGATCAAGGTTGTGCACAATGAAGGAGGAGGCTGGCCCAGAGTCAAGGGAGGGTGGGGGTGGGGATTTCTTCTCCAGCCCTGTCACAGTCATGACAGAGCCCAGGATCCAGATCCCTGCACTGAAGCCCAGATTTCCTTCTCTGGGCAGAATGTGGGTCAAAGTTAAAGCCCTAGGTGCTTACTGGTGCCCTTCCTACTTTGTTAAAGAAGGTGACTTCTCTGAGCTCTGCTAGTGCTAGGCTTTGGAAATCTGATTTCATTTTTCTAGGGAATCTAGCAGATAAGTCTTTGCTGTAAGGCTGTCATTTTAATTATAGACCAGCTATAGCCAGAACATTTGTCTTGGTCGTGTTCTATTAGAGGAGAGATATTTGAGTCCATTTCTGAGGGGCAAGAGGATCATAAGATTTCAGGGTCCTCCATAATACAGTAGTAGGTACTTGATAAACACGAAGCTTCATGTAAGCCTAGGTTTCCAGTAAGATCTTAGGAAGCAAAATAATTTCTTCACTATATTTCAGGATCTGAACACTGGACAAACTATTACTACTTAAATAACCAATTAGTAGCTAATTAGAACTCTGGAACTCCCAGGTTGGGCCCTGTCTGGAAATCCTCTAGGGACTGAAGTAGTAAATCCAGTGTACAACACTTACTGATCAAAAACATTCTCCAGAGAAAGTCTCCACACTGGTTTTTCCCACCTAAGGTGCCAGAATTCTACTTCTTACACTCTTAAAAAAAATGCCTTTTCTTCCCGCCCTCCCCCACCCCACAGAGAGGAGGAGGACAGAAGTCACAGTGCAATTCTCAGGCTCAGATTAGTTCCACTCCTGTCAGCAGTTCTGGGCCACCATCCAGATCAGAATGGCTATGGTTGGCTCAGTTTTCAGTGAGGCTGACTCATAATGCTCTCTGTCTCTCAAGGAACTTAGAAAGTAATATTAAATACATGAGAGGGCTGTTTTTTGTTTTATGTTCAACCTTCTTGCTAGCCTATGGTGGAAGGTAGCAGGAACCTCAGTTCTTGAAAGTGGGAAAATTGTGGCATTGATTAACTCAGCAGATACCTACCTGTTCAACACTTTCTCTGTTGACATGAATAAGGAACTTGCACACTTGTGACGGATATAGGTGAATGGGGTGATGGCAAGATTCAATCAGCTTTCTGGCTCCATCTTGGTCCCCTTTGCATCCTCATGACACTCAAAAATAAGCACTAAATGTGTGGCTAGTCACCTGAGAGCAATTCCCTTCTGCCTGAGGCATTCTTGCATTTATTCCACATTCACTGAGCATCATCTGCTTTCAGGCCACGTACTGGACTGCTGGAGATGCAGAGGTAAAGATGTGACCCTGCCCTCGAGGAATTGACAGTCCAGTGCAATGGTTCTCAATCTGTTTTCTCTTTGATGCTATGGGGTACTTGCTACCATCATATCCTTAACTTACTAAAATCATGGTCCATGGTGGGGGAGAGTGGGAAAAAGAAATAATAATTATAGAACTATGTGATAAGTGCTATTTGTGATAGAAATAAACACAGGGTATGGTGGAAATACAGAGAAAGGAGCACTGAAAATCAGATTAGGAATGGGGAGCTTGTCAGGAAAGGTGTCCCAGAATGGTGATACTTGAACCCAGTTTTGAGAGATAAGCAAGAGTTAGGCAAATAAGAATCTGTGAACAGAATGTGGGAGATCTGTAACATTATGGTACACTCAGGGATTTCACTCAGTGCTTTATGGTTAGAGCAATATGAGGTGTATGTGAGGGAGGAGAGACAAGATGTCAGATGGTGGAAGGCCTGTGTGTCAGGATAAGGAATATTATGCTGAACATTACGCTAAGTTCAGTGCTCTGGGGAGATATCAGCAAGGGGGTTGGAAATTACTTCACATAAGGAATGGCTGGGGAAATGGGTCTGTTTAAGTTGAGGAGAAGACGTTAAGGGAAAAAAAACCTGGTTTATAGCATGTGCAGAATTTTTTATTCCGTATTACTTCAGAATTAGAAAAGGCCGTTTATCCTAGCTTGGCAAACCATACATGATGATCTGGTTAGGGGCAGGTTACCAGACCTCCATTAGCCTCTTTGGTCAGTTGCCCAAACTGTTCAACCATATGAGATGGCCCTGACTCCTATCCCACTCTGGTCTTAGAGTTCTCAGATTAGGGTCTACTTGTCAGCCCTGATGTTCCTCTGTGGAAGGTGGAAGGAGAGAATACAGAGATACCTCTAGTTGCAGAATTACAGCTTGCAGAAGGCTAAGGGAACATGACTAAGGGTGCCATGAAAGGCAGGAACCCAGCTTGTGGTTAAAGGTGTGGTTAAGGCTGGGAATGAATCAGTAAAGCCTTCTTGCCCAGAGGTAAAGCTCTTCTTTTCCATCTGTGTGATTTCTCAGAGCCTTTTGTCCTTTGTCTCCCTTTCTTTCCCATCTGTCAATGGCAGAGTGGCCCTGAGAAGAGCAAGCCAGAGTCATAACAATGGGTGTGAGCTTTTCTAGTCTCAACATCATTACTCACCTAATTGCAGTACTTCTGACAGTGAAGGCACTCTTCTGGAAGCTTTGGCCAAGATATTTGGAAGTAAAGTATGAATACATGAAAGAGGTACATTTTACTTTTCCTGCTTCCAGGCAGAGAAGACCCTACCAGCCAGGACAAATGGGCCAGAAGGCTATATAGGCTATGAGTCCTCAAGTCATTTATTTGATTTTCTCTAGCTCAACCTGGGGAAATTTTGTCCCCCAGGGCACATTTTGGTAATGTGTGTGGGGGTGGGAGGGTTGCTACTGGCATCTAGAGGACAGAGTATTGTTAAATATCCTATTATGCATTGAACAACCCTCCACCCTCCCAACAAAGAATTAACAGACTCAGGGGCACCTGGGTGGCTCAGTGGGTTAAGCGTCTGACTTCAGCTCAGGTCATGAGCTGTCCGTGAGTTTGAGCCCCGCGTCGGGCTCTGTGCTGACAGCTCAGAGCCTGGAGACTGTTTCAGATTCTGTGTCTCCCTCTCTCTCTGACCTTCCCCTGTTCATGCTCTGTCTCTCTCTGTCTCAAAAATAAATAAACGTTAAAAAAATTAAAAAAAAAAAAGAATCATCAGACTCAAAATGTTGATAGCACTGATGCTGATGGAATAACTGATAAAAGCTTATGTGTATAAGGATTTGGTTGGGGGGGGGCAGTAAAAAAAGGATTTGAGCAGTAGTCCCTGAGGTATCAAGTGGCTAAAAGTAAAAGCCCACTTTAATTGTATAAGCATAGTCTGCAAGCTTGCTGTTAGTCTAGCTTATTGATATGTCATGGTGGACTTCCCCTTTACTGCTCTGTTTTCAACTGTATCTGTGCATTCATTCTAGTTCTCCTAAAATTGGGGAGAAGGAAGATGGAGGAAGAGAAGAAAAATCAACACTTTATTTTTCTAGTTAGGTGTGAGAGGGTGAAAACTGGAGTCTAAAATTGAGTTTAATATCTTAAATATGTACCTTTTTAAAATATAAATAGTTCATTATAAAACAGGACAATGACAGAAAAATACCAAATACCAAATCACACTTGAATTTAAAGTTGGAGTCATTGAAAATGTATGAATTGGGATGTCAGATTTGTAGAAATAAAAACCAGAAACGAGTGGAAGTCAATGTAGTCTCAGAAACAAGTTCAACTGAAGATTAGGTAAGGAGCTATTTAAATTCATTAATTTTGGGGAGTGCCTGGGTAGCTTAGTCGGTTGAATGTCTGACTATTGGTTTCAGCTCAGGTTATTATCTCATGGATTTGTGGGTTTGAGCCCTGCCTCAGGCTCCACGCTGACCATGCAGAGCCTGGTTGAGATTCTCGTCTCCCTCTCGCTCTGCCCCTCCCCCATTCATGCTCTGTCTTAAAAAAAAAAAAGACAACAATTTTATTTTTTTTTTTTATTTTTTTTTCAACATTTATTTATTTTTGGGACAGAGAGAGACAGAGCATGAACGGGGGGAGGGGCAGAGAGAGAGGGAGACACAGAATCGGAAACAGGCTCCAGGCTCTGAGCCATCAGCCCAGAGCCTGACGTGGGGCTTGAACTCACGGACCACGAGATTGTGACCTGGCTGAAGTCGGACGCTTAACCGACTGCGCCACCCAGGCGCCCCAACAATTTTAAATTCATTAATATTTTGATGGATTCAAATGATAGATTGGAGGCAAGACAACAAATTTTGATACATATTATAATGATAACGATGATGATCATAAGAATGATTATTACTAAGCACTTACTCTGTGCCACAGATAGTGCTGTCATACCATTTTCATGAGAAGAAAACTGAGGCTGAGGGGAGTTACATGAGATCTCAGTTATCTATGTTTGTGTAACAAACTACTCCGACACTTGGTGAGTAAGCAAAGGCAGGGAGACAGTTCCACTGTATTCTACGTGAGTAATACTATAGTGGTTTTATGCATCTGAATTGTTGCCCCCTTCTAGGGGTCACAGATAACCTAGAGAGCACCAACAGGAACACCTGCAAGTCAGTTATCACGGAAGTGTGCAAGCCAAAACCAAGTGACTGTTAGGCCTACTGAAGAAGGGATTCTGGTAATGGGTAGAAGGTTGGGTGTTAAGCTCCATGTTTAGTAAGTATAGGGCACAGAGGACAGGGCATAGAAGAGTACATGGCACATGGTGGCAAATTCATTTTAAATTATTTAACTGTGGTTACTTCCAACTTTGACGGTCTAGGGCTCTATATTTTTTTGAGGACATAATTGTGCATAAATAAATATTTAATCATGCATGTAACCAAGAGTTTTATATCACTTCATGAAAGGTCTGCAATACCAAAAGCATTACTACAAATAGTGTTGCTGTGTTACCCAATTCCAGGGGCACTATTCATGGAACACATAAAGTGAATATCACCCCCTAAAGTTCTATGACACAGAGGTCCGTATAAATATAAGGCAAGTTTAGGGGCGCCTGGGTGGCTCAGTTGGTTAAGCGGCCGACATCGACTCAGGTCATGTTCTCACGGTCCGTGAGTTCGAGCCCCGCGTCAGGCTCTGTGAGCCTGGAGCCTGTTTCGGATTCTGTGTCTCCCTCTCTCTGACCCTCTCCCGTTCATGCTCTGTCTCTCTCTGTCTCAAAAATAAATAAACGTTAAAAAAAAATTTTTTTTTTAAATAAATATAAGGCAAGTTTAGTAAAACAAGTTGCCATTTCTATCAAGGGTAGAAGATAAAAATAGTAACTGAAGCTCTTTTTTTTTCCTAGCATTTCAACATGCTTGCATGGTCACATTCAGAATCCCAAGTTTTTCCTTTCAAAGTCCATCAAGGTCAATCTAGTTTATCCAATGTCCTTCTCTCTTCCTTTCTTTCTAACAGAATCTCAATTTTGTTAGGAGTGGTAATATACCTAACTAGTAGACACATTTCCAGCCTCCCTCACAGCTAGGAGCAGCCATGTGACATAGTTCTAGGAGATATTTAAACTGAGAGATTCTGGGAGTGCTTTGCTTCCTTATTATAGTCCCCAACCCCCCTCTGGCTGCCTCTTCCTTCTCCCTGGAATACAGGTGTATTGTTGGAAGTAGAGCAGACATTTTGTTAGTATAAGGTAATCGTAAGAATAAAAGTTACATGCTAGGAATTTAGGTACAGAAAGTTAAAAGAAGTCTGGTTCCCTCATAGCAGCATGGAATCACTGTAAGAGCCTTGCACTACTTAGTTGTTCAATGGGAAAAATTAATCCCCTATTTGGTTAAGCTTGTTACTTGAGTTTAAACTGTTACTTACAGCTGTGTTCAATTCTAACAAACATCATCCTTGATAATAGTTTTTCTCAACTGGGTTATCTGTAGGTCTTTATGTGTCCTAAATATAATTTTATAAATTCAATTCTTATAAATTTAAGGATTCATGTGTTCTCTGAGAACCGTTAAATGTAATGTTTTTCTTTTAGTGATAATTAAAAAAATAAAAATAAACATGTTCTGAATCATCTGGATGTGATCATAACTGAATGCTGCTCTATGATTTTGATTTCCATGATTTCATTGGTTATTACAATTACAAGAAAGCATTTAGCTTTAATGTTTATAGGTTTAATTTTAATGGTTTATAGTTTTAACTGTAATGGTTTATAAGTTGATTGCAGGCTGTTATTAGTTTAGCAACTCCTAATGTTAAAATGATCACTGTTGCAGGGCATCTGCTTTATACTCCTACTGAATCGCCTTACCTGGTGTATCTAGTTAGCTATGAAGAAGGGGCAAAGGCTGTTCATTAATCAGTAACTAATGCTTTGTTAAGTGATGGCCAGATGATGTCAAAGAACACCTCATGAACAAGTGTCTCATGCTAGCTTAAAGGGAGAAAGGTGGTGGGAGAATCGAGACACCTTTGCAAGGTGTAGGCAGTATAGGTATGCAGACCCCAGAAGGAGATGCACTATAGCATTAGGATGATATTCGTGGAGAGTATTGCTTGAGGAGTCTCATCTTGAATATTTTAACTTGCAATAGTTCCTTAGCAGCCAGATAGTAGTAATTAAGGAAAACATTTTCATTCAACAGTATTTTAAATTAGTAAGCAAATAATTTTCAATATTGCATTCTGGAGCAACTTATTAAAGTATTACAGAGTCTGGGGTGCCTGGGTGGCTCAGTCAGTTAAGTGTCTGACTCTTGATTTCAGCTCAGGTCATGATCTCACGGTTTGTGATTTCCAGCCCCACATCTGGCTCTGTGCTGACAGCTCAGAGCCTGGACCCTGCTTCAGATTGTCTCAGTCTCTCTCTGCCCCTCCCCCTGCTCTCTCTCTCTCTCTCAAATATAAATAAACATTAAAAAAAAAAGGATTCTCTCCCTCTCCCGCTGCCCCTCTCCCCACTCACACTCTTTCTCTAAAATAAATAAGTAAATGGGGCACCTGAGTAGCTCTGTCAGTTAAGCGTCCGACTTCAGCTCAGGTCATGATCTCACAGTCTCTGGGTTTGAGCCCCGCATCAGCCTCTGTGATGACAGCTCAGAGCCTGGAGCCTGCTTCAGATTCTGTGTCTCCCTCTCTCTCTGCCCCTCCCCTGCTCATGGTCTGTCTCTCTCTGTCTCAAAAATAAATAAAAACATTTAAAAAATTTTTAAATAAATAAGTAAATAGATAATGTTTTAAAAAATATATTTTAAAAAGTAAAATACTACATAGTCTGAAAAAAATGAAATAAAAGTAATAAAAGTTAAATAATTAAATTTGAGAAATGAAGCCAACTTTGGACTTCCTCAAGAATATTTTTCCTTTCACAAGGAACTTCATATTACTAATATTACTAATATTTGAGAAAACTACTTTAACCTACTAGGTCGAGGGAGCCAGATCTTCTGAAGAACTGGACTGGAAACCAATGCTTCGCCCAGCAAAGAGCCATACTTACTTGAATTGGCAGAGAAAAAATTTAAGGGCCTCACTTCTAAGAAATAAAGCAAAATATGATTCATGCAAGCATTTTCTCAGTTGCTGCCATGACACCAAGCAATTCTTCCTAACAAAGTTCTATCTAATGCCTTCAGCAACCAGCGACTTAGTAAGAGATATATATGTATTTTTTTTTTTTCATTTAAAAGAGTTTGGAGAAAACTTAGTAAATTTCACAGGTGGCAGCTTGTCTGTATACTATTTGATTTTTTTTTTTTTTTAAATATGGAACGCTTCACGAATTTGCGTGTCATCCTTGCGCAGGGGCCGTGCTAATCTTCTCTGTATCGTTCCAATTTTAGTATATGTGCTGCCGAAGCGTCTCTGTGTTTTTTGTCTCTACATTCTAGTCTTTGGCATTTACATTCTGCTAATATTGAACTTTTTGTACTTCCCCATACACATTGTATTTTTTCCCACTTCTTTTACTGTTTTCTCTGCTTGGAACTCGTCCTTCACTAACTCTTTAGTGATCTTTCAACACCTGAATACATGGTGTCTTATTCATCTTTGCATGTCTAGCAAAGTATAGGCCTCCTGTAAATAGAAGAATAATAAATACATAACAAAACCTCTGTGCTGCTAATTTTCAAATCTATATCTCCAGTGGTGAACTCTGGACAACTCTACTTGGATGTCTGAAGAGCATCTTAGTGTTGTTTACCTCAAACCAAACTGCTTACCTTCTCCATTAAGAAAGGAGTCAACAAATCATTAAATTCTACTGAAAACATTATTACACTATATGTTAACTAACTTGGATTTAAATAAAAAATAATAAAATAAAATAAAATAAAATAAAATAAAATAAAATAAAATAAAAAAGAAAGGAGTCAGTATAGTAATAGGGTGGACTCCAGAGTCACAAAGCCTGGCCAGACCACAGTAAGGCACAACTCCAGGGGGCACCATTTACATTATAGTCTATATAAATGTCACATTTGCATATTGTACATGATGGTTCTGCTGCCTGGCCCAACACTTCTTAGCTGTGACTTTGGACAATTTACTTAAATTCTTTAGGCATCAGGTATTTTGTCTGTAAAACAATACTCAATAAATGTCTTTATTTTTTAAAGTTTTATTTACTTTTTGAGAAGGAGAGAGCACAAGCAGGGGAGGGGCAGAGGGAGAGAGGAGGACAAAGGATCTGAAGAGGGCTCTGCGCTGACAGTCCCAGGCTGACAGCAGACAGCAGGGTGCCCGATATGGGGCTCAAACTCACAAACTGCAAGATCACTCACTACCTGAGCTAAAGTTGGGTGCTCAATGGCCTGAGCCACCCAGGCGCCCTTGTTTGTTATTATTTTTAACCTCAAATCTGCTTCTCCTCTAGTATCTCCTATGTCACAGGTAAATGACATTACTCCTTTGAAAATTTTTTTAATGTTGTATTTATTTCTGAGAGAGAGAGAGAGAGAGAGAGAGAGAACAAGGATGAGTGGGGGAGGGGCAGAGAGAGAGGGAGACACAGAATCTGAGGCAGGCTCCAGGCTCTGAGCTGTCAGCACAGAGCCTGACAAGGGGCTCGAACTCATGAATCATGGTCAGCTGCTTAACCGACTAAGCTACGCAGGCACCGCCCCATGACATTTCTCCTTTCTCACCAAGATAAGAAACCAAGGCATCAGATTGAAGGATTGAACTTCCTCTTTCTTCTCACCCTAAATCCAATACAAGGCCTGTAGAAATATTTTTTCTTTCCTTCATCCCATCTTGCTGCCAATGTCATATTACAGTTCTGAGACTTCTCTTGTGGGTCTCTGCTTCTTGTCTCCCAGTCATTATTTTTCATATCACACAGCTGCTAGAGTTATCTTCCTAAAACATAGTTCAAATAAGTTAACTTCACATCTCAAAAATATTTTTTTAATTTTTTTTAATGTTTATTTATTTTTGAGAGACAGAGCATGAGTGGGGGAGGGGCAGAGAGAGAGAGACAGAATCTGAAGCAGCCTCCAGGCCCTGAGCCATCAGCACAGAGCCTGACATGGGGCTCCAACTCACAAGCCATGCCATCATGACCTGAGCTGAAGTCAGAGGCTCAACCGACTGAGCTACCCAGGCACCCTTACATCTCAAAAATCTTTTTAAAAAAAAAATTTTTTTTTAATGTTTATTTATTTTTGAGACAGAGAGAGAGACAGAGCATGAACGGGGGAGGAGCAGAGAGAGAGGGAGACACAGAATTGGAAGCAGGCTCCAGGCTCTGAGCCATCAGCCCAGAGCCCCTTGCAGGGCTTGAACTCACAGACCGTGAGATCGCGAGATCGTGACCTGAGCTGAAGTCGGATGCTTAACTGACTGAGCCACCCAGGTGCGCCTCAAAAATCTTAAGTACATTCCAAAATTAAGCATTCCTCCTATGCCAGTTACTCTGCTAGGTTCTGATACTACAAGATAAATAAAACCAGTAAAATCCTTCCCAGACCACTGTTAAATAAGGAAGGACAAAACAATCATGTGTAAACTTGGAGCTAGAGGTATGTATTAGGTACTGTAGAAGGATAAAGAAGAAAGACTCCTTGCTCTCATTTCCAAGTCTTTGCTGTTCTCAGGAAAGAGATTCCATAGTCACTTGCTTAGGCAAGTTTTCAACAGATTTTTTTCTCTTTTCAGAACTCTGTCCTAGTATTTCAGGTTCTTTTATTTTTATTTTTTTGTATATATACTTAAAGTTTATTTATTTATTTTTAAGAAAGAGACAGAGAGCACAAGCAGGGGAGGGGAACAGAGAGAGGGAGAGAAAGAATCCCAAGCAGGCTCCACACTGTCAGCACGCAGCCCCCTGTAGGGGGCTCACAAACCGTGAGATAATGACCTGAGCTGAAACCAAGAGTCAGACGCTTAACCAGCTGAGTCACCCAGGAGCCCCTCAGTTTTTTATTTCCATGGGGATAGGCTGTTAAGATTTATTTGGGCCAGCATAACTCTTTTGGTTCTTGAATGACCCAAGTAAACCTAAGTGCCTAGCCCAGGGCTAGATACAATAAATGGTCATTTTTTATTCTGGCTGAAGTAGGACTGTGTGTTGTTGGTTTAACTGCCTATAGCAATAACCATCCACTATATATTTTTTTAAGTCTTTATTTATTTTTGAGAGAGAGACAGAGTGTGAGCAGGGGAGGAACAGAGAGGGAGACACAGAATCCCAAGCAGGGTCCAGACTCCGAGCCGTCAGCACAGAGCTGCAGCTGGGCTGGAACTCACGAACCTTGAGATCATGGCCTGAGCCCAAGTCGGAGGCTTAATTGACTGAACCACCCAGGTGCCCCAATAACCATCCACTATTAAGCTCTGAACTTCTATGTCTCCCCTGCGCCTCTGGAAGGAAATGAATAATGGCCAAATAATTGTTCAGCCTCAGGCAGAGAAGGAAAAAAAAAAAACAATAAAAAATCACTACTGTTGCAATGTAGGATAAATGCCAAAACACTTTGAGATGCTCAACCAGCATGACACAGCACATTCCCATTTCTTACTCTGCTATAACATCCAAGGGAGTTAATAGGATGGGGGAATGGAGATGGGGGCAGAAAGGGGACAAAATATATTTATTATACGCCTGATATTTTATAGCGGGTGCTCTGTTGTGTCTTGGGGATACAGAGATGGAAGTAACCCAAACCTTACTTTCCAGAAAGTCTATCAAGAAGCAGCAGTCATGTAAACGTGTAAAATAGCTTAGATACTTTGTATAGCTTTTCGCTATCAGGATATTGTTTGGGCACAAAGGAGGGAATGGTAAATTCTGGGGATGAGCAAAAGCCAGAACAGCTTCAGAGGAATTCTGGGGATGAGCCAAGGTCAGGAACAGTTTCAGAGGAAGTCATGCTTCAGCTGAGTCTTTAAAGATACTTTCTCTAGGCCAACTAGGAGGGAACGGATTCTTCATACTTGAACAAAAGCCTGAAGTCTTGAAACAGCGACACATTGTTGTGGGTATTACAATTAATCTAGGAGCAAGGAAGAATTATAGCAACAATAGCTAACATTCTAATGTATAATAAGAACTAGGAACTGCTAAGTAAGCTACGAAGATGATCTCAAAGAATTAATAATATTCCCATTTTATAGGTTAAGAAAAGTAAGGCTCTTGCCTGAAGGCCACAGATAAAATGACAATGAGTTTTAACTGAGGAAACTGAATACAGAGCCCCAGTTTTTTAAACCACAAATCAGAGGAGTGAAACGATCAGATTTCAAAAAGATTCCCTCCAGCAGCTGTGCAAGGAGCGGATGGGAGAAGTAAAGCAGCAATCCTGTGATCAGAACAATTAAGGAAGTTGTCTACCGAGGATCAGCAATAGGGCAGAGGCTGGGGGGATCGGGGTGGAATATTTGAGAAACATTTGGATAGTTTTCAGTGCTTCGTATGGATCAGACGTGATCCTCCGTGGACGGCAACAGGACCCTGGTCTCGGCCTTGAGCGCAAGACACGCAGGGCCCCCCCCCCCCCCTCACAGAGACCCAGATTAACCGAGGCATTATGGATTTGGAAACTGTAGCTCTCAGCTCTCCGACCCCAAAGGTCGGGGGGGCAAGGAGGGGTATTCGTACCTGCCGCGTCCTAGCCCGCTCACAACAAGGAAAGTGCTGACTCATTCTGGCGGGGCGCTTTCGATCGGGGCGGGGCTCGGACCAGATCCCCCTCCTCTCTCCACCTCTTACACCCCCGGCCCGCTCTGACTCTCGCGAGAGCCCTACAGGTTATAAAGGCAGTGCCTCCCGCGTGCTTCACGCGTTTTCTTCCTGGCTGGCTTTTGGTGTGTTCTGCTTTAGACCTGGTAAGAGGCGCCCCTATACCCCTGTTGTCGCCTTTTCCTCGTCCATCCGGGGACCTGTCCTACTAGGTTTGGGTTGTTGTGACGGGGGAGGCGGCTCAGCGAGGTGTGGCGCGCTCGAGAGTGGTTAGGTGGTACGTACACCCTCCAGTGGGCCCTCCGTAGAGATGCGGTGACTTGTTTAAACCCCGAAGTTAATGTCGGCTCGAGTTTCCTCTTCCCCCGGCAACCCGAGCAGAGGGCGCTCATTGGCTTGGTATGGCGCCGGGGCGGACTCGTGGTAGTAGTGGGCTCTCCTCGACTAGCCTTCTGGGCGCGGCGGGTTCGGGAAGCTTCTAGAATGGACCTGGAAACTGACCTGAGGCTACCCGCCCGACGTGTGGTAGAGGCAAAGGCTTTTTCCGGTCCTCAGCTGTGACTAGATGAGGAGTTTCGGATATGAAGATTCCCTTCTCTGTATCTATTTTTTTCATTTACGGAATAGGGTTTGTGGTGGTCCCAAATGCCTTTGTGAAGACTGCGCATTTTTTTTTTTCTGGTGCTTTCCGAAGTGTTGGGGGTGATGATAGGAGTGGCAGGAGGGTACTAGAAGTAGAGTTTGGGGGTGTGGCTTTCGCCTGTGGAGTTTGGGGGCGGATCCTCGGAGGGTGCCCACAAAGGGCTTAAGGTCCAACAGCCTTCCCCTCGCTAAGTTGGACTTCAGCGGACGTGGGGGCTGTCTGGAAAAGCAGGTTTGGACGAGGAGGGCTTTTATGTTGGTCACACCCTATATATTTGGTCGCCAAGTTGGAGCGTGCCTTACTAGTTAAAAAAATTTTTTTTTCTAATGTTTATTTTTGAGAGAGCGAGAGAAGGGGAAAGGCGGAGAGGGAGACACAGAATTTGAAACCGTCTCCAGGCTCTCAGCTGTCTGTCCGTACGGTGCCTAAAGCGAGGCCCGAACTCCGGATCGCCGAGATTATGACCTGATCCAAAGCAGGTCGGAAGCTTAACCGACTGAGCCACCCAGGCGCCGCTTTTTTGTTGTTAAAAGTGTGTGTGAAGCAGTAAAGTTTGCAGTGATTGGGGCACCTGGGTGGCTTGGTCGGTTGAGCGTCCAACTTCTGCTCAGGTCATGAGTGGGTTAGAGCCCCGCATCAGGCTCTCTCCTTCTCTCGCTGGTGCTCTCTCTCAAAAATAAATATTAAAAAAAAGTTTTCAGTGATCGATGCTCACAACGTTTTTGGTTGTGGTGCTATGCACCAAAAAACTTTGGGACTTGGAAAATTAGCTTGCTGCTTTCAAACTGATGGCGTACTGGGTTAGCTCTTAACTCCTTATCTTTGTTTCCACCTGGGTGAATCCAGTGCAGCATTGCTTTTTAGCAATAGACTCTCGTTGTCCTGGCCCCAGGTCAGAAACCCATTTTTGTAAGCACTTCAAGTGCTTAAAAGACAACCCCTGAAGTTTTGGAATTTAGTAGATGCCAGAATAGTGGTCTTGCCTCTTAAAAAATTGGATTGCTTTAGGGTGTGTGCTCTTGTGGGCAAATGTACCTGGAGAAACGTCAAGTGTGCTTCCTGAGTAATGAAGGCAGATGAAGGTGCAGTCCAGGGAAAGGGGGGGCAACATGACCACATCTAGGAATCAGACACTGGCATTGTTCATTTGGGCTCAGGTTTGGGGCTGAACCTTCCTTTGTTTCTTTATGTATAATGAAAATACAGAAGGAAAATGCCTTTGCACAAATCCTATTTTAGAAAAAGTAATAGAGGTTACTTTAGTTTATAAAGAAATTGCTGTATTTAAGGGAAAATGATACTCAGACATGGAGTATCTGGTTTTGTTTCAAAAGATGGAAAGCTCAGTTTATGCTTGTTACTAATGTAAAAATTAATGTATATGTTCAGGGCCACTGGACAATTCTTTTATCATTCTACAGCTAAGTTTCTAAGTAGATGAAATGTGCTGGTTATCAAAAAAAAAAAAAAAAAGTAAGGCTTGTTTCTAATTCATTTCCTCTTTTATCTTTTTCAGCTGATAGTAAGATGTCTTCAGGAAATGCCAAAATTGGGCATCCTGCCCCCAACTTCAAAGCCACGGCTGTTATGCCAGATGGCCAGTTCAAAGACATCAGCCTATCTGACTACAAAGGTGAGAGTAATTACTTTAGATTCATTAAAATTGAATTACTTTAGGGGCACCTAGGTGGCTCAGTTGGTTGAGCATCCGATTTCAGCTCAGGTCATGATCTCCTGGTTCGTGAGTTCGAGCCCTACGTCGGGCTCTGTGCTGACAATTCAGAGCCTGGAGCCTGCTTCAGATTCTGTGTCTCCCTCTCTCTCCGACCCTCCCCCGCTCATGCTCTCTTTTTCTCAAAAAAAATTAAACATTAAGATTTAACTATTTTACAATTTAAGGTGGCTCATTAGGTTTCTGTATCTGTCATGTTTGATTGTAAAATGAATTTATATATTGTAGGTCACCATCTTTAGGGTAGGAGGCCATTTACCTACATGTTGAAGTAGTGATTACCAACCATGGTCATGGGGGTAGACTTTAGGTTCAGACTGCTATGGAAAAAGCCCATGCTTCATTATGTCTGGATATATTAGTTCAGTTATCTTCTCAGTACTCAGTTGTATTGTCTTGGAGATCTTCTCAGTATTTCATTGAAAGCTCAAGTTTTTGGGGCTTAAGCTGCTTATTAAGTTTTTGAAATAATGTATGGCACAGCTGCTATAATTATTAGGCAGAAGGCTTAGGTACATTCCCTTGACTGTTTTGCCCCAAGAGAAGAGTTGATGGTACAGTTGGAACAACTCTTCTTCCTGTTACAGTTTCATGCAAACACTTGGCAAATTCTAATGAGGCTCTTCTTTCTTGTTAAACCTTAACAGTCCTAGAACAGCTGCGATTTCTGGGATAATTGATACAAATTCCTTGAAATGCGAACCTGAAACTCTGGTTTTAAGTGTACCTTTCTTAGTGGTGTGGTAATTAGTTCCTAGACTTGGCTTTTGCATGAACATGTGACTAAGGTTTCCTAACGCAGCACACTTGTTTGGAATGAGAAGCAAGTAAGAGGGGCCCTGTGGAGGGAAGCTCCTCTAGCAAACAGGATAAGTAGCACCATAGGGAGGTGACCCTGGCCCAAGGGTTTAGAAAGAGCTGCTCTCTGTCCTCCAGGGCTTGACCTGAGGTTTCAAAGTGCTTGTTAGGCAAAGCCCTGGAGAGGTTGTTTAGATGAGTGAGTTTCTACTGATTTTGGTTTTCAGAGTAAATGTCAAAAGGAGCACCTTACTTTGGTTTTCAGACATTGCTGCTACCTGGAAATGAGTGAATATTTGGAACTGTTTTAATAATTCAGCCCATTAGGTGTGGTGAAAGGCTGCTTGGCCAGTTGAAGATCTACTTCTATTGGTAATCTGAGTGACCTCAGTAAAATTTACTGTTACCTTTCAGGACTTTTGAAACTTTTGCCTCAAGAAATTTTTCTTGTCCTATTAGGCTTGTTGGATTTGTGCTGATTCAGGTGATCACTTAAACCTTACTTGTCCCGTTGATGTGGTTCATTGTGGAAGAAGCACAAAAGGCATTTTGTTTTGTTTTTCTTTATTGCTTTGTAGCATAGAATCCAGTAATTGAGCTTCTCCTGTGGGTTAATTGTAATCATTGGCATTAGGCTATCTAGTAGGTATTTGCATTCTTGGTTTTGCTTTTCTTCATTGGAGAACTTGGTGTTTGTGCTAACTTTTTTTTTAATGTTTATTTTTGAGAGAGACCGTGTGTGAGTGGGGGAGGGGGGGAGAGAGAGAGAGAGAGAGAGAGAGGGAGACACCAAATCTGAGATAGGCTCCAGGCTCCGAGCACAGAGTCGGATGTGGGGCTCAAACTTGGGAACGGGGAGATCATGACCTGAGCTGAAATCAGAGGCTTAATCCGACTTCACCCACGGAGCCATTCAGGCCCCCTCCTGTGCTAATTTAAAAAAAAAAAAATTTTTTTTTAATGTTGATTTTTGAGACAGACAGAGCCTGAAGGGGGAGGGTCAGAGAGAGAGGGAGACACAGAATCTGAAGCAGGCTTCAGGCTCTGAGTTGTCAGCACAGAGCACGATGCGGGGCTCAAACTCACAGACTGTGAGATCATGACCTGAGCCAAAGTCAGAAGCTCAATGGACTGAGCCACCCAAGTGCCCCCCTCCTGTGCTAATTTTAACTACCTAGAGATAAAGATCAAACTGAACAGTGTTTATCTTATAATTGGCAGCTAGTGAGGAGGCAGGAAAATAAAGCACAGAACTGAAAGGAACTTTTTTTAATACAGGCTTTCCTGCCACAAGATGTTCTAAAAGTAGCTGCTAGGAGACATCTGTGTTGAGTGTTGGTGTTTAGCAATTGTTTATAAAAAGGCTTTTTTTCCTCAGAGAAAAATGCCTTTAGGTTTTTATTTTTAAAAAAATATTTTCTTTATTTTGAAAGAGAGGGTACAAGTGAGTGAGGGGTAGAGAGAGGGAGAGAGAATCCCAGGAGGGGCAGAGAAAGAAGTAGAGCTTGAACCTGGGCCTAAGTCAGATCCTTAACGACTGAGTCACCCAGGTGGCCCAAGGTTTTATCTTAAATATCAGCACCCAACAGGGGGCTGAAACTCCAAGCTGGGAGATCAAGAGTCACAGACACCACCCACTGAGCCAGCCAGGTGCCCTTTGTAAAGCAAGGAAGTATGTTTCAAAGGCAAACTTGTGGCTTTTCTTCCCCCTCCCTCCCCAGGAAAATACATTGTGTTCTTCTTTTACCCTCTTGATTTCACCTTTGTGTGCCCCACGGAGATCATTGCTTTCAGTGACAGAGCGGAAGAATTTAAGAAACTCAACTGCCAAGTGATTGGTGCTTCTGTGGATTCTCATTTCTGTCACCTGGCATGGTAAATCTCTTGGTCAACTTTTGCATATGAACTTTGAACTAACCGCAACTGGGACTGGAGGCTTTGATAATAGACTTGCTCAAGTATTGCCTTCTGGCTTCTGATGGAAGGAGTGTGCAACGGCTGTGACTTCTTGTTGCTCTCATCTGGCAGCAAAGAAGCAGCAGTCTGGGTTGCAGCTGAGTATCCTGGTGACCTTAACTGTCTTCAGGCACTCACTTTACTGCTGGAAAAAGTTTGAAGTCTTTTGGGGATTAGATTACAGTTACTTCACATTACATTAGGAATGTTGAAAAAGGGAAGGAATAGAAACAGTTAATGCTTTTGCTACACAAGAGTTTAAATGAATGTGATTGTATGTGTGCCTTTTGCTGTAGGATCAACACACCCAAGAAACAAGGAGGATTGGGACCCATGAACATTCCCTTGGTATCAGACCCCAAGCGTACCATTGCTCAGGACTATGGAGTCTTAAAGGCTGATGAAGGCATCTCATTCAGGTATATACCTACCAGTGGGCTGTCATCAAAATTATCTGATTGACTTGAGGGCCTTTTTTATTTGGAGAAAGATAGGACCCTGATCTGTAGACTCTTTTGTGTGTGTGTTTTTTTCCCCTCCAGTTAATTTACTGAGAAATAATTGACTACATTACTGAATAAGTTTATTTTTAACTTTTTAATTTTACTTATTTAAATTTTATTTTATTTTTTAAAATTTATTTTGAGAGAGAAGAGAGCACATGAGTAAGGGGGATGCAGAGAAGGGGAGAGAGGATCCCAAGCATGCTCAGCGTGTAGAACCTGATGTAAGGGCTCAGTCTCCCGAACCATGACATCATGACCTGAGCCCAAATTTAGATTTTATTTTTTAAGTAATCTTTACTTCCAACGTGGGGCTCGAACTCACAACCCTGAGATCAAGAGTCATATGCTTTACCAATTAAGCCAGCCAGGCTCCCCCATCACTGTATGTGTTTAAAGTGTACAGCATGGTGATCTAATCTCCTTCCTTCTTGCCTTTCCTTTCTCTCCCTCCCTCTTTCTCTCCTTCCTTATCTGTATGCCTAAGACCTGAAGGTCGAGAGTAGTACGATTTTCCAACTGAGCAGGGGTTGGGGGGCGGGGATGCTTCTTCACTAGAGGCAAAGCCAGTGCAAGTCTGGGAGGCCAGCACATTTTCATTTCCATTGCAAGCAGTTTCCAAACTGATATTGCATCTCTCTCAAGCCTTCAATCTCTTCTTCCCAGGGGCCTCTTTATCATTGATGAGAAAGGTATCCTTCGACAGATCACAGTAAATGACCTTCCTGTCGGCCGTTCTGTGGATGAGACTCTGAGACTAGTTCAGGCCTTCCAGTTTACTGACAAGCATGGGGAAGGTAAGCCGATTCACCTAGTGACTTGACAATAGAATGGTGGTAGGATACGAAAGATGGCAGGAACATGGTCTATCAAATGAGAAAAATCTGTTTCTCCAAGAAATTGAAGTCTCTGCATTATACTGGGTTGTGGGGGTGAGATAATGGAAAAGCTTGGGGAAGAGAATATAAAGGTTTTTTGTTCCAGCTCTACATTCCCAGCTTCTGCCCTGCTCATTTAGAATTACTGCTGAAGCCTTTAAGTTATTAAAGGAGTGTAGGAGGATTTCATAGGTGTATAAGGACAAAATAAAAGGCTTGAGAATTATATCTAGAGATAAAGCGAGAGGAGCTTAATCCCTGTGGTCCGTATTTGTTTTATGATCTTTTTAAAACACAAATCTAAGACCAGTTTTGAATTTTGGAAAATATAAATAGGGCTAAGATAACTTGCCCAAGGACAATGGACAGATACAGCTAATGCTTTTTTTTATCTTCTTAAATACATTCTAAAAAATAAATAATAAAACGTTTTATTGTACAGCGTTGTTGTATTTGTAAGAATTACACTCGGCAAATAACCAAATTATGTAAATGTTTAAAACTTTTTTGAAGGAAGAGGATTAGGGATAGAGGGTTTCAAATGAAATATCAAGGTTCTTCATTAGACATTTGAGGATCAAAGACTTTTTTGTTAAATTTTTTAATTTTAATTTTTTTGTTTAGAATGCCTGTGAGTGGGGGAGGGGGCAGGGGGAGAGATAGAATGTGAAGCAGACTCCATGCTTAACATGGAGTCTGACGCAGGGCTCATTCCCATGACCCTTGGATCATGATCTGAACCAAAATCAAAGAGTTGGGCACTCAACTGGCTGAGCTACCCAGGTACCCCAAAGATAATGTTTTACAAGGTTGTCCTTAGAGAATCTACACATCACTAAAGAGATTCAACTTAGGGTTTTTTACCTAGCATTTTAGAGAGTGTAGACCTTTCTTTTCCTATTTATCCAGCATTAGTACTTTTATTCTAATATTCTTATTGCAGTATGATAAAGTACTGAACTACTTGATCCCAGCTTTTGAGTTTGTAAGGGTGTAGCTTTTTTTTTTTTTTTTAAAGTTTAATTTTGAGGGAGGGAGAGCGAGAGATCCCAAGGAGGCTCCATACTGTCCGTGCAGAGCCTGATGCAGGGCTCAAAACCACAAACTGTGAGATGACCTGAGCCAAAGTTAGGTGCTTAACCGACTGAACCACCCAGGTGCCCCTAGATGTTTTTTAAGTTTTTGAGACCGTGCCAGAGCATGTGCACAAGCAGGGAAGGGGCAGAGAGAGAGAGACAGGGAGAGAGAATCCCAAGGAGGCTCCACGCAGTCAGCACAAAGTCTGAAGTGGGGTTTGATCTCACAGACCTTGAGATCATGACCTCAGTTGAAATCAAGAGTGGGAAACTTAACCAACGAGCCACCCAGGTGCCCCAAGGCTGTAGCTTTTTTTACTCCCCCCCCTCCCCCCCCCGGAGTATAGTTGTTGCTGGAATGAGACAACCTTATCTTAAGAGTTAGTTTAGTTTTGTTTTTTTTTTTAATTTTTTTTTTTAACGTTTTATTTTATATTTGAGACAGAGACAGAGCATGAACGGGGGAGGGGCAGAGAGAGAGGGAGACACAGAATCAGAAGCAGGCTCCAGGCTCCGAGCCATCAGCCCAGAGCCCGACGCGGGGCTCGAACTCACGGACCGTGAGATTGTGACCTGAGCTGAAGTCGGCCGCTTAACCGACTGAGCCACCCAGGCGCCCCAGTTTAGTTTTTTAAGACTTAGCTCCTGAGGCTACAGGTGCTGGGTATGTGGGGAATGGAGATCTTGAAGTCTACACCTTTCCGAGCTTAACATAATTGGGGATGAGAAGGACAAGATAGGATTTTGTTTTTAATTTTTTTTAATGTTTATTTTTGAGGGAGACCGAGCACGAGCCAGGGGAGGGACAGAGAGGGAGACAAAGAATCCAAAGCAGGCTCCAGACTCAGCTGTCAGCACAGAGCCAGACATGGGGCTTGAACCCACGAACCATGAGATCATGACCTGGGCCCAAGTAGACTACTTAAGCAAGTGAGCCACCCAGGTGCCCTAAGGACAGAATAGTTGTGATCAAGTGCTACTGATGTTAAATCAGCTGCACAAGTGTACTTCAATAAATTTGTCTTAACAACGTTCCATTTTCTTTCTCTAGATAATAAATAGTTCAGACTAGTTTTCTAAGGCCCATTTCACCTCTGATTTTGTGGTAATGAACATGGAAGTTGATAAGAGTTGGAATTGATGATGTCTCTTAGAGGAACCGAAAAGTGATAGTTTGGCTAGAGGGGAACGCTAGTATGAATACATGAGCGCTGATACCCAAAGGCACCATTTGCGGAAGCTTGTGTGGATTGAAGGAGCTGACCGCTGCTGAGACTGCCTCCTGGTGGGGGATGAGATTCAGCACAAAGAAGTTGCTGAGGAGTGTTGTTAAAGCCCTTTATTGAACTTCCTGGCACCTTGCATATAGGCGAGACTTGAACCCAAGCTTTCATAACTGAAGATTGCTTCTTCAGAGTCTTGGTCTCTTCTTTCCATCTCACTAGAACAGGCATAGCTTGTTGTGTGTAGCCTTTATGATTTATATGAAAATTGCCATTTGAGAGCGTATGAATACCAAACATGGCATGTGAGATACTTTGCGTGTGTTACTTGACCGATAACTCTACATTTCTATTTTTTGATGTAATTGACATGTAACGTCAGTTTTAGGTATACAGTGAAATTCAGTTTCATTTGTATTTATATATTCTATGTTCCTGTGTTTTCAAGTTTTTATTTAAATTCCAGTTAACATAATGTAACAGTTTCAGGTGTAAAACCTAGTGATTCATCACTTACAATACCAGTGCTCTACACAAGTGCCCTCCTTCATACCCATCACCCATTTAACCCATATCCTGCCCCCCCATTCCCTCTAGTAACCCTGTTTTTTTTTCTTAAATTTTTAATGTTTATTTTTGAAGGAGAGAGAGAGACAGAATGTGAGTGGAGGAGGGGGCAGAGAGGGAGGGAGACACAATCAGAAACAGGCTCCAGGCCCTGAGCTGCCAGCACAGAGCCCAACACGGGGCTCAAACTCGAGTAATGAGGTCATGACCTGAGCTGAAGTCAGATGCTTAACCTACTGAGCCACCCAGGTGCCCCTCAGTTTGTTTTCTGTAGTTGAGAAACTATGTTATTTTTGAGGACTCAAACGAATATTTTAAATATAGTATTTATTCATAGTAAATGTGGAAACCAAACCAAATTCACAGCTGTTCTTTTTTTTTTTTTAATTTTTAAAATGCTAAAAAAGTCCCTCTTGAGGGCTGTTTTGGAAGTTTCTTATACTGAGGTTACCATGACTATGTCACTTTCTCCTTGGAGAGTCATGCTGTTTTGAAAGGTGGTTTATGTGGGACTTAACCAGTTCTTCTGTACCCCATGTTCTGAGAAAACCAACACTGCTGGGTATGAGTGAAACATGCAAGTGTGGTTCTTTGTCTTGTCACTGATAACTGGTTATATTCTTTTTTTTTTTTTTTAAACATATTCTTAAGTGCCATGAACCTTTACTGCCCATGAGAATAAGTTGGCAAGGTTTTTCTGGTTCATTATTCCTATCTTTGTGTCATGATTTATAATTGGGCTTTTCTTTTAAAGGTTATATGTTTTCTAAGACCAACTTTGTTGGTTCCCTGTTCACATCTACTATCAAACTTCTGGCTGGCTCTCACCTGGTCTCTGCTTATTTGCTGTTCTTTGTTCTCTAGCTTTTTTATGCTTTAGGGACCTGTGTTTTAACCCTTTGGTGCTAATAAAGCTAATAATTGTAACAATCAAGTGAAGATTCCAGGAAAGTAATGGATGGCAGCTGGGTCCATCTATACTTTGTTCCCAGACAGCTGGTTGCAGAGTGACATCTAAGGCTATGATATCCTTGGACTGAAAGGGGCTCCCCTTCTCTCACTTGAGCAAGAGAGATTTGCTGCTTCATTATTGGATTTGGTGACTATGTGTCTCCTAGAAGATGGAATAGCAAATGGAAGTGAAAAATCAGATTGGTTTCCTTGCTTCTCTCTCCTCAGGTTAGTCCAAGGAGCATTGCTGGCTCAGGATTATAGGAAAAGGTTAAAAGCTATGCTTTCTGCATAAATGTATGAAAGATTCAAATGCAGACCTTTGTTTACCATGGGGTAGAAGGCACTTACTTAGACAAATAGGGCCTGTTATGGGGGTCCTGCCCCCATGTATTTCAGGCTGTCCAGTTTGGCAGTTAACACTGAGGAGGCAAACTGGTTGCTATCTTCAGATCCTCCAAGGGCTGTCAGAAGAAAGAAGCAGCTTAGTGTTAACTGTTGTTACACAGTCCTAGCTTTGTTTAGCTTATTTCTTGGTATGTAGACAAATCGTGATTTTTTTTTTTTTTTTTTTTTAAGAGCCTGAAAACTGGGGAAGAGGGGCAGAGGGAGAGAGAATCTTAGGCTCCACCCTCAGCATGGAATCCAATGCAGGGCTCAATCCCACAACCCTGGGATCTTGATCTGAGCCAAAATCCAGAGTCGGACACTGAACCAACTAAGCCACCCAGGCACCTCTAAAGTTTCTAGATTTTTAATGCAATACAGTGTGGCCTAATCTGTCATTAAGTGTATAATTCAGTGGCATTAATTGCATTCACAATTTTGTGTATCCATCACCAGTATTTTCTGAATGTTTTCATCATCCCAAA
Source organism: Lynx canadensis (assembly GCF_007474595.2). NCBI lineage: Eukaryota > Metazoa > Chordata > Mammalia > Carnivora > Felidae > Lynx > Lynx canadensis. The sequence continues at coordinate 35,623,050 of NC_044310.1, read as the reverse complement.
TAGCTATAACCATTAAGCATTAACTCCCCATTCCCCTTTCCTTCCAGCCCTTGGTAACTTCTACTTTCTGTGTCTATGAGTTTGTCTATTCTAGATATTTCATGTAAGTGAAATCATACGATATCTGTCCATCTATGTTTGGTTTCTTTCACTTAGCATAATGTATTCGAGATTCTCAAGGTTCATGTTGCAGTGGGTATCAAAACTTTCTTTTTTAAGGCTGAATAATACTCCATTTTATGTATATATGTCCTATTATGTATTCTTTCATTTCTTGATGGACACAGTTTTTTTTTTATCTTTTGGCTGTTGTGAATAATGCTGCTAGAGTAATGGTGAACAGGTATCTGAATCTTTGTTCCTATTTATTTTGAGTATTTACATTAGAAGTGTAATTGCTGGGTCATGTAGTTCTGTTTAGCTTTTTCAAGAATTGCCAAACTCTATTCTATAGCAGCTGCACCATTTTACATTCCCACCAGTAATATCAAGGATTCTCTACAACCTTGCCAACACTTGGTCTTTTTCCTTTCTTTTTTTTTTTTTTTCTTAATGCTATATAGCCTGGTGGGTGTGAAGAGGTGTCATTGTGCTTTTGATTTGCATGTCCCTAATGATCAGTGATATCGAGCATATTTTCATGTGCTTATTGACCATTTGCATGTCTTTAGAGAAATGTCTACTCAAGTCCTTTGCCTGTTTTGAACTAGGGTGTCTTTTGTTGAGTTGTGGGAGGTTTTTTTTTTTGGTTTTTGTTTTTTTCTTTGTAGAAGTTCTTTTTTAAGTTTGAGAGAGAGAGAGCAAGTGGGGAAGGGACAGGGAGAGAAAGGAAGAGAGAGAATTGCAAGTGGGGCATGAATTTGACATGGGGCTCAAACTCACGAACCCTGTGAGAACCAAGAGTCAGATGCTTAACCGACAGTCACCCAGGCGAGTTCACTGGATGTCTTCAGTTGTGGGAGTTCTTTTTTTTTTTTTTTTTTTTTTTTTTTTTTTTTTTTTTTTAATTTTTTTTTTCCACGTTTATTTATTTTTGGGACAGAGAGAGACAGAGCATGAACGGGGGAGGGGCAGAGAGAGAGGGAGACACAGAATCAGAAACAGGCTCCAGGCTCCGAGCCATCAGCCCAGAGCCTGACGCGGGGCTCGAACTCCCGGACCGCGAGATCGTGACCTGGCTGAAGTCGGACGCTTAACCGACTGCGCCACCCAGGCGCCCCCAGTTGTGGGAGTTCTTTATACATTTTGGATATTAATCCCTCATCAGATACATGATGGGTAAATATTCCCATTCTGTGTGTTAACTCTTAAAATGTCCTTTTTGGGGCACCTTTGTGGCTCAGTCAGTTAAGCATCCAACTCTTGATTTTTGGCTCAGGTCATGATCTTATGATTTGGGAGTTCCAGCCCAACATCAGGCTCTGTGTTGACATTGTGGAGCCTGCTTGGGATTCTGTCTCCCTCTGTTCCTCCCTGCTCACTCACTCTCTCAGAATAAATGAAAATAAACTTAAAAAAAAGGCCTTTGTACAAAAGTTTATAATTTAGATCAAGTCAAATTTACCTGTTTATTGTTGCATGTGCTTTTATAATCCTATCTATGAATACATTTCCAAATCCAAGGTTGTGAAGTTCTCTGTTTTCTCCAGACTTTATAATTTTATTTTTTTTTATTTTTATTTTTTTTAAATTTTTTTTTTTTTAATTTATTTTTGAGACAGAGAGAGACAGAGCATGAACGGGGAAGGGGCAGAGAGAGCGGGAGACACAGAATCGGAAGCAGGCTCCAGGCTCCGAGCTGTCAGCACAGAGCCCGACATGGGGCTTCGAACTCACAGACTGCAAGATCATGACCTGAGCTGAAGTCGGACGCTCAACCGACTAAGCCACCCAGGCGCCCCAGACTTTATGATTTTAGCCCTTATCTTTAGGTTGACCCATTATTGAGTTGATTTTTTTTTTTTTTTTGAGGTGTAAAATAGGGATGCGCCTTCATTCTTTCTCATGTGGAAGTCCAGCTGGTCCCAGCACCATTTATTGAAGAGCATTTAAGATTTTTAAAAAGATACACATGAAGGGGTGCTCAGCCACATGGGTGGCTCAGTCGGTTAAGTGTCCGACTTTGGCTCAGGTCATGATCTCACAGTTTGTGAGCCCCGTGTTGGGCTATGTGCTGACAGTTCAGAGCCTGGAGCCTGCTATGGATTCTGTCTTCTTTCTCTGCCCCTCCCCAACTTGTGCTCTGTCTCTCTCTGTCTCTCAAAAAATAAATAAATATAAAAAAATTTTTTTTAAAGATATACATGAAGCATACATAAAATAATTGAGGAAATACAAATACCGATTCATCCACTGTCTACTGTTAACAAATATTAATACATGTGGGTTTTTTTTTTTTGTTTTTTTTTTTTTTGCTGTATGTGCATTACGCAGATTATTTGTAGACCAAAGCATACAATTGAAGCTTGTAAGGTAGTTACTTAATTTCTTTAAATTTCAGGTGCTGCATGAATAAATTAGATACAATAGCATTAGGGCTGTGGTGAGGATTGAATTATGTTTGTAGTTATCCTTGCACTAAAAGACTTGAATTATCTCACACTATAGCATAAGTATTCTGGTTCCTGAGTGTTCAGCCTCTTAAGGTATCAGATTTGGTTTTGAGCCTTTTGTCTGATTGTCACCCATTTGTCCATGGGAGGAGGGTGGAACTCACCACTGAGCAGGTTATTAATTGATAGTACTCTTCTCTTGCAGTGTGCCCAGCTGGCTGGAAGCCTGGCAGTGATACCATCAAGCCTGATGTCCAGAAGAGCAAAGAATATTTCTCTAAGCAGAAGTGAGCGCTGGGCCTTTTTAGGGCCCGGCTGCATAGGCTGGCCATGAAAACAAAATCTCTTTTGTACTATTGTCATGCTTAAGACACAAGACTTTAGATTCAGTGCAGATGTGGTATGGGATGGGACAGGCCTTTCCTGCAGGGGTTGGGGAGGCCAGCCTTTCTTCCTCTGGAGAGAATGGCCCATGCTGTGCTATGGGGCAAGTCAACTGATGTGTACAGTAGTGGGGCATCACTTTTGATCTTTGTTTCTATTAAACTTGAACTGAGACCTTGTTGAGTCTTCATTTCAGGGGGCACTAGCTTTGATTTTAAGAGTAATTTACTCTCTGCTTTCCTTTTTTAGGGTAAAATGAAGGTTGATAGCTGCCTCAGAATCAGAAAGTTACATTGGGTGGGGGGATATGCAAGTAGACACAGGAAAGGAACTGAACCCAGGTGTTAACATTTTCACTACATTTGGGGGAGAAGAGCAAGATCTGCAGTGTTGGTCAAAACACTGCAATTTGTCCTATAGGTGAAGCATAAATTGCAGGTTGCAGATGGAGGCCCCAATGAGATTACTTGGACATTTATACTATTGGGAGGGCTGCATGAGAACTTGAAGCTTGGCCTCTTCTAAATGTCCAGTACTGGCTCTGTAGAAGATCAGAATTAGAGGCTTTGAAACTAAAAGGGGGAGGGGGAGACAAACTGCCCTGTTGTTTGTAGGGGAAGGCTACATTCATCTCCTTGTTCTGAGGTGGGAGGGGTATAGGGGAGGTGAAGGTGGGTTTCTCCTGAGCCCTTGTGGGTAAGATTCAAAACTGAGTCTGGTGTATTATGTACCCTTTCAGACATAAGCTAGTCTAGTCTATCCTCCTCCTCCCAAGCAAGACCTAAGAGCAGTAGTACAGAATTCCCAGGGCTTTCAATGACAGCTCATACACCCCTTAATATAAACCAGGCATGGTTTCAAAAATGCTTTGCATGTATTTATTCCCCACAACAAGCTTGTGAGGCAAGTGCCGTTAGGTAGGAGATGATTGCCTTTTAGGCTCTGTAACAAGTAGGATCTTGGAGCACTGGAGAGAAATGGAAAGGAATAATCCTGTATTTTAAGCTGGGAATTCTGGATCTGTCTTGTCTTTCACTTCTTTTGACTAAGTTTTTCTGAGCTTTGTTATCTTCACTGAAGAGCTCTATTACAATCCTTGTATCAAAAATATTGTACCCAGGCACCTGGGGTGGCTCCTTTGGTTAAGCATCCAACTCTAGATCTCAGCTTATGTCTTGATCTCAGGATCGTGAGTTCTAGCCCAATGTTGGGCTCCACACTGGGCATGAAGCCTGTTTAAACAAAAATATTGTACCCAAAATAAAATATCTGGCCTTGCCAAAGCCAAAGGAGTTCTAGAGCCAAGTACCACTTATAAATAGGGATCTCAGAGGAGGGAGGATATCAAGGGCCAGGGGATGCAGGTGGTGAGATACTGGGGCTGAGCCAGCCTCGGGCTCTGCTGGGATTCTGGGGCTTCTTGGGTGGGAGTGTGGTAAAAGGAAGCTCAGGTGATGCAGAGCTAGGATCCTCTGAGGGCTGGGCCAAGCCCAACAAAGCTAAGCGTTGGGCAGGTGGAGTAGAAAAGTAAGCCTTCTGTTCTTCTGAGTAACGCTCCTGTGGTGTTACAGCATCCCGGTATGTCCAGTCACGCCAGTGGAAATTAAAGCCTTCAAGCAGGGTGATTCGGGCAGCTCTTGTAGGTACACAGTCCAGGGGCTTTGTGGGTGGCAGATCTGGCACCTCTATTCCTGGCAGCAGCATTACTCCTCGGATGGCAAACCAGCCTCCGTATCGGGGATGTATGCACACACCTGATATGTGCTGAGGAGATGGTAAAGCAAGGTCATGGAGTAAGTCCAACTATCATCACTGCAAGCTAGGCTTGTTCATTTATTTTCAAGGAACACTGATTCCACATTTGAACCTCTCCTTTGGCTGGGTTCCCCTATTTCCTCTCATGGACAACCCTTTTCATGAGCTCACTTTGGCCATGAGGAACCTAGAAGGAAGGGTTTATTAAGCTGAGTCTCTGTCAACTTCCCAGTCTTACTGTTGGGTTTCCTGATTACTGCTCTACCCCCTCCATCCTGTAACGAGATTTTAACAGACTAAGTTCTCTGACCTGATGTGTTCCCAGGCCGACTCCAGAAAGCATGTGGGGTTGGGCTCCTGACTAGGGCACACCTTTCCCTTGGATTGTGTCTACCAAATCATTTACCCAGGGTAGGTGGAAGAATGTGAATTGGTATCTTGAGGAGCCTTCACCATTTTCTCCCAATCCCTACTCATTCACACTTGCCCTCTGACCTGGGTCCCCCAGGGGTCAGCCTCCACATCCTTCCGTTGGTAGTAGTAAGCAGCCCCTGCCACATGGGCTGCAGTCTGGGCCAGAATCTTGGGGCGCCGATTGGGGTGTACCTCGTAGTCAGCGATGACTTCCATTTGCAACTCTGGGAGGTTCTGGGATAGAGATGGAAGCTCATTTCAACATGAGAGGAATCATGACTTTGTCCTAGAGAGCCCTAGTTGTGTTAACTTGGTCCTGTCCTCAGAAGTTGTTTAAAGGGAAAACATGACCTTAAACGTGGGGATGGGGGGGAGCTCCACTGTGAAGAAAATGATACTCTGTCCAGGAAGGTCCATATTTGAAGGGAAATAACAAGGTCTTGCTCACAAATGCCTATTACAAGGGGTGACTTGGCTCTGCCCTCCCAAGTCTCAGTGTGGAGGAAGACATGGCCCAGCTTTGGGGAGACCCAATGTATGTGTGTATATATATATGTGTGCATGTGTCTGGTGGTGGTGGGGATACTGTTCTACCCTCAAAAGGCCCCAAAGACACATAAAACGTCCAGGTCTAGGGCAAGGACAGGTGAAAGATGCTTAGGGGATGCTAGGCTTACTCCTATTTCACTTGGAGGCTAAGGGAAGTCTGGTTTGAAGTTCATGTAATTGCCCATCTGAGATAGGGTAAGTGAGATTGATTATAGACCTGGGGGGCTGCTAGAAGAAGGTGGCTGAAACTGGGCTAAGGCAGAATGGGGAGAGCTCACAATGTCAAAGATGCTCTAGCATAGCCCATCTGAAAGTGGCTCATAGCTGTAAGTAGGTCTAGATCCTGCACTGAGCTTAGAGTAGCTGAAAGCAGCTATGGGTTTGAAACCTGGGGGAATATATGAACCTTGCTCACCTTTCTAACACGGCCCAAGTGGTAGGCTACACACTGGTCCACAGGGTCAGTCAGTGGTCGGAGATGGCAACTCTGCAAAAAGGGTTTGAGGGCCCGGTCAAACATAGCAGGTGTGCTGAGTACCAGGAAGGCCAGGGTAGGTCCTGGCAGGGGTAGGTGGAAGGCTGGAGGCAGGAGTGCATTATACCATGCCACCTAGAACAGAGAGAAAATTCAGGCTACACAGGAGGGCCAATTTAGGCCTTTGTCAGGTCCATACCTTGGCCCAGCATTCAAGGCCTCATACATCTTGGGCTGTCTCCATCTCATTCATTCAGTGAATGGATTTCTACTGATGCTGCATGATGTATATTTATGGGGGACTCCTCCATAGGGGAATCTGACAGGGAGTTTGGGATAAAGAGGCAGAGAATTCATGACTAAGAACCAAAAGAAACTGTACTGTGATTAGTGCAATGACAGGGCCTGATGAGGATCCTGTGAAACTAGAAAAGGCTTCTTGGAAGCTGTTTTTGAACGGTAGGAAGGAAACTGACAAGATGATGTAGGGAGAGAAAATCTGGTGTTTTATTCTAAATAGAGGGCACAGCATTAACAAAGACATGCAAAAATGACATATTTGGAAAACAGCAAATTGTCTAGTTTGATAGAAGTGAAGGGTCTGTAAAGGGGAGCAGGAGAGAAGGGTGGAAAGATCAGTAGGCGTGAGATTATGACTGGCCTAGATACTAATTTAAGGAATATAGGTCTAATTTGGTGATAATGGGGGGGCTAGCCATTTAAGATTTAAGGAGGAAATGTACATGATCGGCTTTGGAAAGATCTGGCTGCAGTGTAAGGACAGGTTGAATGCAAAATGATAGCAAGCAGATTATTGCAGTAATCCAAGCACAGAGGGGTTGGATGGAAGGGAATGGACTTGGGAGACTCAAGTGACAGATTCCTAAAGGTCTTGGTGTCTGACTGGATGTGGGGGAGGGAAAGGGTGAGAAGTAGGAGTGTAGTACAATAACTCTTACTACTCACCCAGTTCTACCTGACCCACCAAACATTCTCACTCTCTCCATACCTGCCATCCACCACTACCTCCACACCTTTACTTAAGCTGTTCCTGATATTTGGGATGTACATAATACTCTTTCCTTCTTTTCATATATAGCTCAACTCTATATTTTTTTCTGGGGAGTCCTTCTCAAGCTAGACCCAACATACTTTCACTATATTCTTTCCCAGCACTGCTGTGTGCCACTCAGTGGAAGGGGTGGGAGTGAGTTGTCTCTTAAGCATCAGGCAAAGGGCTCAACCTGAGTTGATTTAGCTTTGTGTCCAAGCACACAGCTCAGTACAAAGGGCACTGGATAAGGGGGAAGGATCTGTGTAAACAAGGGTAGGTAGTGGTGCCAGACTTCTGTAACAGGCGAGTGCACAGTTTCTGTATCCAGCCCAGCGCTGGTGATTGGCAACATCATGAATTAGCCCTCTGTTGGTAGATGGAACAAACCAGCCAATTGTTTGCTTGTTCAACAACAGGAATGCCCTTCCCCCCTCAGATAACCTAAATCTTAGCTACACAAACCTACAAGGCCTTGCTCTATCCTAACTCCTTAAGGAAGCTTTTTTTTTTTTTTTTTTTTTTTTTAATGTTTACTTTTTGGGGAGAGAGACACAGAGCAAGTGAGCGAGCGAGCTGGGTTAGGTCAGAGAGAGAGGGAGACACAGAATCCGAAGCAGGCTCCAGGCTCTGAGCTGTCAGCACAGAGCCCAAGGCGGGGCTCGAACTTAAAACCGACGCTTAACCGACTGAGTCACCCAGGCGCCCCTTCTGAAGGATGCTTCTCAAATGACTCTGACCCCACTGGTCACTTTCTTCCTGTAAATTATGGAGGTGGTAGAGCCACAAGATTACTGGGTTATGTGGTGTCTCCCATTCATCAATATGGCGTTATATGGGATTTCAAGGACAAACGTGCGGCCGTTTCTCTACCTCTTTAACAAAGTCCCCATTGACACCATGTTCCCGTACGTCAGATGGACATGGGGCCAGAGGAGCTCGGGAAAGATCAGAAGGCTCTCGAGCTTCACGCCAATAGCACCGAGGCCAATCATACACCTCGCTCCAGCACCGCAGAGGGATAAACCAACCTGGAAGGGGTAAACCTCGAAGCCAAAAGGGCACAATGTGTCTTCGATCTTCTGCTTCAGTTCTGCGACTTGCAGCTCCATAGCGCACGCAACGCGCAGACCTTGCTGGGGAATGGAGTCTCAAGGATAACCTGGGCCGTTAAGTTTCAAGGTAGCTTGGACTCCATTTCCCAAGAACCACTGGGATCAGCAGCGGGGTAGCGTTGGCTCTATGCAATGCATCTTGGGATATGTAGTGCACTTGGTCCTTGGGTCCAACAACTACAGAATCAGAAAGCCTCGGTTTCCCGGCAAGCTTCACGGTGGCGGTGTCAACGCTCGTGCCGCTACCAGGGAAACGTAGTTCTACAGCCTCCATCGCCGGTTGTTTCCGCGAGAGACGAACTCAGTTTCCCACGTGGCGCTGCGGCAGCCAGTCCGAGGTCGGACTTTTCCCGGCCTACAGGAGGGTTTGAACTGGGCAGTAGTCGCTGGCACAGGTTCGGAGTGATGGTACCTGTGTCTTGGGTCTGGGAAGGTTTCGACCAAGATTCGGCACTCTCAATTCCCATCTGATAATTGAGTATCAAAGCATCCCGCTTTTCCCCTAGAGTCCCCAAGCGCTGCTCTCCTGACCAGTCCCAGTTTGGCTTGATAACTGCATCCCTCCCTACCTTTAGTATTACATCCCCACTCCCCACTTTCGATCTGAAGTGTGGCCTTACTGGTCTGGGTCTCTGGTGTTCCGGGCTGGAAGAGCAAAGGCACAAGACATCAGGGAGCCTTGCGGAAGGTTATGAGTAGGAGCCTGAGCTGGTCTGAGCACCTCGACGTGCTTCTCAATGCTACCGATGGAAATGTGGCCAGGATTAAGGTGAGGGGGCACCTGAGGGCCCCCGTTAGAGGTTTGGGTTTAGGGACACTCAGAGCCTATTGGCCTGTGAACTTTTTTTTTTTTTGTAGCAGCGGCTGTATCCTCTTGGAGTCTCCACAGCGGGTGAGTATTGTCCCTTTTCTGCCCCCGTTCTTTTCTTTTTCCAGGATCTGCTTTTTTCCAGTGCCTGTATCATCCACTATTCCAAATTCCAACTGTTTCTTTCCTGAACAAACATCTGTTTTCTCCCCAAAGTTAGGCCTTACAATCATCCCTTGCTTATTCCCTCAGCAGGAGATTTGGCTGGGACCTGGATTTCCCCTCATCACTTGCTTCCTCAGTCTGGAGTCCATGCTCAACAGCCTTGGGCTCTAGAGACTCCCTTTGTCCCAGAGAGGCTGAGTTGGGGTAAGGCCCATGGTGCATCTTCTCTCTGGGATGAAGTTATTATTCTCCAATCCCAGCTTCAATCCCAGGCTCAGGTAAAGTGTGGAATCCTAGGTGTGTATGTGTTTGTGTTTGTGTGAGATGCCCCTTGCACAGTAGCTCAGGTGGCTTTTCTTGCCTGGGTAGGTGACTGAGACACTAAGACAGGCCGTGCAGGGGCTGCTGGAAGAGCAAGAGCAGCAGAAGTATAAGATCTGTACCCTGGAAGGTATATGGCCAGTTATTTTTTTCCTGCACACAGCTCATTATGTATGCATACAGTTTTGTTACATATCTCCTGTGTGTGCACTTGTGTCTTGATTTGCAAGTGGAATCTGTAGGCTCATGTGTAAAAGTCTCAGAAGGACTGATCCTCAGTTTGTCCCACTACAGCATCACTAAGGTTGCTGCAGGGGAGCCCAGAGCAGAGGGTCCTTCTCCTGGATCAATGCCTGGAGGAGCTGAGAAGGGAACTGCAGGGCCTTCAAAGCCAGGTGCAGGAACAGGCCCAAGCCCAAATACAAACAGGACCACAAAAACGTAGTGCTACTGGTGGCCTTCACCAAGAGCTGCAGAATGAGTAAGTGATGGGCAAGACCTCTCCTTCTTTGGGCCTCTGAATTCTTGGCACTCTGGTAGTGTCCTCAGGGCTTGTTGATTGGCTTTCGAATGACACTGCTGTCATCTGTGCAGGTGTCAACTCCTGTGGGAGGAATCAGAGATTCTTCAGGAGGAGCTGAAATTGCTGCAGGACTAGCTGAGTGAGTAAAAGATTGGGGGTGGGTATGAGTTCATCTGTCCCCTTTTCTGGAAAGCCTTTTTGCTGTCCCAGTAAGTGGCCATAGCTCTGATTTCTTGAGCTGCTCAGAAGTCTGGCCAAGTGTTTTGTCTTGCCTCCATGGTGTGAGTCTAGTTTCCCCAGTCAGTTTGGAATGCTAGACCAGAATGCTTCTGTCTCAGTTTTCAGCACCAGGCTGGGTACAAGGCCGGGAGGAGAAGAGAAGTTGGAGAACAGCTCTCTTACATTTTTCTCTCATTGAAGGCCAGCACCAGGAGCTGCTGCTGAAACAGATGGCTGAAGGGGGGCAAGCTCAGGCCCACAGCTGGAAGGTAGGACCAGGATCAGACCTATTTCTTCATATCTCCCTATGAAGGCTCCTTCCTTTCTGTCTTTTCTGTTGTGCAGGCAGGCCAGCATACCCTTTCCCACCCCTATCTCTTTCTCTCTTCCCTGTGCTGACTCTACCTCCCTCCAAAGCTTTTCTTCCCAAGCCCTCTTCTCCAGGTTGAGAGACTGTCATTGCCCACATGAGGGTTCCATGTGTGCTGAAGATGCCAATGGTAGGGAGGGGGATTCCTCCTGGAGAGGGAGAGGAATGTACCTACCTGGTCCTACCTGGGCCCATGGTCTGGCAGACGTTGGAGCAGCTGCAAAGTGGCAGGGAGGTCAAGGGTCACACCCTGGAGGCTGCCAGGACAGAGGTCCAGGATGCCCGGCAGGAGCACAACCTCCTCAGATCAGGGGGTGTGGATGCTTGTGGCAGTGGAAGGGATATGTCTCAGAGGCCAGGCATTGGGGACCAAAGTTCAGCTATCCTAGATTTGACATGGGCTGGTAGGGGTGGTATGGTATCTGGGTCACAGCCTGTAAAGGCAGTACTGGGCATTCTTTACTTGATACAGGGTCACTGAGGTATCTTTATATGTTTGAAGGATAAAGGGAGAGGAGACCGGGGTCCTGGCCTCACGAAGGAGAACAGTTCTATGGTGGAACGGTACTCTTGACCCACTGTCTCCATCTCTGCTTCTGTTCCCCTTTCCAGGACCTCCATTCACATCCTCCAATCTAAGTTGTCCCTGGCTGCCACCTTCACCATGTCTCTTTCTTCATCTACCTCTGAAGTCAGTCTTCCAGACAGCAACAGTAGCTGGGAAACTAGGTGGGAGTAAGAGCAGGGATCCCAGGTCTGGGGGAGGGTGAATCTGAATGGTGCGTGTGTGTCAGCTGCCTGATTATTTGGCACTGGGTAGAATGGAGTCTCTGCCTCTTTTTTAGTGAATCCATCATTCTGTCGTTACTTATCCCAAGTCAGGCTTGTATGTTCCTCCCCATCAGACAGGCCTAGGGCCTAATTCTGTGTGTATCATAGTGCTCGCTGATGGTTTGTTTTCTTTTCCCTTTTTATCCCCTTAGATCTCCAGAAGAGCACACTTTCTAACCTGGAGCCCAGCAGCTTTCAGCTTTAGGCCCAGAGCCTTGAGCAGGAGAACATATTCTTTAAGGGCCCCACAATGTTCCTGAGTGACCTATAAGAACTTGTAAGAGTAGCTTTGCTCACCTTCCCCTTCAAGCCCCTGTTTCTGGGCCCCATGTCCCTCCTTTCTTGATCTAGCTGGTATCTGCCCTCTTACTGAGGCTTGTCACTGCCTGCCCACCAGGCAATAATTACAATAAATGTTTTAACTCTTCCTGATGTCTTCTGTGAATCAGCACCCACATGGGATAGACTCAACTGTACCCTTTCTTCCTCCTGTTACTGGACTGCTTTCTGCCATCCCTCTCTCTGAAGTCCAAGTTCATAGATACTCATAGCTGAGTGCAAGCCCTCTGCTCAGTGGAATTTGGAAGGAGATGGGAGTTCCCATTCTGGTGGGTAGAATAAGGTAGGCCAGTATTGCTGTGGGGATGCAGAGGAGGGCAAGACATTTATATAGGCCCTGGACCTGAGCAATAGGAGGCTTCCTCTCCTCACCTCCAGCTTCTACCTCTTAAGGTTTACCTAGTCCCTCCACATTTCCTCATCCTCAGTAGCCCAGCCCTGCTTGCATTTCTGCAACAGTCTCCTGGTCTCCTTTCTTTCAGTCTCTGCCTCTAATCCAGTGGCTTTAAAATTTTTTGATGTGACCTCCAGTAAGAAATACAGTTTACATTGTGGCCTAGTAAATTTACATGTATATATTTATTAGATGAAACAAATTTCATGATTTAATATTAATCGAATCACTAGGGGTGATGTACTCTATATTTCTTGTTATATTTAAAAAAATGCCTTGTGGTTATTAGTTCTAATCCTTCCATCACAAGCTTGCTCTCTGGAAAGTAGATCTTTCTATGTAGGCTAAGGGCAGCTTTACTTGCTTCTTACTTGGATTTTGTATTCTAGAGCATGCAGTCCAAGATTTCCTTAGAAGCAGCAGCATCCCACTAAGGACTCATGAGGTCTCTTCCACCACTAAATATAGACAAAAGATAATGCCATTCATCCACCCAGTTGATATTTATTGAGCATAATACATACCAGCCCTGGTATGTATTTGCCCTGAGTTAAGATGTGCAGTGGGCTTAATAAAGTTCCCAGCTCTTAGCTCCATCTAGCTGGGAAGAGGAGACAATTCTGAAATAAAAGCATAATAAAGGGCTGAGATCAGTAGGGCAGGTTATTACGATGCATTCAAGGCCCTGGCCTAACTAGGAGACAGATAATGAAGAGTGGGCCTTTGACACCCAAATAACTATAAGGCAATCCTTGGTTCTTTCCCCTCACTATAAAGGAAATTTATGACAGTGGAATGGGAGAGATCAGACTTGGGTCAAACAGAACTTGTTCAAAAACCTAAAAACTTGCCATCAAGGCTCATCTTCCTACTGAAGGTACAAGTAACCCCTCTCTTTTACATCTTTCACTGGGCATGTGATACATATGGTATGATGGCATTATTCAATTATACTTGCTACCAGTGCTGTACCTATTTATCAAATACTTTGCATCAGGCTTTGTGGGAGACAGGTTTAAAAGGTGCCAGGGCTCTAACAACAGAAAAATTAAATAGCAGTGGGGAACAATGGTATTTGAACTGTCACCAGGTGGCAGCACATCATGTGTTGCCAAAAGAATGATACAGAAAAGGCTTTGAGCCAAGGGTACAGGGTTGGGTGATTTCTTTTCTCCTTTTGGAGATACTGTGAGCTACCTATTAATCTAACTAAACCAGTGTCCTGTTGAGACTACTCTGCTCGAGAACCTTTGACAACTCTCACAGCATAAAAAAGGACAAATTTGGCATTTAAGCTCAATCCACATTAACTTCCATTCCATTTATCTCCTATCACACATCTTTTTAAAACTTTTTATTTAACTGTAGTTGACACACAATGTTACATTAGTTTCAGATGTACAACATAGTGATTGGACAAATTTATACATTATGGTATGGTCACAAGTATAGCTATCATCTGTCACCATACAATACTATTACAATACCTTTGACTATATTCCTTGTGCTGTGCCTTTTATTCTCGTGACTTATTCATTCTAAAACTGAAAGCCTCTATCTCCCACTCCCCTTCACACCATTTTGTTCCCTGTCCTTTCCAGCAACCATCAGTTTGTTCTCTGTATTTATAGGTCTGGTTCTGTTTTTTGTTTGTTTGTTCATTTGTTGTTTTTTAGATTCCACATATGAGTGAAATCATACACACATCTTTCTTAAATTTTATTGCCACTAGGAATGCACACCACCTATACTCCAACTATTCAAATCCCACTTATCTGTCAAGACTCTTCCAGTAGGAGGCAAAGTCTAAAGATGTCTGAAAGGAGGTCTCTAATCCAAGGAATATTTGGTGCAGGAAGGCCCATACTCTGGTGTTTCTTTGCCTGCTCTAGCCCTGGAAACTCTGTTCCAATCTGCTCAGGCGTGAGATTATGAGCACCTGAAGTCCAGGCATATGGAAAGCATGAGGAAGGAAATATGTGCATGGTCAACAGTTGAATAGAATTCTTATTCCCTACCCAGCTCTTTCAAAATCTTGTTTTCAAGCCAACTCAAGCGTTCTCTCTTCCAAGAAGGCTTCGCCGAATCAATTCTTAGTCTAGATTAATTGTTGCTTCAGCGTTTGAACCCAACTCATTGCTTTTACTATCTCAAGTAGCTAATATAATAGTTTTATGTATCATTTCTCCCCTACAGTATACCGAGATCCTGCAGGACTCTACGTTCAAATGGCTTTTTCTTATTCAGAGAGTCCTTACTCAGCTATTACTTCACCAACTGCAAAGCCGCGCCAGTCGAACACATTTTCTGTTAGTTTTATTAATTACCAATCGTTTATATGTTTGGCATTTTAATTGTTCCCTCTTGTATTTACTGTCCCGCCCTCTGGAGGTTCCAGGGACTTGAGTTTCCCCCAGGTGTATTCCCTCCTCCTTGATTCCGCCTTTCCAGCACACTCCCTCTTCTGTTTTTAACCTCCTCTTACTTTCTATTGGTTCTCTTCGTCCTCCGGAGTTGGCGCCTAGGGCTGTTGATTGGCTTTCTCGGACGCCTATTGAGGCCAACCTCATACCACGTGGCATTCCTAACGCTAATTGGGCAATTCCACTAGCTGGTTTATCAAGGATCGACGATTGATTGGCTGCTGGGAGGCTTGAGGAGAGGGGCGTGGCCGCCGAGGCCCCGCCCCCAGTCCTCCAGCCTACTTGGGCAGGCGTTTCAGTGGCTCGCGGTCGCGGAGCTCAAGCGGAGCTTTCAGCTGCCCTTTCTGGCTCGCCGTTGGGATCATTCTCCTGGCCCCGTCAAACAGACGGGGGGAACGGTCCCGACTGCGGGGCCATGGCAGTAGCCTCCTTGTCCTTCGCCGCCGTTAGCTCCGCCGAGTCTCCGGCTTCTGCGCGAGGGACCCCCACCGCCTCCGCAGGCTAAGAGCCTCTGCCGCCTCCAAGCTGTGAGGGCTACTATGCTCCCACTTTGCTGCTGCCTCCGCCTCCCGCCCGCGCAGGCACCCCTCTGGCTGCTCAGTCCCGCCTCAGGTAACGCCGAGAGAGCGCATAGGGCACAAACCCGGGGCACCCCGGCCCGCGCGCGCTGCTGCTACACCGCCGCGGTTCCGGAGCATTGGCGCTCGGGTCTCTCAACACCGACAGGACCCCTTCGCTTCCCAAGGTCTTCCTCTGAGCGGCTGGGGACACTTCTCGCCCCTTCCCCTTCCCTTTTCACTTCCCTCAGGGTCGGGGGACAACCCCTACCCCGACCCCCGCCTTCTTGCCTCAGAGGCCAGGCACCCATTAGAAGTTCCTTCGTATCGGGGACCTGGTCCTTGACTCCTCTCAGGAACTTTTCTTATTTCACAGACTCAAGAATCCTTCATTTTCTCGGAGAACTCCTGTTTCGGAGACCTCCAACCCCACACAGAGAGCTTCCCTCGTCTCTGTAATCCCTCCTCCCTCAGAGATCTGGTCTCCGTCACTTTACTTCCCTCAAAACTTCCCTCAAATACTCTTCCCTGGAAACTTTCCATTTCTAAACTCGAAAATACTCCGTCCCCCCACCTCAGACACTACTGTCTCCTTCTTTTCTCCTGTCATCCCTCGTTCTCCCTTCTCTGCCTTTTATCTTTCACTTGGAAGACTCTGGACTAAGCCAGTATTTAGATTCAGCTAGAAATGAAACCCATGGTTTTGTTTTGTTTTTGTTTTTGAAAACCATGTTTGTCTGATCTAAAACCTTTCCGTTTATAACTCAGAGAAAACCTTGCTGAAGAATTTGGACTTTGTTCTGTAGGTATGGGGGGCCATTGAAAGTTTTGTAGGCAGGAATTTGGTATGATTGATTATCTCTGGTGAAAATGTGGAGGAAGAAATGAAAGTGAAGACAGTGTGGAGGTAGATAAAACAAACCTAGGTAGGCAGGAAACCAGTGTGCTACTCTAGGTCAGAGGGGATGAACTGGGATAGTGGTAGGAAAATGAAGACAATGGCATGCAGTTCCAGGAGGTTTCAATTCCATGATGTTTCCAGAGTTGAGAGGGAAGTTTCTGACTTCATTGGTGGGATGTGTTGGTCGTGTTAATTGTAATAGGGATGGAACATAAGCAATTTTGAGGGAAGATAATGTTCCCTTTGGACATGCTTAATTTGAGGTGTTTTTCATATAATACTGTGGGGTCTGAAAATTGGGAGAAAGGTTGGAACTGAATACATAAATTTGAGGGTCAACAGAGAATATAACAGGGATATTTGAAGACTTGATATGGGATGGTAATACTGAAAGAATAGAAGAAAAGGGCTGTGGACCAGAAGGAACATCATTATTTGAAGGGCAATAGACACCAGATAGGTTAAAGGAATGGGATAAGAACTGGAACAGAATGGCATTATAATAGAAACCAAAGGAAGAAGGGTTTCAGGATGGGAGGGGGTGACCATCACTGTCAGGTGCTGCAGAAGTCAAGCAGAATGAGGATTAGAAAGAAACCACTGAATTTAGCAATTAGGAGATCTCTTGTTTCCTCTGAAAGACGCTTTAGATAGTGCAGTGGTGGCAATGATAGCAGTAGTCAGATCATAATGGATTGAGGAATAAATGGGAGGCAGTGAGTAAAATTACTCTTTCAACAAGTGTGGTTGTGAAAGAGATGATAGTAGTGTGAAACTCTTTATTGAGATGAGAATATACTTAGGGGTCCCTGGCTGTCTCAGTTGCTGGAGCATGCGACTCTTGATCTTGGGGTGGTGAGATCGAGACCCACGTTGGGTGTAGAAATTGCTTAGAGATAAAATCTTTTTAAAAGAAAGAGAGAATATATTCTGCCAGATGCCATAAAGATGCTTTATAGATCACAACAGCCTTGTGGTTTAGGTATCAGTATCCATCTTTTACAATTGGGAAGACTATAGGCAAGAATTTGAACAAAATCTATCTATCTCTGAAACCTGTGTTCTTTCCACTATGGTACATGTGTGTTTTTCTTTTTAGCATGAGTGAAAGAATTTTGTAGATTGAGTGGAAAATTTACCTAAGAAATCAGTTGGGTTTTAGTCCTTGACAATAATACAAGTCAAGATGGATAATGATGTGGTAGAAGGAAAAGATGAGGGAGTTTGACAGATGGCCTTCTTTTTTTTTTTTTAATTTTTTAACATTTATTTTTGAGAGAGAGATACAGAGAATGAGCGGGGGAGGGGCAGAGAGAGAGAAGGAGACACAGAATCTGAAGCAGGCTGCAGGCTCTGAGCAAGCTGTCAGCACAGAGCCCGATGCGGGGCTCGAACCCACAAACTGTGAGATCATGACCTGAGCTGAAGTCGGATGCTCAACTGACTGAGCCACGCAGGCACTCCAGGTGGCCTATTTTCTTGATGAGATTAGTTATCTGTAGAGAGTCAATTATTTTGGAGACTGAAGGAACTATGGTAAATATTAGGGCCATGGAAATCTTCAATAGGAAATGAAAGAAGAATAGATTAAGGATAAAAAAAAAAAAAGAACATTGCTGATCACATTGAGGGCCCAGTAAAAGTTAGAAATAATGTATTTGTAATAGGGCCTAGTAGCATGGATTTTATACTTCTCCAGAAGCCTAAGAGCAGGAGAGCAAAAAAGATGGTTGAGTTGATCTAGAATTGGAATATACAAAAAAGAAAGATAAAATGGAGAGTAACTTTATACTGCTAGTAATAGTGTGGGAGATATGATGGAATCTGAGAGTCCAAGTTGGGATTATAAGTAAAAGCTTGAAGAATAAGCAGACAATGAGAAATATAGTTGAAGATCAGGTTCTTTAAGAAATACAGAATGGGAAAGCTGAGAGTTCAATATTTCAAGGTTAAACAAACAAACAAACAAACAAACAAACAAACAAAACAACCAGGGTGTAACTGTCATAGTGCTGTTGAAGCTAGTGGAAGTATAGGCTTAGAAGTAGTGGGAGGTTATGGGGCTGTGAAGTATGTTGGACATGTCATTAGTATGGATGTCATAGTTGCCCGGGATGATAGCAGGGAATGGAACACAGGAGATGTTGGGATCTGTAGGTGGGGCTGGTCAGAACTGAGAGACTGAGGATCGAGTTGGAGGTTCTTGGTTACTTGTTAGAAGTAGTACTAGGTGATACAGATGTTTGCGAATTACTGTTGAGATCCTTGATACTTACTGCCCTGGATATTTGATGTATTCTCTTATACCGATATGTATTTGGGATGGTCTCAAACACAAATCCTTTGAGATTTAGCATATGGTGGGCCTGTTTAATTCTGTTTAAAAGTGTATGTATGGGGGCACCTGGGTGGCTCAGTTGGTTGAGCGTTTGACTTTGGCAAAGGTCATGATCTCACGGTTCATGTGTGCAAGCCCCATGTCGGGCTTGCTGCTGTGACCACAAAACCTGCTTTGAATCCACTGTCCTCTCTCTGCCCCTACCCCGGTCATGCTTGCTCTCTCAAAAATGCATAAACATTAAAAAAAATAAGAATAAAAGTATTGGCAGGCTAGGCTAGGGACTCTCCACCCCAGGATCCCCAATAACATTTTGTGCTTATGTTATTTGTAAAAAGAAAATTACATATTTACATGTACTCATTCCTTGGCTTACTTATAGTAGAAAGCTGACTTGCTTTAATGTTTTTTCCCCCTATGTGAAAGTGTTTATAGATATATTCTTAGTGCCGTACCCTTCATTGTTCTGCAAAATGAATGTTGTGTTGGAATTTGAAACCTGTGATAAGGGCTTTTATAAGAATTTCATCTCCTTCCAGTAAATGAAGCCCAATTATTACAATGTATAGTGTGGGTGATGGTGAATGTTTTGGACCAACAATGGGTATTATACTATATTCCAAGTCATCATACAGAGATTAATTACTTCAGTGTGGTGTCACTAGTATTATTTTTGCTGAGCACTCAGAGTAGGTGGTTATTTCAGAGAAAAGCCTACTTGTGATAATTTTTTTTCTTTTTTTAATTTAATTTAATTTTTTAATTTATATCCAAATTAGTTAGCAGACAGTGCAACAATGATTTCAGGAGTAGATTCCTTAATGCCCCTTACCCATTTAGCCCATCCCCCCCTCCCACAACCCCTCCAGTAACCCTCTGTTTGTTCTCCATATTTAAGAGTCTCTTATGTTTTGTCCCCCTCCCTGTTTTTATACTATTTTTGTTTCCCTTCCCTTGTGTTCATCTATTCTGTGTCTTAAAGTCCTCATATGAGTGAAGTCATATGATATTTGTCTTTCTCTGACTAATTTTGCTTAGCATAATACCCTCTAGTTCCATCCACATAGTTGCAAATGGCAAGATTTCATTCTTTTTGTTTGCCGAGTAATACTCCATTGTATATATATACCACATTTTCTTTATTCATCCACTGATAGACATTTGGGCTCTTTCCATACTTTGGCTATTGTTGATAGTGCTGCTATAAACATGGGGGTGCATGTGTCCCTTCGAAACAGCACACCTGTATCCCGTGGATAAATGCCTAGTAGTGCAATTGCTGGGTCGTAGAGTAGTTCTATTTTTAATTTTTGAGGAACCTCCATACTGTATTCCAGAGTGGCTGCACCAGCTTGCATTCCCATTGTGGTAATTTTTTTTATAAGTAAGCTCTAGGCCCAACGTGGGCTTGAACTCCTGACCCGAGATCAAGAGTCACATGCTCCACTGACTGAGCCAGGCAGGTGCCCCTTAAAAAATTTTTTTTCCCTTTTAAAAATTTTTTTTTTTTTTAATTTTTTTTTTTCAACGTTTATTTATTTTTGGGACAGAGAGAGACAGAGCATGAACGGGGGAGGGGCAGAGAGAGAAGGAGACACAGAATCGGAAACAGGCTCCAGGCTCTGAGCCATCAGCCCAGAGCCTGACGCGGGGCTCGAACTCACAGACCGCGAGATCGTGACCTGGCTGAAGTCGGACGCTTAACCGACTGCGCCACCCAGGCGCCCCCCTTTTAAAATTTTTAAAAAAACTTTTTGTGATACATTTTTTAAGTTTATTTTATTTATTGTTTGTTAAAATTTTTTTTTAATGTTTATTTTTGAGAGAGACAGACAGACTGTGAGCGGGGGAGGGGCAGAGAGAGAGGAGGCACAGAATCTGAAGCAGGCTTCAGGCTCTGAGCTGTTAGCACAGAGCCTCACATGGGGCTTGAACTCACGAACTCTGACATCATGACCTGAGCCGAAGTCGGATGCTTAACCAACTGAGCCACCCAGGTGCCCCATATTTTTATTTATCTTGACAGAGCAATAGAGAGTAATCAGGGGGAGGGGACAAGACAGGAAGACCGAAGCCCAAGCAGGGATCAATGCAGGGCTTAAACTCACGAACCATGAGATCATGACCTGAGCTGAAATCAAGAGATGGATGCTCAACTGATTGAGCCACCCAGGCATCCCTATTTGTGATCATTTTAAAGTCTTCCATTCCTGAAAATTTCAGAAAGGCAGTATGGTATAAGGAAAAACAATGTAATCAACCTTTTATTATTAGCTATATGATTGTAGGCAAATTTCTTATCCTCTGTGAGATTCAGGTTTTCCAAAAAAAAAATTAATCTTTTGGGGCACCTGGGTGGCTCAGTCAGTTAAACTTCCAACTCTTGATTTTGGCTCAGATCATGATCTCACAGTTCGTAGGATTGAGCCCAGCATGGGCTCTGCACTGATAGCACAGAGCCTGCTTGGGATCCTCTCTCTCTGCCTTTCCCTGCTCTCTCTCTCTCTTAAAATAAACAAACATTTAAAAAATTAATCTATGGGGGCGCCTGGGTGGTTCATTTGGTTGGGTGTCCGACTTTGGCTCAGGTCATGATCTCGCAGTTCGTGGGTTCGAGCCCCGTGTCGGGCTCTGTGCTGACAGCTCGGAGCCTGGAGCCTGTTTTGGATTCTGTGTCTCCCTTTCTCTCTGACCTTCCCCCATTCATGCTCTGTCTCTCTCTGTCTCAAAAATGAATAAACATTAAAAAAAATAAAAAAAATTAAAAAATTAATCTATGAAGACATAATACATTCCATGATTAAATAAATGTTTGCATATTTATATATTTAATATAAACAGTGAAAGTCTCACTCCTGTGCCTATCCCCCATGCACCCAGTTCCATGCCTCCTCCCAACTACTTTTACTAGTTTGTTTAACTAGGCTCCATGCCTAATATGGGGCTTGAACTCAGGACCCTGAGATTAGGAGTTGCATGCTCTACTGATTGAGGCAGCTAGATGCCCCTACTAGTTTCTTTATACTCTTTTAGACTTTCTTCAGGCAAATGCATATAAATATGAATATAAAATCTTATTTTTCCCAGGTAAACAATTTTTTTTATTTATTAAAAAAATTTTTTTTAAATGTTTATTTATTTTTGAGAGAGAGAGAGAGAGAGCGTGAGCAGGGGAGGGCCAGAGAGAGAGGGAGACACAGAATCCAAAGCAGGCTCCAGGGTCCAAGCTGTCAGCACAGAGCCTGACATGGGGCTCAAACCCATGAACCGTGATATCATGACCTGAGCTGAAGTCGGGCACTTAACCAACTGAGCCACCCAGGTGCCCCTAAACAATTTTTTTTAATGTTTATTTTTCAGAGAGAGCAAGAGATAGAGTGAGAGTGGGGGAGGGGCAGAGAGAGAGGGAGACACAGAATCTGAAGCAGGCTCCAGGCTCTGAGCTGTCAGCACAGAGCCCAACACAGAGCCCGAACTCACTAACTGCGATATCATGACCTAAGTAGAAGTTGGATGCTTAACTGACTGAGCCACCCAGGCGCCCTCAGCTTTTTTTTTAAAGTAAGCTTTGCGTGCAACATGGGGCTCAAACTCACAACCTTGAGATCAGGAGTCCCACACTCCACTGACTGAGCCAGCCAGGCGTCCCTATTTTTCCCATTTTTAATGTAAAAGTTAGCACATGGTTCCCCATTCATCTGTACTCCCTGCCCCCCCATACTGCTTTTTCACATACTATATCTTGGAGACCTTTTTAGATCAGTATGTAAAAAGCTTCTGCTTTCTTTTCTTTTTTTTTTTTAAAGATAAAATAGGGGCGCCTGGGTGGCTCAGTTGGTTAAGCGGCCGACTTCAGCTCAGGTCATGATCTCGCGGTCTGTGAGGGCTGTGAGTTCAAGCCCCGCGTCGGGCTCTGTGCTGACAGCTCAGAGCCTGGAGCCTGTTTCAGATTCTGTGTCTCCCTCTCTCTGACCCTCCCCCGTTCATGCTCTGTCTCTCTCTGTCTCAAAAATAAATAAATGTTATAAAAAAAAATTAAAAAAAAAAATGATAAAATAAAAAAATTTTTTAAGTAATCTCTACACCTAATGTGGGGCTCGAACTCAACCACAAGATCAAGTGTCACATGTTCCACCGAGCCAGCCAGGTGCCCCTCTTTCTTTCTTTTTTCTAATTATTTTTTTTTAATGTTTATTTATTTTTGACAGAGAGAGAGGTAGAGCATGAACGGGGGAGGGGCAGAGAGAGGGGGAGACACAGAATCCCAAGCAGGCTCCAGGCTCCGAGCTGTTAGCACAGAGCCCGATGCAGGGCTCAAACCCACAGACCGCGAGATCATGACCTGAGCCAAAGTCGGACGCTCAATCGACTGAGCCACCCAGGCGCCCCAACCTCTTTCTTTTTTATTTTATTTTATTTCTTATAAAAATTTTTTTTAATTTTTTAATTTATTTTTGAAGGAGAGAGAGAGACAGAGCATGAGTGGGGGAGGAGCACAGAGAGAGGGAGACAGAATTCGACGCAGGCTCCAGGGTCTAAACCGTCAGCACAGAGCCTGATGCGGGGCTTGAACCCACAAACTGTGAGATCATGACCTGAGCCGAAGCCGGGTACTCAACCCACTGAGCCACCCAGGCGCCCCTCTTTCTTTCTTTTTTAAAAAATCACCTGCATAGTATTCCATTGAGTGGCTCTATCATAATTTATTTAACTAGTTCCTTATTGTTGGACATTTGTATTACTTCCAGGTTTCCTATATTGTAAGCAATTCTGTAAGGAAGCCCCTTGAACATATGTCATTTTACATGTGTATAAGGGTAGTTATAGAATAAATTGGAAGAAAGTGGGATTTCTAAGTCAAAGGATATTTGCATTTATAAATATGAAATACTGCCAAATTGCTTTCCTTAGAGGTTGTTCTAAGATACATTGCTTGAGGTATATCAAGCTTGCTTGATCACTCACCAACATTAGCTGTATCATAGCTAATTCTTATAAGGTGGTTACTACGTGCCAGGCAATATCTGAAGTGCTTTATACATATTACTTCCTTTAATCTTACTAACATCCCTTTGAGATAGGTACTATTATTATCTCTGTTTTTCAGGTGAATAAATTGAGAAATAGAGAATTTAAGTGACTTGCCCAAATCATACAGCTATTGTGGCAGAAATTCAAACTATGCACTCTGGCTCTAGGGTCAGTGTTGTTAATATTATGCTTTGCTATTATCAAAGTTGAGTTTTTGCCAATCTGATAGAGAAAAATGGTACCTAGTTTTAAGTTTTAAAAAAGTTGTGGTAACAGTTAAGCATCTATTTATATTGTTTGAATTATTCATATTTCATTTTCTATAAACTACCTGTTTAAATTCTTATTTTTCTGTTGTCATAGGCCTCTTTTCTGTTGATTTCTAGGTCTCTCTCTATTTTTATACACATCACACACACATACTTTATATAATTCATGTATATATGATAGTTTGTTTTCCTGTGGTATGTGTTCCCATTTTGGTATTTGTCATCTGTCTTCTTTTATTTTATTCCCATGCAGAACTTTTAGATTTTTATTTAGGCAAATTTCTTTCTTTTTTTTTTATGTAGACAAATTTCTTAATCTTTTCTTTTATGGCTTTTGGATTTTGAGTCCTATTTAGAAAGGCCTCCATTTTAATCCTTCATTTTTTAATCTATCCAGTGGGAACAAGAAAACAGAATTATTGTGAAGGTCAAAGTGCTTTGTGAACTATAAACTGTAAATCATTATACAGATGAAATATGGTGTTATTTATTAATTTGACTTCTGAATAAATTGTATGGAGGCTGTCATCTCTTCTGCATTAAGTGGAATACATTGACATAATTTTCTTTCTGCAATATGGAAAAACTCGTGGTATTGATGTTGTGGTCAGTGTTTTTCTTGGGCAATTTACATGGGATCTTTTTCAAAAGTAGATACTGTGGAAATCCAGAAGTATTTTGGCATACATTAGTTTTGTTCTTTTTTAAAAATTTTTTTAATGTTTTTGTTTATTTTTGAGAGACAGAGAGGCAGAGCTCAATGAGTGGGGGAGGGGCAGAGAGAGAGGAAGACACAGAATCTGAAGCAGGTTCCAGTCTCTGAGCTGTGAGCACAGAGCCCAACTCGGGCCTCCAACTCGTGAACCGAGAGATTGTGACCTGTGCTGAAGTCGGATGCTTACCCAACTGAGCCACCCAGACACCCCATTCTTGTTTTTTTTTTTTATTTTATTAATGTTTTATTTATTTTTGAGAGAGAGAGAGAACAAAGGGGGGAGGAGCGGCAGAGAGAGAGAGGGAGACCCAGAATCCAAAGCAGGCTCCAGGCTCTGAGCTGTCAGCACAGAGCCTAATGCAGGGCTCCAACTTGTGAACCGAGAGATCATGACCTGTGCTGAAGTTGGATGCTTAACCAACTGAGCCACCCAGGTGCCCCAGTTTATTCTTTATATTTGAAATCTATAATTAGAATCTGACTAAAAGTTCTAAAAAATTGTTTTGCTTTCATATTAGCTCTGATACACAAATTTATACATTGTTTACTTTGGGTATTATATTCCTACTGATTTGTAGGAATTTGTAATTTGTGAGGATATCTCACATATATATTTGTGTGTATGTGTGTTTATAAAATTAATGCATTTTCATTAAGGAAGAATGGGGAAATAGAGGTAATTTTAAAGGAAAAGATAGAAATTATTCAAATCCTCCCTAGATTCAAACAGTTAATAGCCAGTGTTAACAGTTTGGACTGTATTCTCTCAGAATTCTTCTTGTGTTTGTGTCTGTATTATCATCACCAACTCTCTAGAGCTTGGCATAGTGCTTGGCTCCTAGTAGGTACTAAATAAATATTTGTTGATTGAATGAATAAAAGAATGAATATGCTTTTACATAGAAAGTATGGAATCTTGGAGCACCTGGGTGGCTCAGTTGGTTAAGCATCTAACTCTTGATTTCAGCTCAGGTCATGATCTCACGGTTCATGAGATTGAGCCCTGCGTCAGACTTTGCACTGTCAGCATAGAGTCGTCTTGGGATTCTCTCTCACCCTCTCTCCCTGCCCTCCTCTGCTCACGCGTGCATTCTCTCTCTCTCTCTCTCTCTCTCTCTCAAGATAAATAAATAAACATTAAAACTTTTTTAAAAAAATATGGAGTCTCAATGGCCTATTTTTTTCCTCCACTGTAAATTTTGATTCATATAGTAGTATTGAAATTTGTATGCCACAATTCATTTGGAGGTAAGTTTGAGTCTAAGCCCTCACGGAGCTCATAGTCCAGTAAAAGAGATAGATAAACAACAATTAAAATACTATGTAATTACTGTAATAGCAAAGATTTGTGCAAGGCATTATCAAAGCACAAAAAAAGGAGATTGAGGGGTCAGAGGACACTTCCCACGTGTGGTGATTATTGAGAGAGTCGTTTGAAGAGGTCATGAAGAACATAACAGGGAGAAAGAATATTACCTGTACAGGCATTGAAGTAAGAGCAGGGCTCTACAAATTGTTCTCTATGTCTGGAATAGATCGTGTCTGTGGGTAAAGGGATAGAGATAGATGAGGCTGGAGATGAGGGTAGCGGAAAATAAGAAAGAGCCTTTGTATCACACATGAAGAGTTCTCAAAAGTTTACTCCCCTTGGAGAATAGATTGGAAGAGGTGCAAGAGTAGAGATAGGAAGACATTAATTGAGTACAACCAGTTAGAATGAGGTGAATATCACTTCAGCTGAAATAGGAAGGGAAGGGTAGGCTTGAAAGGTGGGTTAAGGTGGATATGATTAGGCCCGTTTTAGTAGAGTATAGTATTTGAAAGCCAGACTAAGGAATTATGGATGCAACAAATGTCACTGAAGATTGTCATGTTATGTGACCTGTTACAGGTTGTAGTGTGTTTCCTTCTGGCTAGTCTGAAATAATGTTGAAATCTTTCATGCCTGTGAAGTAGTAGAAATATTTCACAGGAGTGAAATTTTGGCCTGAAAATGACCCTTTATTTGAAAGGAAACTTACGTGTGTATTTGATAAAGACCCTTGAGAAAAGGCATTGTGAGAAAATGCTTTTTTTTTATTTTTAATTTTTTAAATGTTTAGAGAGAGAGGGTGAGCAAGTGGGGGGAGGGGCAGAGGGAGAGAGGAGAGAGAGAGAATCCCAACCAGGCTCCGAGCCATCAGCGCAGGGCCCAATGTGGGGCTTGATCCCATGAACCACAAGATCATGACGTGAGCTGAAACCAAGAGTCAGACACTTAATCCACTGAGCCACCCAGGTGCCCCAGAAAATACATTTTTAAATAGTTGTATGCTGTTTCCTTTGGATTCTTAAGACCAGATAATTCCTCTGGCATGGTAAAGTTCTGGTCATGTTGGGGCTTCATAACAAATTTAAGGAAATCATATTGAAAGCCCTCTTAAAGCACCATAATTATACCAGAGAATACATTTTATTTTATTTTTAAATGTTTATTTTTGAGAGAGGCAGAGAGAGCGTGGGAGAGGCGGGGGGGGGGGAGACAGAGATCTCAAGCAGGCTCCGTGCTGACAGCACAGAACCCGATGCGGGGCTCAAACTCACAAACTCTGAGGTCATGACCTGAGCCAAAACCAAGAGTCAGATACTTAACTGACTGAGCCACCCAGGCACCCCCAGAGAATACATTTTAAACTGCAATTGAAATTTTTTCCTAAACTTAAATCAGAAAAAATATTTCAAGGAAGCAAACCCCTATCAGAAAGTTAAAGAAATGCCAGGTAATATGCTACAATTAATATGAATTCAGTTTAATGACTACATCCTTTGTAGTTGTATTTATATACATTCATAATTAAATGTTTTAAGAGATTCAAGTTCATATAGATTGATTTCAAAATTATGTGAACTTTGCCACATTTATTATGTCAAATTGATACTTTGTTTTATAATTATAGAAGCTATATACCATTATAGAAGGTTTAGAATAAGAGTAAAGAACAAGTCATAATCTTTTTACCCCAAAATAACATTACCACTTGGTATTATTCCCTTATTTTTTTCCAGTGCATAATTTTATATAATTATAATCACTGATTATTCAATTTTTACATTCTTTGCCTTTCCCTCTTCCCATTTCACATATATCATAAATTTTGTCTCATGTGGTCTAAGCTACTGTTGTAGGAGGGATGAAAGGATAGATCTACCTTTTTAACTTCATTTTTTAAACAAAAGTAATGCATGATCATTGCAAGAAACAACTATAAAGAATGTATTCCATAAAAAAATGAGTGTCTCTTATAATCACTTCTTCCACCAAGATGACAGTTTAGTGTGTATATTCCTCTAAATTGTTTTCTAGGCATATACTCATTTAATTCTCTTAAAAACTCAGGGAGATATAGTTAATGTTTATCTCTATTTTATAGATAAGAAGATACAATGTTCACTATTATACCAAAAAATAAAAACAAGATCCCACTATTTATTCTATTTTGCAACTTGCTATTGTTACTTAACAGTGAAACTTAGACATCTTTCCATGTTAGTATGTATAAAATTGATCTCATTCTTTTAATGACTATTAAATTATATGGATATGCTATAATTTTTTTAACCTATCCCTATTGATGGACATTTGGATTATCTGTGTTTTTTTTTCTGTTACTAATAATGACAACATGTAAGTTATTATTCTTGTACATATATCTTTGTGTACTTGTTTTAACTGTCATTTTTAATGGCTATAAAATATTCCTTTTAGTGGAAATAATACATTTGAGAAAAACAAAATTGAATAAAAATATTTTTTTGGTGAATATTTTTTGATAGTACTTCATGTTATTAATTTTATTTTCCCTTTTATCAGATTCCTCCTTTAACCTTTGCAATGTAAACTATAGAATAGTCTACCCTAACCCCAGAACTAACTTCCTCTTTCCTCTTGATTGCTTTCTTGATAGCTCTCTGCAACGGGCTCTGCAATGGGCTACAGTCTCTGCAATGGACTTCTGACTTACTTTATCAGAACAGATGAGTTGTTTGTCTGATGATCTAAGTGGTCATGTTTAGGTCTTCTTAAAATAAAATAGGAACATTTATCAGAAGAGGTATTATCCTGGAAACTCACACATTCTCCTAGTACTTTAGCATTTCAGCTTATTTGAATGGGGTCTAATAATATCAGTTTACCTTGTGTGAAGTTTCATGTTCCAGCATACAAAGTTGAAGATACATTTAGTGTATTTAGAAGATCAGAAGCCATGTTTTTAATATCTAGATTATGGGAAATAATAGTCCTATTCAATTTTGTCCTAGTTAGATTATATATTTAATATTGTGTACATTTTTTACTATTGTGTTTTAGCAGACCTTTCACAGTTTGGAGGGCAATCAAGGCTAAACTATAAAGAAGGTAACCAGGGAGATCTTGATGCACTGTTCTATAGGAAACCTGAAAGACGTGTATATTTTCCCTGGGGAAGACTTGGTAACTGAAAAGCTATCATAAAGAAGAAAAAAAAGTCTTAATTTGTTGCATTCTTGCAGCATTCAAAACTAGGATTAAAGGGTGGAGCAGGGAAGGGAGAGGAAAGGGAATTCATTTTTAGTAAATTCTTACTGTGTGACAGGCACTTTGCCCAGTACTTCATATATGCATTTTTATTCTTTAACTCCTTAGTATGTTCTCATTTAATGTTTATTTATTTTTGAAGGAGAGAGAGACAGAGCATGAGCAGGGGAGGGACAGAGAGAGAGGGAGACACAGAATCTGAAGCAGGCTCCAGGCTCTGAGCTGCCTGCACAGAGCCTGATGCGGGGCTTGAACTCACAGCCGTGAGATCATGACCTGAGCCAAAGTCAGACGCCTGACTGACTGAGCCACCTAGGTGCCCCTAGTATGTTCTCATTTAATTCTCATAATAACTCAATGAGATATAGTTAATGTTTCCATATTATAGATAAGGGCAGAATTTAAGTAACATGCCCAAGATCATTAAGCTACTAAATTGGAATAAAAAAATTAAAAAAAAATTTTTTAAAAAAATTTTTTTGAGAGATAGAGTGTGAGTGGGGGAGGGGCAGAGACAGGAGACACAGAATCTGAAGCAGGTTCCAGGCTCTGAGCTGACTGGACATGGGGCTTGAACTCATGGACCAAGAGATCATGGCCCGAGCCAAAGTTGGACACTTAACCAACTGAGCCACCCGGGTGCCCCGGATTCAAAATTTTAAAAATTTATTTTGTTTATTTTAGTCACACACATATATTTAATTAATTATTAAGTGTTTATTTTATTTATTTATTTTTTTTAACATTTTTTATTTATTTTTGGGACAGAGAGAGACAGAGCATGAACGGGGGAGGGGCAGAGAGAGAGGGAGACACAGAATCGGAAACAGGCTCCAGGCTCCGAGCCATCAGCCCAGAGCCTGACGCGGGGCTCGAACTCACGGACCGCGAGATCGTGACCTGGCTGAAGTCGGACGCTTAACCGACTGCGCCACCCAGGCGCCCCGTAAGTGTTTATTTTTGAGAGAGAGTGCACATGCACACGGGGGACGGGCACAGAGAGAGGGAGACAGGATCGGAAGCAGGCTCCTTGCACAGACAGCAGAGAGTCCTGTGCAGGACTCAAACTCATGAACTATGAGATCATGACCTGAGCTGAAGTCTGTCGCTTAACAGGCTGAGTCACCCAGGTGCCCCCTCCATATACGTTAAATATATAATAATATTTTAGAAAAATCGCTTTTTTCCTGCTCTCATTTCATGAAATTTTAAGCCTTTACATGCTTTTTCAATTTCAGTATCTTCACCATCACTAGGTCCTTTTTGAATTATCTAGCACAGTTCACCATGGTATATCCTCTGCTATTCCATTTAAACTGTTTGAGATATAACAGTTTTTGAATATATGTGTGTTGCTTTTTTAGAAATTTTATTCCAAGCAATAAGTACTCATTCACACAACATAAAAGCAGCTGGTTTTTCCATTTCTAGTGTTGATGTTTGTGATCTCTTTGCTGTACAGGCATAGCCTTGGAGATACTGCAGATTTAGTTCCATACCAACACATTAAAATGGGCCAAATGAAATTTTTGATTCTCAGTACATATAAAATTTATGTTTATACTGTAGTCTGTTATGTATACAGTAGCATTATATCAAAAAATATATATACACCTTAGTTAAAAAATACAGTGTACCCTGAACAACACAGGGGTTGGGGTGTTGACCCCCAGTATGGTAAAAAATTCACATATAACTTAACTACTAATAGCCTGCTGTTGACTGGAAGTCTTTTTTTTTTTATTAAAAATTTTTGCTGTTTATTTATTAATCAGCCTGAGCTGAAGTTGGACGCTTAACTGACTGAGCCACCCAGGTGCCACTTTTTAAAAATTTTTTAACATTTATTCATTTTTGAGAGACAGAGACAGAGTGTTAGCAGGGGAGGAACAGACAGAGAGGGAGACACAGAGTCTGAAGCAGGCTCCAGGCTCTGAGCTGTCAGCACAGAGCCCAGCGTGGGGCTTGAACCCACGAACCATGAGATCATGATCTGAGTCCAAGTCAGACCCTTAACTGACTGAGCCACCCAAGTGCCCCATGGAAGTCTTACCAAAAAGGCAGTTGATTAACGTATTTTGTATATATATTATGTATTGTATTCTTACAATAAAGTAAGCTAGAGAAAAGAATTTGTTTTTTTTTTGTTTGTTTGTTTTGAAATGAAAATGTTATTAAGAAAGTCTTGGGAAAATATATTTATAGTACTGTATTATATTTATCAAAAACTCATTTATGGTTTTTTTTTAACATTTCATTTATTTTTGAGACAGGGAGAGACAGAGCATGAACAGGGGAGTATCAGAGAGAGAGGGAGACACAGACTGAAACAGGCTCCAGGCTCTAAGCTGTCAGCACAGAGCCCAACGCGGGGCTCGAACTCACGGACCGTGAGATCATGACCTGAGCCGAAGTCGGATGCTTAACTGACTGAGCCACCCAGGCGCCCCTCAAAAACTCATTTATAAGTGGACCCATGTAGTTCAAACGTGTTGTTTGAGGGTCAGTACTGTATTGCTTAAAAATGCTAACCATCATCTCACCTTTCAGTGAGTCATAATCTTTTTGCTGGTGGAGAGTCATGTCTGGATGTTGATGGCTGCTCCCTGATCAGCATAGTGGTTACTGAAGGTTGAGGCAGCTGTAGCAATTTCTTAAAATAAGACAAGAATGTGAAGTTTGCCACATTGATATTTCTGTTACTTCCAGGAATGATTCCTCTGTAGCATGTGACGCTGTTTGATAGCATTTTACCCACAGGAGAACTTCTTTCCAAACTGGAGTCAGTCTTCTCAAACCTTGTAGCTGCTTTATCACCTAAGTTTATGTGATGTTCTAAAGCCTTTGTTTTCATTTCAACAATCTTCACAGCATCTTCAGGAGTAGATTCCACCCCAAGAAAATACTTTATTTGCTCACCCATAAAAAGAAAGTTTTATCATGAGATTGTAATAGTTGAGTCACATCTTTGGGCTCCACTTTTAATTTTTTTCCTATTTCCACCCCATCTGCAGTTACTTCCTCCGTTGATGTCTTGAACCTGACAAAGTCATGTGGAAGGATTGGAATCAGTTTCTTCCAAACTCTTATTTACTGTTGCTATTTTGACTTCTTCCCATGAATAGCAAATGTTCTTAATGGAATCTAGAATGGTGAATCCTTTCCAGGAGATTTTCAGTTTATTTTGTCCAGATTCATCAAAGGAATCATTTCCTATAGCAGCTGTAGCCTTATGGAATGTGTTTCTTTTTCTTTTTATATTTTTGAGAGAGAGAGACAGAGAGAGAGAAGGAGATTGAGAATGCACAAGTAGGGGAGGGGCAGAGAGGGAGAGAGAATCCCAGGCAGGCTGTGCATTCTCAGCACAGAGTCCGATGCCTGCTAGGCTCCAACTCACAAACCATGAGATTGTGACCTGGACTGAAGTCAGACACTTAACTGACTGGGCCACCCAGGTGCTCCTGAAATGTGTTCCTTAAGTAATAAGACTTGAAAGTAAAAATTAACTGGCCTAACTTCAAGATTGTGTCTCAGGGACTAGGGAAGCCCTAAGAAAAGGAGAGAGAAGAGGGAAAAGCTGGTTGATGGGGCAGTTAGAACACTCACAATATTCATCATTTCAGTTCTCCATCTTATATGGTGCAGTTTGTGACATCCCCAGATAATTAGTAACATCACAGATCACCATAACAAGTACGATAATAATGAAAAGTTTGCCGTAGTGGAAGAATTACCAAAATGAGAGAGAGATGAGAAGTGAAGAAATGCTGTTGGAAAATGGTGCCAATAGACTTAATCAATGCAGGGTTGCCATAAACCTTCAGTTTGTAAAAAATGCACTATCTGTGAAGCATAGTAATTTATGCACAATAAAATAAGGTATACCTATATTAATTTGCTGGATTTTTTTAATTGAAAAAATGTTTATCTTTTGTTTCTGAAGCCTTTTTGTTTTTGTTATTATGAGCAAAATGTAAGTAACACCCATTTACCCATCTCCCATATATAAGTTATTAACATTTTGTAAAATTTGCTACATTTATTTTTTTCTGATATATTTTAATGAAACTACAGACATGCTATTTCACCTCTGTTTTTCCAAAAATAAGTCTTATATAATCTTAATGTCATTGTCACACTTAACAAAATTGATAATAATTTTCTACTATCATCAGGGTGCCTGACTGGCTCAGGCAGAAGAGCATGTGACTCTTGATCTCGTGGTTGTAAGTCTGAGATCCATGTTGGGTGTAAAGATTACTAAAAAAAGATTGATAAACTTAAAAAAATGATTTTCTACCATCATCTAGTAGAAATCCTTATAAAAATTTCCTCAGTTATCTTTTATATCTAGTTTGTTCAAATCAGGATTCAATCAAGTATCATTACTGTATTTAAGTCATTATAGCTCTTAATTCTCCTTCAGAGTCAGAATTTGAATAGAATACTTTGTTTTCCATTCTAATATTTCTTCAGAAAGAAAAACTTTTGTAACAATTAGAACTTTCCAATAATAGAACAAGCCACTGGAGGAATTAGTGGGCTCTTTCTTAGTGGTGTTTTTTCAGTAGGCTGGGCTGACTCTTGCTTCTGTAATGTTCAATCCATTGGCCACCATTCTTCATATTATTTGACTACCTTGTGGCATTTGATAATGTTCATCATTTCCACCTTTGGCTTGTGTGACATACTTTCTCCTGGTTTTATTTTTACCTCTGTTGTTTCCCTTTTGTTCTGTATATGTTAGTGTTTCCTTGGCCTCTTATCTGATCTCATTTAAGGATGTCGAGAAGGAGACTGGGCTGTGGCACATAATAGCAACTCAGTAAATATTAGCTATTACTCATATTCTCTACTTTGAGAGACTCTTTAGAATATTTGGAAGTGCTAATGACTTTCAAATCTGCGTCTCCAGGCTAGTCTTCTCTTCTGACTCCAGTGTGGTGTCGATAGCTGCTTCCTAAATATTGTCACTTGGTATTCTTTTAGGCACCTCAAACTCTGTGATCAGAAGAGAATTTTAATCAGTTCACAAATATTTTCCTTTGGTGAATTCCTACTCATTCCCCAAATCACCCAAGCTTGAAACATGGGGAGGATTCTAGGTAAACTTGGAGTCATCCTAAGTACTGCTCATACCTCCTACTTTCTCCTACTTCTATTTGCTCTCGTTTTAAATTTTTTTAATGTTTATTTATTTTTGACAGAGAGAGAGAGAGACAGAGCATGAGTGGGGGAGAGGCAGAGAGAGGGAGACACAGAATCTGAAGCAGGCTCCAGGCTCTGAGCTTTAGCACAGAGCCCGATGTGGGGCTCGAACTCACGGACTGCAAGATCATTACCTGAGCCAAAGTCGGAGGCTTAACTGAGCCACCCAGGCACCCCAATTTTTGCTCTTGTTTTTAAAGTCACTTACGTGCTTTCCTAATTCTCTGTCCTTACTGCTAGTGCTTTAAGTCCTCTTTATTTTTAACATGTCATTAGCAATTATCACATTGTATTGTACTCATTGAATTACATGTGTCTTTCCAAGGGGAGATTAAGCTCCTGGAGGGGTTGAATCACGTTTTATTTGGTTTTCTATATGCTTATCTAAGAGAGGAAGTAGTATAATGATTAAGAGTACAGGCTCTGGATTTGAATTCTGGCTCTACAACTTCTTGGCTGTAGGAGCTTGGACCAGTTAACTAATTCCTTCATGTCTTTGTTTCCACATTTAAAAAACAAGAATAATAGTATCTATTTTATTGGGCTATTATGAATATTAAATATAAAGCACTTGGAGGACTGTTTGGATTATAGTAACTAATTAAATTTTATTATAATGCCTTGTACCTACCTAGTTATCCAATTAACATTTGAGTCAGTTAACAGAGGATTCCTGAATTGTCCGAAAGACTGGACTAGTTAACGTAAATGCCTTTACAACTTTAAACCTAAGTTTCTATTTTGTGTCATGACATAAGGCCTGGTAGATTGTAGTTAAAAGAGTAGAAAAGATGTTTATCCAAAAGAGATAATACAGTTTTAAGAACTGGCTTTTGATCTGTCTGACACCAATATATGCCATTGTGTAATTCATGGCTAATTAAATAGGGGATGCCAGTTTCTATGTTAGATTGCCTTTGGTTTGAATGGAAACTGCAACTCATTATTTCGCAGTAGGATGGCAAGTTCAGCAGTATTGCTTTTATTTTTAATTGGGCAGTCATCCTGAAATGTGTCTGTATTTGCTATGTTGGTTCATAGAAAGGATAGCAGCTGAGCAGACCTGTCATATAGATTTGCTATGTGGTTGGTCTTGATACACAGCTAATGCACTTGTCAGTATTCATGTTCTGGAAAATGGCTAGTTTTCTGGATTACATCTTACCCATAACAAATCCTTGTTTTGTTTTGACTTAGGAAATTTTTATGATAATAGAAAGAAAGCAATATATGATTAGGATATTGTAGGCCTTCTTTTTCTACTCTTTATACCCAGGTTATAAAAGTCCACTGAAATCTCAGCAGACTTTTACTCACTTTGTGGAACTTCATTACCAACTTTGTGCACATACAATTCTATATTTGGATGGATATTGAAAATTTTTGGTTGCTGGCTGACACTGACACTGCCATGTCCTGCCTGCTACCTGATGGTTGATAACTAGTCAGTACCTTGCAGGATTTTATTTGCATCTCCATTATTGTGAAGTTTCCTCTACTTTGTGCCTATTAAATGAGAGGGTAAGAAACAATAAATACTATATATCAGAATGGAAAAGAAATATGATTGGGAGTTGACCTATCTTCCCTGTCAGCTTGCAGCTTGGCATCCATTCTTTGGACAGTCTGTCTTTTTAAACCAATGCTCATTTTTATGTCTGTGGAATGTGATTAAATGACTAAAGGCTTTTGTTCCAGAGGCTGGTGGAGCTATCATTGTATACTCCTTAGCCTCTGTTGTCAAGATGGGGGTGGAGGGGTGGGTGGGAGTGGAATAATAGTAGCTTTCTACCTAGCTTAATATGCAAATAATTTTTCACGAAATTTAGTTGTTTTTCTGGAAAGGACATATCATGGTGGAAAGTGTTTCAATTTGGAAGTACTGAATTTGAATCCCAAGTTTGTCACTAGTTATTTGAGTTTGATCAAGTCTTTTAATCTCAGTGTCTTAATTTCGTCCTCTTTAAATTGGAGATAATACCTACTTTGCAGAGTTGTCATAAATACTAGAGATAGCGTATGCAAAACACTTGGTAGGAGTGCCTAGGTGGTTTAGTCGTTTGAACGCCTGAGTCAGTTGAGCTCAGGTCATGATCTCATGGTTCATGGGTTTGAGCCCCGCATCAGGCTCTGTGTGGAGAGCTTAGAGTCTGGATCCTACTGTGGATTTTGTGTCTCCCTCTCTCTCTGCCCTCCCCGGCTTGTGCTCTCTCTCTCAAAAATAAATAAACATTAAAAAAAATTTAAAACAAAATGAAACAAACAAAAACCCACTTGGTAGAATGCATGGTCCATGGTAAATGGTAACTGCAGTTATTATTTCCAGAAACATTTCAGATGGGAGTATGATCTAACTGTGAGTCCTAGAAAAGTTTCCTTGATTCTCTGGAAAATCATTTGTGGAGTTCCTGCTTTGAAGGATAATATATATAATATTGGATATAGAGTATTTAATTCACTGGCTCATTTACTGGTAGCTTTTACTTTCCCCAAAGTTTTTAATTGTACCTTCTTTGTGAAAAATAAATCAATCCCCAATATAAGTGAAAATTAGCCTTTGAAAAGCAACACTCGCCTATGTAAAAAAGAAAGCAAAAGGTTTGAACTTCCAAGTTTATAAGTGTTGAAATTGAGAATACAGTTACTAAAAAATGATTTGTGTCCTTCCTAGCAACATAATTTTGGCATTTTTGAAAGACTGCTAAAGGCTATTTCCTAGTTTAAAGTACCAAACTGATGTAGCTTTTCTAACACAGTATTTCTCAACGAGGGCACTATTGGCATTTAGGGCAGGACAATTCTTTGTTGTGCAGGAGTGTTCTATGCATTGTAGGACATTTAGCTTTCCTGGCCCCTGCCCACTAAAATGCCAGTAGTGCCCACCCCACACCTTCACCACTGTGACAGTAACTCCTCCCTGACAAGGACCTTCCTCCCCCTAAATTTTCACATGTCCCTAAATGAGAACCACTGGGACTCCAGCTGAAATATTTTTAGTGAAGCAGATCATACTATCACCAGTTTTCATTTAAGAATTCCAAGTTTGGGGCAGTTGGTTGAACATCCGACTCTTGATTTCAGCTCAGGTCATGATCTCAGGTTCATGAGATTGAGCCCTGTGTTGGGCTCCATGCTAACAACGCAGGACCTAGTTGGGATTCTCCTTCTCCCTCTCTCTGCTCTCCCCTGTTCGCACGCACACTCTCTCTTCCTCTCTCTAAAAAAAATAAAAATTAAAAAGTCTTTAAAAAATAAAAACTTATTATAAAAGGAAATCTTTGTGTTTTAGAATTTCACTAGCATTTAGATATAGAAGAGTTATTCAAATGAATTAATAGCAATTTTTAATCTATTAACAGTATTTAGGGAAACCCTATGATGCCATATAAGGCAATAAAACTATACATTTATAATAAATAGTAAATTTATTTCATAAATATTTCCATACTAGAATTTTTTTCAAAGAAGTGAACTTCATTGTTAACATTTCCTTTTTATTTTTTAATGTTTATTTATGTTTGAAAGAGAGAAAAAGTGAGAGCAGGGGAGGGGCAGAGAGAAAGGAAAACAGAGGATCCAAAGCAGGCTCTGTGCTGACAGCAGATAGTGTCATGCAGGGCTCAAACCCATGAAGCATGAGATCATAACCTGAGCTGAAGTCGGAGGCTCAACCAACTGAGCCACTCAGGTGCCCCGTTAACATTTCCAACACAAATATTCATCTCCTCACCCGGATGGACACCAATTTTGCATTTTTTTCTAGATGAAAGACTTCAAACATGTACCTGTTTTCACATCATAAAGTGGTAGGTTGGGTATCCTAGCTGTGCCGTCTTTAGAAGTAATGTGAGGCTGCCACATTGCCAAGACAGTGTTTTTGGGTGAGAACTCAAGGCAAATTGCCTTTGGGAGGTCAAAGGAGTGCAGTAGTCCCTTGTTAGTGACATTGATAATATTTATTTTTCTCCATTGCCCCAGGCAAACAAGGTGCCATCCTTACTAAATGTATAGACTTTGCAGTTTTTCCCACATTCCCTTGGAAACAATGTACTTTCTGTGAAATGTGGTGGTCCATTTACCATGTGCAGTTCTTCTGATCCTCACACTGTCAGGAACAGCATGAATGGCTGCATCTTGTCCCAGGAAAATGAATTCTTCTTTTTTTTAATGTTTAATTTTGAGGGGGGGGTGCGCCTGGGTGGCTCAGTCGGTTAAGTGTCCAACTTTGGCTCAGGTTGTGATCTCACGGTTTGTGGGTTCGAGACCTGCATCGGGTTCTGTGCTGAACACTTGCTCAGAGCCTGGAGCCCGCTTCAGATTCTGTGTCTCCTCTCTCTGCCCTTCCTCTACTCGTGCTCTGTCTCACTCTTTCAAAAATAAATAAATTAAAAAAAAAAAGAGAGAGGGAGAAAGAATGAGTGGGGGAGGTGCAGAGAGAAAGGGAGACACTGAATCCGAAGCAGGCTCTAAGCTC
The DNA here is from genome assembly GCF_007474595.2 of Lynx canadensis. Lineage (NCBI taxonomy): Eukaryota > Metazoa > Chordata > Mammalia > Carnivora > Felidae > Lynx > Lynx canadensis. The sequence continues at coordinate 35,584,314 of NC_044310.1, read as the reverse complement.
TGAGCTGTCAGCACAAAGCCCAATGCAGGCCTCGAACTCACAAACTGTGATCATAACCTGAGCCAAATTCAGATGCTCCACCGACTAAAATACCCAGGTGCTCTGAAAATTAATTCTTCTTCTTTTTTTTTTTTAACATTTATTTGTTTTTGAGAGAGAGTGAGAGAGCATGAGTGGGGAAGGGGCAGAGAGAAGGGAGAGAGAGACAGTCCCGAGCAGGCTCCGCACTGCCAGCATGGAGCCTGATGTGGGGCTCGAACCCACAGACCATGAGATCATGACCTACGCTGTAGTCAAGAGTGCAATGCTCAACTGGCTGAGCCACCCAGGCGCCCCTCAAGTGGTCTGTTTAAAGTGAAACCTGCATTTTTTCAGTCATTGAATCTTTCTAGTAAATGTGAGAGTAATTGCAGTTGTCTTTGTTCCCCAAAATTGTATACTTTCAGGGGTACAATTAGTATAAAAAATATAATATTCCATAAATAAGACTAAGGGAGGTAATTGAGAGGCTGAAAATGTAAAAATCTCACACATTTCAAATAATTTCTTTTTTACTTTAAAATTAATCATTTTCAGGGGTGCCTGGGTGACTCAGTTGGTTGAGTGTCTGACTTCGGCTCAGGTCATGATCACACAGTTTGCAGATTCAAGCCTTGTGTCAGGCCCTATGCTGACAGCTCAGAACCTGGAGCCTGCTTTGAATTTTGTGTGTGTCTCTCTCTCTGCCCCTCCCCTGCTCTATCTCTCTCTCAAAAATAAAATAAACATTAAAAAAATTTTTTTAATTAATCATTTTCAGACTTAAAAAATAGGACGTGGTTTCATTTGTACTTTTGTTGCCTTTCATGGCTAAGTAAAATTTATCAGATTAAATTGAAAGTCACTTGTAGCTTGGTTGATTTCATTTAAAACATGGTCATTTAGGGAGCACTTGGGTGTCTCAGACAGTTAGGTGTCCGAGTTTTGGTTTCTTGTCAGGTCATGATCTCACAGTTCATGAGTTCGAGTCCTACATCAGGCTTTGTGTTGTCAGTGCAGAGCCTGCTTGCAATTCTCTCTCTCTCTCTCTCTCTCTCTCTCTCTCTACTACCCAGTAGTGCAATTGCTGGGTTGTAGGGTAGTTCTATTTTTAATTTTTTGAGCAACCTCCATACTGTTTTCCAGAGTGGCTGCATCAGTTTGCATTCCCACCAGCAGTGCAAAAGAGATCCTCTTTCTCCGCATCCTCACCAACATCTGTTGTTACCTGAGTTGTTAATGTTAGCCATTCTGAATGGTGTGAGGTTGTATCTCACTGTTTTGATGTGATGAGTGATGTTGAGCATTTTTTTATGTGTTGGTTGGCCATCTAGATGTCTTCTATGGAGAAGTGTCTATCCATGTCTTTTGCCCATGTCTTCACTGGATTATTTGTTTTTTGGGTGTTGGCATATAATTTTTCATAATATTCTCTTATAATCCTTTGTATTTCTTGGTGTTGGTGTTGTTTTTATTTCTCCTCCTTCATTCTGATTTTATTCATTTGAGTCCTCTTTCTCTCTCTCTCTCTCTCTTTTTTTTTTTTTTTTTTTTTTTTTTTTGATGAGTCTGGCTAAATGCTTATCGATTTTGTTGATCTTTTCAAAGAACCAGGTCCTGGTTTCATTGTTTTTTTTTTTTTTTTTTTTTTTTTTTTTTTTTAGTTTCTATTTCATTTATTTGTGCTCTAATCTTTATTATTATCTTCCTTCTACTAGCTTTAGGCTTTGTTACTCTTTTTCTAGCTCCTTTAGGTGTAAAGTTAGGTTGTTTATTTGAGATTTTTTTTTTGTTTCTTGAGGTAGGCCTGCATTATTATAATATTCCCTTTAGAATAGCTTTTGCTGCATCCCAAAGATTTTGGACAGTTGTATTTTCTTTTTCATTTGTCTCCATGTATTTTTAAATTTCTTTGATTTCTCGGTTGACCCATTTATTGTTTACTAGCAAGTTATTTAGCCTCTGTGTATTTGTGTTCTATCCAGATTTTTTCTTGTGATTGGTTTCTAGTTTCATACTATTATCCTCAGGAAAGATGCGTGATATGATTTTAGTCTTTTTCAATTTGTTGAGACTTGTTTTGTGGTCTAACATGTGATTTGTTCTGGAGAATGTTCCATGTGCACTTGAAAAGAATGTGTATTCCACTGTTTTTGGATGTTCTGAATATATCTATTAGATCCATATGGTGTAACGTGTCATTCAAAGCTATTGTTTCCTTGTTGATTTTCTGTCTGATCTATCTATCGATGTAAGTGGGGTGTTAAAGTCCCCTACTATTGTATCATTGTCAATTTTTTCCTTTATGTCTGTTAATAATTACTTTATGTATTTATAGTTGTTACATTCTCTTGTTGAAATTTTCCCTTTATCATTATGTAGTGTCCTCCTTTGTTTCTTTTTATCATCTTTTTTTTAAAGTCCCATTTTGTCCATATAAGTATTGCTACCCCAGCTTTCTTTTCACTTCCATTTTTTTGTAACTTAAACAAATGTTTTTGAATTAAATTTTAATGATACCACTTAACTACAACTTGCTTCTTTCCCCCTACTTAGTATTGCTTTTGAAATACATCTACATTGCTAGATAGAGTTCATTCATTGTAAGTGCTATGTATTTCATTGAACATATTCTACAGTTTCCTATTGTTCTTACAGATTAACTTTGGGTTGTTTCCTCCCCCCTCCACACACACACTTATTACAAACAATGCTGAAATAAAATGAATATTCTTGTTCACATCTCCTGTTGTGCAGGAGTTTGTATAAGTATATACCTTTTATTTTTTTAACCTTCTTAAAAAATTGTATTTATTTATTTATTTGAGAGAGAGAGAGAGAGAGAGAGAGAATGAGCAGGGGAGGGGCAGAGAGAGAGAGGGAGACAGAGGATCCGAAGTGCAAGGCTCAAACTCATGAACCATGAGATCATGACCTGAGCAAAAGTCAGATACTTAACCAACTGAGCCACCCAGGCTCCCCAGCATATACCTTTTAAATAAATACTTTCCCCCTTCCCCATGAACCAAGATACAAAGATATTTGCTTTTCAGAATAAAAATATCAAAAATTTCAGCCTAGGGGCACCTGACTGGCACATTTGGTTGAGCAGTCAACTCTTGATCTCAGCTCAGGTCTTGATCTCAGGATCATGAGTTCAAGCCCTGTGTTGGGCTCCACGCTGGGCATGGAGCCTACTTGAAAAAAAAAAAAAAGAAAGAAAAAAGAAAAATTTCAGCCTATTGTGCTATTTTGAAACTTGTAACAGCTCCAACCAAACCAGTTTAGTTGGTATTAGGTATTCCTTACCTCCTCTCAGACCTATTGAGCTGCAATGAGCAATTCTGTCTTCCAAGTCTTAGTATAGACAATAGAATCTGCTACCCACCAGAAAAATTGAGGGCATTGTGGAAGTTAATAATGTATTTCATTCAAAATGAAATATATCTAAAAAAATTAAAAGTCAGTAGATAGTAAGGCAGTCAGATTGTTCAGTAATTTCACAAGCAACTATGTTTTATGTAGTTTTAACTTCAGTATTTTGTACTTTCTTTTTTTTTTTTAATTTTAATGTTTACTTTTATTTTTGAGAGAGAGAGCACACAAGCAGGGAGAACAGAGAGACTGGAAGACAGAAACAGGCTGTAGGCTCTGAACTGTCAACATGGAGCCTGACATGGGGCTTGAACTCACGAACTGTGAGATCATGACCTGAGCTGAAGTTGGAAACTTAACCAACTGAGCCACCCAGGTGCCCCATTGTATTTTATTTTTCTAAAGTGAAGTTTATTTTTCCCCATCTTTTCTATCTCTGTCCACATTACAGTCACCCTTGTCTTTCTCCGCACTCAAGTACTGATCCCCTTTTCTAAAGTTTATTTTTTTAATGTTTATTTATTTTTGAGAGAGAGACAGAGACAGAGAGAGAGAGAGAGAGAGTTTGAGCAGGGGAGGGGCAGTGATAGGGAGTCACAGAATCTGAAGCAGGCTCCTGGCTCTGAGCTGTCAGCACAGAGCCCCATGCAGGGCTCAAACTCACAAACTGTGAGATTATGACCGGAGCCAAAGTTGGACACTTAACCTACTGAGCCACCCAGGTGCCCCAAGAACATACTAATTCTTATATCATGGATTATTATTATTATTTAAATGTTTATTTATTTCTGAGAGAGAAAGAGAGCATGAGTATGGGTAAGGGGCAGGGAGAGAGGGAGACAGAGAATCCCAAGCAGAGTCCAGGTTGTCAGCACAGAGCCTGATGCAGGCTTGAACTCATGAACTACAAGATCATGACTGAACCAAAACGAAGAGTCGGATGCTTAACCAACTGAGTCACACAGGCTCCCCTATCATGGATTATTTGAGAATGAAATGATGAACTATGTACAGCTTTTATACTATGATTCCTAGAATGGGTGCTCAATGAATGATAGATATTATTGTTATTTTGTTTTTTAGAATGCAGTTGATATTTATTATAGCCTACTCTAAAGACTGACTACATTTTGGGCTTTAAATATATGAGTATTTTTGAAGGTAAAGGTATAAAGTATATTTTTTAGATCTGAAAATCAGGACCTAGAATGTGAAAGAGGAAATATTTTTACATTGATAATTCATTGGTTTGCATGTATTTATTCATTAATGGTTTTAATGAAATATCTTTCTGATATCTCTTTTAGCATCAAACCGGAAGAGAAGTAAAACTCAACAAAATCGTATTATGTGTGGAGTTCCTTCTTAAAAGAAGAAAAAGTGATTATTGAGACTATGGATCGGAGCAAACGGAATTCAATTGCAGGCTTTCCTCCACGTGTGGAGCGTCTTGAAGATCTTGAAGGAGGTGGTGGGGGGGATGGGAACATGACCCAGGTGGGAAGAGTTTGGCCATCTTCATATCGAGCTCTTATAAGTGCCTTTTCTAGACTGACGCGTTTAGATGACTTCACCTGTGAAAAAATAGGGTCTGGCTTCTTCTCTGAAGTGTTCAAGGTGAGTGATGCCTCTGCTTTTCTCATAGTGTCTTGTTGATAATCAGCTTTACTACGGAGTTGATAATTGTGTTTAATTATGACATATCCTTTGCCTAGTTGAGGTGAGGGTGCTGTGCATCTTGATCAGTGTTCTAAATTTTCCTCTCCTCCAGCTTTGGGACTGTTGGTGGCCATGGGCCTGGCCAGTGCTATGTGTGCTTTTGCTGGTCCATGTGTGACACCATGACCCTGGCCAGTATACTGGGTCTCACTTGGGGTCTGCTACCAGATGCAGTCAACATGCAGGAGAATGCAGGAGGGTTCTGGGGATGCCCTGAGCCAGCCAGCAGTTTGGAGTTACCTTGAAGATGGAAATTCATGTGATTTACATCATATCTGCTCCTTCCATTTATGCCTGGGAGGCCTGACCTGCCCCTTTTCCATCAGCGCCTAGAGTCAGAACCTGGATATTTTTGTATTTACTTGGTGGTGCCCAATCACTGCCTCAGACACTTGGGAGATGGAGGGGATGACTGGGAGAATTTTACCATTGGGAGTTGTACATAATAGTTGTTTATATCCTATTTTTTCCTCTTTCCATCTCTCCAGAGACATTTATCAAGGCCCTTATTTTGATCAAAAAAATTAATTAATTAAAAAAATAAACTGTCCTCTCACACTATAAACTTCTAGGCTATTTTATTTTAATTATAAAAATAATACATGCTGATCAAAAATTCAAATAATATAGGAGTATCTTCCACTCCCCCTCCCTATATATATCTCTCTCTAATAGTAAGCATTATTAACAATTTGGTATGTATACTTCTGGATCCTTTTCTGTGCTTATACATATATTATACACAGACATCTTATATACATATATAAAAATTCATATATAAATGTAAGAAAATACACATATATACCCACTCATATAGTTTTTATTTGGTTATTTTTTAATAAAGTTGAGCCCTTAATGCTTCCAAGTATTCCTATTTCCCAAGTTCACTTACTCTCCCAGAACATTATTTCATACTTTTTCTTCTCTCATCAAAACCTCAGTACTTCTTTTCAGTGATGAGCTTGCTTCCTAATTCACTGAGAAAACTGAAGCAAGCTGGAGAACTTCCACAGCCTCCTATCACCACAAATACCTACTAATCCAGTATCCTTACCCACTTACTCAGTCTTTATACCTGTCACTATGGATGAACTACCCATGTTCCAATTTAAGCCATATTTCAAGTTCCAGGTGTTTTTTTTAAATTTTAATGTTTATTATTTTTGAGAGAGAGAGAGAGCGCGAGCAGGGGAGTGGCAGAGAGAGAGGGAGACACAGAATCTGAAGCAGGCTCCAGGCTCCAAGCTGTCAGCACAGAGCCTGATGCAGGGCTCGAACGTACAAAAACTCAAGATCATGATCTGAGCCGAAGTTGGACTCTTAACTGACTGAGCCACCCAGGAGCCCCCCTTTGCCCATTAAAAAAAAAAAAATTAATTCCACTATACTTAATATACAATGTATATTAGTTTCATGTATACAATGGTGATTCAACAATTCTGTACATTACTCAGTGCTCATCATGATAAGTGTACTCTCTCTCTCTTTTTTTTTTAATGTTTCGTTTTTGAGAGATAGAGACAGTGCAAATGAGGAAGGGGCAAAGAGAGGGAGACACAGAATTCAAAGTAGGCTCCAGGCTCTGAGCTGTCAGCACAGAGACTGATGCAGGGCCAGAACCCAGGAACCATGAGATCATGACCTGAGCTGAAGTTGGATGCTTAACGACTGAGCCACCCAGGCACCCCATGATAAGTGAACTCTTTATCCCCTTCGCCTATTTGATCAATCTCCCAGCCCACCTCCCCTCTGGTAACCATCATTTTGTTCTCTATAGTTAAGGGTCTGTTTTTTGTTTTGTCTCTTTTTTTCCTTTGTCCATATATTTTGTTTCTTAAATTCCACATATAAGTGAAATCTTATGGTATTTGTCTCTTTATCTGACTAACCTATTTCACTTAGCATTACATCCTCTAGATTCATCCATGGTGTTGCAAATGGCAAGATTTTATTCTTTTTTTATGGCTGAATAATATTCTGTTGTATATAAATATACCACATCTTTTTTATCCATTCATCTAATGATGGACACTTGGGTTGCTTCCACATTTTGGTTATTGTAGATAATGCTTCAATAAACATAGGAGTGCATATATTTTTTCAAATTAGTATCTTTGTATTCTTTGTGTGAATACTTAGTAGCAGAATTACTGGATCATATGGTAGTTGTATTTTTAATTTTTTGAGGAACATCCATATGTTTTCCACAGTAGCTGTACCAGTTTGCATTTAAAAAAAAATTTTTTTAACGTTTATTTATTTTTGAGATAGAGAGAGACAGAGCATGAACGGGGGAGGGTCAGAGAGAGGGAGACACAGAATCTGAAACAGGCTCC